>NC_053454.1:4935437-5289292 GCF_015227805.2 Hirundo rustica | reverse complement strand
CTTGGCGATGGCCTCGCGCTGGGTCAGGCTGGTGGCGCTGAGCACCGTGCGAGACCCGTCCTCGTTAATGACCATGGAGGCCCCTGGGTGCACCCTGGGGCCATTGATGACAGCCTGCCTCAGCTCTTTGACATTCCAGGGAGTCACTGGCTGAGGGTAAGTCAGTTTGGTGGCAAATACCTAGACAGAGGGGAAAAGAGGAGAGAAAAAACCACGTTGATCCATTTTGGCTTCAAACTGTAAAGGCCACTGATAAAACAGTGTCAAAAGTTAACTCATACAGTGCAAACATAAATGGATTTAAGCTCTTGAATGCATCTCCTCCTCGGTCTACTTTAATGCCAAATAAATACAATTCTGTTTTAAAATCCTCTATCACGTGAATATAAACAATGTCCTTTTTACAATTTTCTACTGCGGTGTAAAACTCAATTAGCAATTAAAGAAAGCAAGCATGGATTTAGATTCTGCAAATAAGCCAACATATATGGAAAAAACACATTATCAGAGGTTCGCTATTTTCTGCAAAGATAACATAATGAAAAGCACAAATTCAGGCTTGGTGTCATCTCCATGAAGTTAAAAAATCCTTAGGAAGGATGAATGAAGTTGGTGACATTATCACGGCCTTAAGACTACCTCAAAAATACCTCATGCAAAGACCATAGGAGGAACAGGATCTATTTTTAAAAGTCTGCACCAATTCCTAATCCCACAAAGCAAGTGCAGCTTTTTCCTTTTTTTTTTAAATCCTCTTTCTCAGATGTGGCGTACTCATTTTGTAACAGTAAGAATTTCCTGCTCTTCAGTGCTGCCTCCTTATTAACACTGGGCAGGAAAGAGCACAGCTGAGTCAGAAACCCTCTAGATTTTAAACTTCTACCAAACTGCCAGCAGTGCAGTTCAGTCCTGAGCTGCAGCAGAAGGACACAGTCCTTCATCTCTCCTCACCATAGGGATGCCAATCTCGTTGGTCCCAATGTACATGTCGGGGCAAATGACGGACCGAGCGGCAAAATCCACGCGCTTCCCCATCATGTGCTTGCGGAACAGCCCCTCCTTCTTCTCCAACAGCTTTGGAAAGACAGGGCAACAGTTAGAACTGGAAGTATGGAAAACCACATGGATTCTTGCAATGATGGGCGTCATGAAAATGCCCATGTACCAGCCACAAATAGTTCATTCTTTTCTTACTCCACCAGCTTCTCTTTTTTTAATTAACTCCACCTGCTACCCACCTGACGAATACCAGGGTACTTTTCTGTTATCAGCTTGTCCATGTCACTATCAAACACAATGTTGACATGGCTCTGGAGACGTATCCAAGCGTTGTACAGCTTATCTGCAATGCTCTGTCCTGGAATCGTTGTCAGCACAGAACGGTCCAGAGGTTCACTATCCCCTCCTGTCTCCTACAGAAACAGAAATCAGACACTTGGACGTAACAAAAAATATCTGCTACTTACCAGGCTGAATAATTAATACTATCGTTATAGCATTAATTATAGTATTATTATACATAATAGAACATAGTATATTTACTATAATAATTGTAGTATTAATTATGTTATTAAATATAGCAGAAGAAACATTCACCAATATTTTGCACTGGTAGTCAGTCCACGTTAGGAATCATTGTAACTAGAAAATCCTATTCTTAGATAAAAATAATGTAAATCCGAGAGTTTTTATCACTTACATCACTTTGTTTTCAGTCTAAAAGCCACTAAACCAGTCACATCCAAAATTCACTGACCTCCTGTGGAATGTCTTAAGAACAGATCTCCATCTAGTGGCTACATTCTGAGTAACTAACGTTTCCAAAATGTTTTACACTGCAGATGTAAATCAAGTTCCCCTGAAACTGAGTCCAATGTCAAAAACATTTGACACAATGATACAGCTGATGAACAAAAATGGAATGAGGCAAGCTGACACCCATTACTCTTTAAACTATACAACTATGTGAGCTGTCAGAAGCAGACAAGTATTGTTACTAATTATATAATTTGTGAAGTTTTGGGTCAACTGTCAAAAAATAAACACAATCACAACGGGCTCCACTAGGCTTAGAAGCTAAAGTGGCTTTTTCCCCCTCTTTTCATGTGTTGAGATGCTGGCAGAGTTTTATTGTGAACTGTTTGTGTTGTACACATTTCACTGTCAAGAAACAGGAGCCTGTTATGTCTCATATACAGTAATCTAATACCAAAAATCCATGGCTAAGAGAATCTGAGCAAAATGGTTTTTTCCCTTTGCAAGGTAGAAAAAGGCAGAGGGAAAAAACCAAACACCAGCAGATATTCCAGCAGCTCAGGCAAAAACTGTTACAGGAACAGCTTAAACAGGAGCATTCCTGAAATCAACCCACAGATCCAAGAAAGCAAAGAATAAGACAACCAGCAACTCTTACTGTTTGAATTTCTTCTGTAATTTTTATTGGCTGACACTGTTCTTTGGCCATGAAAACCAAGAGCTTCCGTATCAACTGGGCATCTTTCATCACAGCCTGCAAGTTCACCGTCTGCCCATTTGTGAACAGGCGATCTCCAACGCGATTCACAGGGCGATACCTACAGCAAATCAAAGTTACTTTAGAAGATTAAAGCCACTCAAAAGCAGCATGATAAACCTCAAACATTCTAAGCTGAATCTTCAGTGCATGGAAAATAATCCAAACTAATGGTGGGCATGTAAAAATTCGTATCTTCCACTGAGACAGTCATAAAAGAGGAACGGTCCTTAACAAGAAATTCTGTCAGTATTGTGCAGTTATAATATTCTATAATCATTTAAAATACTAATACTAAAATGCATTTTTTCCATAATTAGTATTTCAGTCTTCCAAGGAACTCACTTGAAGTTACAATAGAACTTATTGATTACTAGTGTGATTTCTATTAGTTAAACATTCCACTGACACTGAAGCAGATCAGTGTCTGTACTAGAGGAGTTTGGATCTCCAACTCCTGCAAAGGATGCACTAAACCCTGTGACTTCCACAAAATTTTGGGGGGATAAATTTTTACCTCGAAGGTGGAACCACAAGTAGATCTAAAAAAAACAAGTCTGGACTGA
The DNA here is from genome assembly GCF_015227805.2 of Hirundo rustica. Taxonomy (NCBI): domain Eukaryota; kingdom Metazoa; phylum Chordata; class Aves; order Passeriformes; family Hirundinidae; genus Hirundo; species Hirundo rustica. The sequence continues at coordinate 5,286,214 of NC_053454.1, read as the reverse complement.
ATCCTGAACTATCATGGGGATCCATCCCAGGGAAGAGGTAACGCAGAAAGAAACCTAAAAAAGATACAAAAGAAATATGAACTCATTCTTATTGCTATTGTTTGGGATTCCAAACCCACAGATGCACTTGGTCAACAAAGTCAAAAGAATCTAAGCTAACACTATTGAGCTTGTTTAAAATAAAAACATTTAGACACAGGTTAGAAAGAATTGCCACTCTTTTTTTTGTCCCAGACATGGTATTTTACAAACAACTCTGGACAGAAATATAGATTATAGCAAAAGGAGAAAGCAAAACAAGAGGAAGAAAGTTGCCAGCTACTGACTGTGTCTGATTCACAAAGCTCTGGCTTCTCCTGGCAAGTGCAGAGAGATTCAGAGTACAGGCAACTCAAAGAAGAGGCTGATAAATCCATTCTGTCTTTTAACCCGTGTAACAGGGGAGTGCAGCACCACAGGAAAATCACACTCTCTGCAAACAACAGATGTGATTTGTGGGGAGCCACAATTTGAGAACAACTGATTGAAGAGTGAATGGAATCCAGGTCTTGGCATTCACTGGCTGCCAGTTCTGCTGTCACAAAATCCACTTTGCAGCCAAAAGGCAAAGATTTGACAAGGAGTTCACAATGGAAGATTTGTCCATTGTACAGAAAACAAAGTAATGTTGCTCTTCACAACCATTACCTTCATTCTTCCACAGAGCCAGGATGTATTCCTTGGCAGTCATTGGTGTCAGGTATCCTCTCTTCCCTAACTGGCTTTCATCAATACCTAAAAAGCAAAAAATAATATTAAAAAAAAAAAAATATTCTCAAGACATTACTCTGAAAGGGATATTTCTTTTTTAGCTTACACTGGTGCTTCCAGCTCAGAGAAGGAATGGAAATACATACAAAATATACTGGCTGACACCTTCATCAAAATTACCATTCGTACCTAACTGTGTGATCCATCCCAGTTCAGAACACACAATACTTCCCATTTTGCTTCTTCAGCCACAGCTCCAGATATTTAATCTAGTATTTAAATCACAGACTAGCACACAAAACAAACTCTCTGTGGAAACCTTTCCTAAGGGCTAAAGGACACACATAAATGTCTGCTTCAATTCTGTCTCATTGTGTCAAGGATCAAGGACATGAGAAGGAAAAGGAGGTTTAAATTGATTCAAGCAATAGGTTAATTAATCCTAGAAAGTGCCATCTACTTTGTTTTATGTCTTTTACTCTGTAAGAGGAGTCATTCAAAAGAGTTAGGATTATCTGATTTTCTTTCTGAAGTTGGTCATCTTCCTCCTAATTAATCTTATCTGTAGTTGCTCTGTTTAAAAAAGCCAGCAGAAAATCAACAACATGCCGAAAATTAAGTGCCCCAAAACCACCCTAAAGCTGACACAGATTATGCTGTTGTACTTTTCCTGACACAGAGACATTTGAAGCAGCAAAAGCACAACAGGCCCTCAAACAGAAATTTAATTGAATTGCGTTCTCTCTGACTCCTGAGCTTACTGGTATAGTTATAATCCGTATTTTTTATAAATGAGTTCCAAGTGCACAGTCACTGCCAAGAATCTGTGTATCGTAACTGCAGGGGAAAAGTGCAAACATATTTGAGTAGAAGACAAATATTTCACCTGCTGTTTCATCCAGAATGCCTTCCCCTCCTGACTTATGGTACACTGTAGAGGGATAGGTCACTGTCAGCTTGCTGTTGTGCTCCTTTCGCACCAGTGATCTCCTGGATCTTAAATGAAAATAAAAACCAAAACAGGACAGGCAGATAAAGGTTATTATAAATATAGCATTTTACTAGAAAACAGCTTTCTCATGTAGTTAAACTTACTTGCAGTTTGGGCATTTCTTTGAACCCAAGTGTACTTTCCAGAACTGTGATATCAGTTTATTTCTGCACTCACACACATTTTTGACCTGGTAAAGAAAAAAAAAAAAAAGGAAAAAAAAAAAATTAAAACATGTTATATGAAGAATTCACTAAGCATTACACCATTAACATTTACTACCAACATGAACATTATTAGTATCAATGCAGACACATCAATGAACTCATTAATTCATGCTTTGATCTGTAGTGTTCCTTCTTCATTATCCCATTTGCTGGAGACATACATCCCTCAGTGCTCTCCACCCTCCTTTTTCGGTTTATTCCATAAAGTCTTTATTTTTCAAGTCACTACTGGAATTTACAAATCTGCTCAACGATCTTAGATTTTAAGATGTCTCCTTCACTCATCTGCCTTTACTAACCATATGCATTAAACTACATTTAAATGGAAATTAGAATTCAATTACACAAGTCTCCCTAAAAATGTCACTGTAATTAATTCTGCAAGTTTGCTGGATGCATGAGCTCTCAAAATGTGTTCTGTAGCTCAAAACAGCCAGAGCATCATATTGAGAAATACCAACATCTGTAGGTGGTGTACTGACAGCAGCATAAGATTTCAATACAGTATTTACACCATCAAAACATTTCCCTACACAGACATTTCCCTATTTTCCAGAAACTCAACAGTTATACTAATGAGAAATAAAATCCTTTTTAAAATTAACTTCGGACATTTCCCTCAAAAAGCCCTCTAAACATAAGACAGTTCAGAACTGGAGAAAATCCAGCACCTCCAGAGCCAAAGACAGGCTTTGTTCTGCACATTGCTATTTTAAGAGGATAAAGCCCAGGATCTCAGGAGGATCACTGCCTGTACTTACATTAGAACACCGATCTCTCATTTGAGAACTCTGTAACATTTCCTGAACGTGGCGATTTAACTCTTCTTCGATTTCTGAGCCTGTTGCATCTGCACATTGCTCTACAAACTAAAAGGAACAGAAGAAAAGAAATTGGCAGAGAGCTTTACAGTTATGAGAGCATGAACTCCAAGAGGGATGGAGCATTACACAGTACTTGCCCTGTTCAGAATGATTTCAAGGTCATGGACAGCATGGAGCAACCCTTTCTCCAGCACCTTCAGCTGGCTCAGCAGTAAGTGAACCACAGCTCGAGGACATGTCAGCATGTGGCAATTCAAACAAGATCCTCGAATTAGAAGGTATAATTTCTGGAAAGAAAGGGGGAAGAAAAGGTTATCTTGGCAGATGTACTGATTGCACAGTAAGCAAGTAAATACAATTGTTTGGAGTTAAAGAAATGATAATTGGGAAGTTAGACTAATGATTAATTTTAATGATAAATTGCTTGAAAAAAATTTACTTCAACCAAAGCCATATGCAAAGCATGATCTGTAGATGAACTCTCAGCAGGCTGTCTATGTAACAGATACATGAAACACCTGTACAGCAGTTCTGGGACCAAGGCTGCTCCTGCACAGCACCAGGACTACAGCTCCCCATGGAGGACAATGTGGAACCCAAACCCCAACACTAGTAAAATGAAACATTCTGGTCTCAATCCTACAGGACTTTTCACACAATCACATTCTCATCAAGGTCTTGGAAATTATCAGTGGGTTTTATTATTTAACACAACTCTGTGCTATTATTTAACACAGTTCTCTCACTCCAACTGCAAGCAGCCCCTGTGGCCTGAAGGCTGGGAATTACTGCTGCAGGATTTTAATCCTTGGTCAATACAATTATTTGACTTAAAGCTTGAAGAAGGCTAGAAGTGGGTATCTCATCTAACTTTGGACACTTGAAAGTGAGATTTGGACTCTCAATTAAGTAGCCTGCGCAAAAGGCAGCTACTGTAAATGGTGAGATCAACACCTCAGGAAGAAAATTCATTCCAGCTCAGGTTTGTTAAAAACTGGACGAGCAGACAGCTGTTCACGTGCAGTAGTTGTTTAAAGGCAATGTAATTTTTACTCTGCCATTCATTTAATTCAAGCACAACATCCTACAGTCAATACATACTTTAGGATGAAAATGCCCCCCTCACCTGCCTGTCAATATTAAGTAAAACAATACTTACAACAAAGCGCATATTTTTCAAAAGGTCTCTTGGTATTGAACTATCATGACACAACAAAGCTTTTCTACTACATTTGCTGTTATTACACTTAAAAGAGAAAACAGATCCTGGCACCTTTACTATTTTCAAGGACCCCAACTACATGACAGCTCGGGCACCACCACCACCCCTTCCACCAGCAATAATTAAGTGCACATACATCAAAGAACAGGGGGTTGTAGACAGTCAGAGGCAGTTCTATATGGCCAAAGTGCCCGGGGCAGTTGCTGAAGTTCTGCATGCAAGTCGCACACACTTCTCTGGAGTCCGGAGGTCCCAAGGCCAAGTCGTACAGTCCATTTACAGCCGGATTCCCCACGTTGTCCAGGTACTGAGGGTTTGTTATGGGTTTCACACTCAGCTTCCTGAAGTTGAAAGGAAAGAGTGAAAATCAACGGCAGCAAACGGCGACTTGGTACGCACTTGAATGGTACAACTAGCAGGGGCATTTAGTAGCTGTGTGAGCCTCTCAATTGATGAAAATATCTTTCTGAGAGCATTTTGCGAATGCAACGGCAATGCGCGTAACGTTGTTTTTGCGATACAATGAGCAAAATCATTCATATCGCAACAAATATTTATTTTACAACTCTAGCCACTCTACTAAGAAATCACATAATTTTGTCAGTGTGTCGCTCCCCTCGAGCGGTGCGACATTGCATAAAGCTCGGCTGCCGCCATCCCGGTGGCAGGGCCACGGCCCAGACGGACCACGTGTCCCAGCATGCCGCGCGCCACAGCCCGCCGCAGCTCCGCGGCGCTCTGCCGCGGGGCACGCTGGGACTCGTAGTGCCCAGCAGCACTCGCACAGCTCGGGATGGGCACACACGGAGCCTCACCTGATCTCCTCGGCCGTGTACATCCCGAAGGACACCCCAACCAGCCGCCGCCACGGCACCACTTTGGGCGGCCTCATGGCGAACGAGCAGCTCTGTCCCGGCCGACAGCTGATTCCGCTCTCCCGCGGGAAGCGCCGCGCCACGGGCAGCACCACGCGGTCCGGGTTGCGGGGGGGGGGCGGGGCCGGGCGGTACCATCGCCGCGGAGGGGCGGTAGCGGCTTCCCCCCCGCTGGAGGAGTGGTGCCGTCCGCCTTCCCAGAGGCCAGCGCGCGGGCGCAGCATGGCGGCGCGGCGGGTCGGCGGTGGCTGCTGGCAGCGGGCGCTGTGGCTGGGCCGGCGGTGCCGCCTCCCGGGCGGGCGGGAGAGCTACCGGTGAGGGACCGCCCTGAGGGAAGGGCGGCGTGGCGGCGGCACCGGGGAGGAACCGACGCACGGGCAGTGCCGGGTGTGCGGGGAGTGAGGCGGGAAAGGCTGCGCAGGCGCAGCGCGCGTGTGCGGTGGCTCGGCGTGGTGGAGGCGGCGTGGCAGGAGGGATCTCCTTTCTGGGGCGCTTTTCTGCTTTTGGACGCCTTTCCCAGGGATCTTCCCTGGTTTGGGGCCGCTCGGGGCCTCGGGAGGGAGTTTGAGCGATTCCTAGTGCTGAGTCTCACGAAAAGGCGGATGAGCACTTCCGCTACGGAGAAGGGAACTTTGCATGGAGACCCCATAAGTGTCTCCCAATATCTAAAAAGGGCGTACCAGGAAGCCAGAGGGCGACCTTTCTTAAGGAATTGGATAGGAGTAACAATTAATAATGAGTACAGATCGAAAAATGCGTCGTTTAGATTAGATATTGGGAAGAAATTTTTTATTGTAGGGGTGGTGAGACGCCGTCACAAGTTGCTCAGCGAAGTTGTGGCTGTCTCAACCCTTTCGGTGTTCGAGGGCAGATTGGATGGGGCTTGGAGCAGCCTGGTCTAGTGGAAGGTGTCCCTGCCCATGGCAGCAGAGGTGGAACAAGATCTTAAAAGTCCCTTCCAACACCTTAACATTCCATGATTCTCTGCAATGGTTTTGTCTGGGGACTGTCTCACTTGAAAAGCTCTCACTTCACTGTCTAGTCATTGCTCATTTTTGGGATGGCAAAATCATCCTTAATCAGTTAATGAGACTTCCCAGGAGCAGCTGGAATTGTGCAGTGCCACGGTGAAGCACAGAGCTGTGACTGCACCTCGACAGCCTCTCCCTCTGGGTCAAGGTCAGTGTGGAGGCACTGAAGGCCAGAGTTGCAGTAAAGCTTTACTGTTAGGTTGCTTCATGAGCAGAATGAGTAAAAGTATTTTAATGTAAGCCTTAGTTTGTATTAAAAGCAGTAAAATGTGAATAGTGGTGAGAAAGACTTGAAGCAGTGTCTTTTGTGGTACTCAGCAGAGTGAGTCCATGTGTCTGTGTGCTGCAGCTGTGGTTTTGTAAGGAGCTTCTACACCTCTGTAGAGACATCTGGAACTCACCAGGGCTGATTCACCTGTATCATTAATCTGTGTTTTCTCTTCCTGTGAACACTACTCATGTCTAAAATATATATGTATTTTTTTTTAAGTGCTCTTAAAAAAGCACAGCGTGATCCTGTTTCTAAAGCATGAAGTGTCTTTTCTGGTTTATGTCCATGATTTTCTTTCTAAGATGCATTAGTTCATGAAAACTATTTTAAAAATGTTATTCCCCAATATTAAATAAGAGTGTTTTTTGTAGTATAATTTTTCACATATAACCTCTTGTCTCTTGAAGCGAGAGCCTTAAGAGAAGCATCAAATATAAGTTTTATGGTAATAATGCACTCCAGTTCCTGATATTTCAGTTAATTCTGACCTGTGGTATAGAATTTCACTATTCCTCTTTTGCTGTATTAACGTGACTGCAATAAATTCAAACCCCTGGTTGTTTTATAGGAGCTCTTCAAGTAGTAGTGCTGTTGGGAAGACTGTGGACAATTCACAAGGTAAGATGTCTTCATCACTTACGGGTTTTTAATCTCCAAACAACATAGCATGTCAAGAGATAAAGATGATATAAACACCCTCTTTCCTCTCCTTGGATTTTCTTTCTCCCTGTCTTCATTGTGCATAAATTTCATGGATTAACTTGATTCTTTACCTCATCACCAGTCAGCTCCATGCTCCAAGAGCGTGAACTGAGTTGTGCAGCTCCATGAACCTACTTTAGACTGGTTTTAAAATCCTTGTTCTAGTACTTTCAGCTGCATGAGCTTAACTCATCAATTTTTGTAGACTCATAGAATTGCTTGGGTTGGGAAAGATCTCTGAGTTAGTGGAGTCCAGCTCTTAACCCAGCACTGCCAAGGCACCTCTAAATCATGTCCCTAAGTGCCACATCAGCATATCTTAAATCCCTCCAGAGATGGTGACTCCACCACTCCCCTGCTCCAGTGCTCAACAAGCCTTTCAGTGAAGATCTAAACTTCACCTGGTGCAATTTGAGGCCATTTGCACTTGTCCTACCACTTGTTACTTGGGAGAAGGATTGACCCCACCCTGCTACAAATTATGGGGTCAGAATTTTCTTTGGGCATCTCTTGTTTCTAATGACCATTTTAATATTGTTTCTCGCAGTAACTCAAGAAGAAATTGTGCTCCCCCGGAGGAAAACATGGTGAGTGATTACTTTCAGAATCTTCACTTGGAAAAAAAAAGTTAACGTTAGACAGCTAAATGTAGTCTGTCCATCAAGTCTGAAAAAGAAAGTTGAGGTTCCTGTATTCTTTGCTGCAATGTCCCACTAGTGGTTTTCCTGCTGATTTGGAGCTATGTGAATATTCTTGATTCTTTCTCTCTGTGCAGATTATGTACATTGCATTCCTGACATTCCTTTTAAAAACACAACAGCTGCGTGTAAGCATGTTTCTATTTCTTTGTAAAAGATCAAGTTTGCTGAAGATCTGTAAAACCAAGTTTATTTGGCTGTTTGCATGTGAATGTGTTTCTTCCAGCAGAATGAAACTTGATCGTTGCTAGCTCACTGAATAAATCCTGCTTAGAAATCACACAACTGAGCAAAACCTGTTTTATTGGGAGCACTTAAGATGGAATTGCTTGACTGTACAGCAAAAATTAAAGTTATGGTTAAATGGTGATCAGCATGTACACCTAAAGTAAGGCCACCTTTACCTAAACACTTTCACTGGCCTTTCCTTGTTTGCTTGAAGCAACCAAAGTCTTAAGGTTCCACAGGCTCAGGAATCCTGAGATACCTGGTTTTGTTTTTTCTTGCAAAGACATGCTAGTAGAGCAATTTAATATATATCCCTCAGAGATGCTCTAGAAGCAGCATTCCAAGGAGGTATTTCTGTATCTCTTCCCTATGATCTTCCTTTGATAATGTGTAATAAGGGCAGGAGTAGTAGCTGAAAACACAGATGCTTTTCTGCTTTTCCTCAAAATCTGTTTGTTCCTGGGGAAAACTTGTTTAAGAACTGAGACCATTTTTTCATTTTCTCTTTCTTTGTCATAAAAGTGTTGTTTTCTTAGTGCAGCAAAAACATTATTTCCTAGAACTGAAAATCCTTCTGGTGAAGATAATCCTGTGCTTGTTCTGCAAACACTGTAGTGCACAGGATTCAAAATGTGCAGCTGAGTATTAATCAAACTCCTTTGTGTTTAGGGATAAGCTCGCCGTGCTCCAGACCTTGGCTTCCACTGTGAAAAGGGTGAGTGGATCTATGGCTCATGGAGATGGGTCAGGTTGTCCATTTTGTGCAATACCCTTGTGCTCAGGAGGCCTTTAATTTCTACTTTGGCCATAAATGAGAGATGGGACTTTCACGTCAGGGTTTTTCCTTTGGCTCAGGGTGTTTTGCTGTGTCCTTAAAGCCTCATTCATGTGCTAAGAGGGAACTGCAGTTACCAGAGAAAGTTGCTGTGCTTTGGTAAGGCTTTCACTAACATAGGGAGCAAGTTCCTTCACCAGTTCAGCTTCCCAATCTAGAATGTCCTTCCCAATGTCCAGAAAGGCTTTAAAAAAGTGCTATGAGTGTCTGCTCTTGCTGGGCAAAACCTGGAAATGCTGTGATGCTGTTCTTAAATCCCATCTGTTGAATTCTGGGAGTTGAATCAAAACTTGCCAAGGCCCATCAGCTCCCCAAGACTGATACATTTGGGGTCCTACTTGCTTTGCAGGGCACTTGCTGCTTGATATGTTATAGGAAGGACTTTTCTTTGCCACCATGTTTGCCTGTATGTGTGTATAATGGAAATACTTTTTAAACTATTTCCAAACAGGCTAAACCTTTTTGAACCAGAGGAACTTTGTCAAATGTACATTTGGAGTGGTTATAATGGAAGAATTCATTGCGCCTTAAATTCCATGAGGCAGTGTGTTGTGCCTGTGCACATGACTATAAACTTTACAATGCTGGGCTCTTCTTTCTACAGGATCCTACTGCTGCTCATTACATGTTCCAGGATGACCCTTTCCTGATGCCAAGAAATGCAGCTAATTCTGTAGGTATATCCTTTTACATCCTTGATAGTTTCCCTCCTACCTTTGTCTATGCTGTGAATACTCTTACCTGATTGAAGCCTGGTTTTGATTACAAAAGAAAATGAAATAGCAGGTTACTGTCACAATTTTCTCTTGTCTCTAAAATGAGAGGTGTTTTTGAGCTGGAGGTAGTAGTGCAGCATTTCAGATGTCTGAACTGTGCCCCTTGACTAGGTAACAAGAAAGTAGAATACAATGGCATTTAAAGAACAGACATTCTTATACTGGCATGAATACCAGAATTTTATCTGGAATGGTGTCCCTGTGTTTCTAGTAAGTTGAAAATTACACATGAGTTTAATTTGATCCCATCAGAATGTTCATTGTTAAAGAAAATTTTTCTCCTAATTTTCAGCCTCGTAATTTGTGTATTTTTTTTTCCATCTTGTTCTATCTCATTTCTGCGCAGCGTCTGTATTCGCTGTCAAAGGAGTCTGGGAGAAATGCTGCAAAATACATCATAAAGAACTTTCCTCAGTATTTTGACAAGACTTTTGCAGAGCCCAACGTACCAGTAAGCTTTCTTCTTTTTCTTTTCATTGTATTTGTGCTTTGTCAGTGAAATCAACTGTCAGACTGAAGATGAAAGGATAACTTTTAAGCTGTCTTGCAGACAATATGAACACAGTACTGTTATTTCCATTATGTTTTTGTAGTAGACATTTTTCCTTGGGGGTTCAGTATCATAGCACGTTCTTGAGATAAAAATAAGAAAAGCAGTGTTGTTTAGATGTTGCTTCCTGACACAAAAGTGAGGGATGAGGATGTGTGTGGTCCTTCATCACCGAAAGGACTGCTGCAGCTGCAAGCAGTGTATTGTGTGAAGAGTAAGGATATCAGGAGAAGGTTTGAGCTTCTCACCAGCTTCCACTGTTTGCTTTTAGTGCCTGATGCCTGAGACTCTCACACCTCGGACTGAAGGAGTGAGTGAGGAGGCTCTGAGGGAGCGCATCCACCTCAGAATGGTGAAAGAGTCTGTGGACATGTTTGATCAGCTTCTGCAGGCAGGTATGTGGTCACCTGCCAGCTTCTGTGGGGAGCTCTACTTAAATTGTGCCAAAAATGCTTCAGTAGCTGACACGGGCTCTGAGACTATTTTGTGACTTGTTCCTCGTTTCACAGCTGACTCTGGTCTGGTGAAGTGGTGCTCTAGAATTACTGGAGAATCTTAGCCACTGCTTGTCTGACATGTCACTTAGGTGACAAGGAAAACAAACCATTTCTTGAACAGGAAGCAGATAAAATACTTTATTTGGTTTTGAATCTGTTTCATAGGAAGTGAAACATGTAGAGTGTTCTTCACAGCAGGGTGTATCCTGGGAAGAGTTATAAAGAGCACTAGAAATTTCAGATGCTGTGTTTGCTTGTACTGCTTCACAGTTCTGGCTGCCAGCTGTCACTTCTTGGTCAGGAAAACTCTACCCTTTCAGTGGCTTCAGTAGAAAAACATACTCCAGTTCACTGTTAAAATTGTCTCCTGCCATGAGTGGGTTTGTGGCAGTACTGGTGTCACAGCAGGGTTTGGGACTTGCTAAGAGAGTGTCTTTGTGTTGGAAGAGAGCAGAGTGGTCTTCAGAGGTTTTCTGATATGGCTGCAGAGTGGTGAGCTCTTCACTTTCCCTGACTGTCATAAATTCTCATTTTCTAAAGGTACCCCTGTATCTCTGGAGACCACAAACAGCCTTCTAGATTTGTTATGCTTCTATGGGGATGGTGAACCTACTCCTGAAAAAGAGCAGGAAGAAAAAGAGGATTTGGAAGAACCAGGGGTATGGAAAACCTGTTGATTTCTATTTATTTCATACATAGTGGGAATATATCAGTGACATCAAGATTTTTGTACTGTTTGCATGGGAGATGCCATGAGGTGGATCAGATGCAGTCAACATTCCCAGGAGATACTTGTGTTATAAAAAATCCATGACTGACCTAGTAGCAACAGTAGATTGAGTAAAGCTGTTGATACGTTTGATAACATAAACATTATTCCCAATCTATTTATTGCTTCGTGAATGTTATGATAGAAATTATTCTAGCATAACCCATTAAAAAATACCTTTGGTCCATGCTGCTGAACTTCACTTTTGTTAGCAAATCATGTCATTTGATATTAAATCATAACTTAACTCTGAGAAACTTATTTTTGCAAAAATCTCTCCAGGTGAATGATTCAGAACAGAAAGCTCCAAAGAGACAATTCCAAAGCAGTTCACAGTCATCTGGCCCCAGATGGAGGTATAGAAAACATTGCCTGTGTTCCCATATTCAGTGGGTTGTGCACCTGTATTGTTGTTACAGAACAGACCAAAGTCTTTTAGCAGCCCATGCTCACAGGTGTTACTTGTTAAATAAACCTGTGTTTGCTGATCTTTTAAAGTGTTCCTGGAAAGCTGAGTAGGTGATTGTAGACTAGTTTGAAGTATCACAAGTGTGATATGGGAATGTCAGTCTTGGGGGTACAGCCCTTATTTTGTTCTGAATGTTGAGTCCTTCTCCTAAGGGTACCTTTTATTTGGCTCTTTAACATTTATCTTGTTCATTGGTCCTAGGGAGGACAACCATGCTGAAAGGATATTTAAGATAATGCCAGAGAGGAACGCACACTCCTATTGCACGATGATCCGTGGGATGGTGAAGGTAAAGTTATTCTTTGGTGCTGGGGGATTTTTTCAGCCTGTGAGATCTCACATAATCAGAGATAATTTCTTTTTCTTTTTGCAGCATGGGGCTTATTCTAAAGCTTATGACATGTACATAGAGTTGCTGAATGAAAGGCACAAGGGTGAGTGTCTCCTGGTTGTGCTTTGTGGCTCCTGTTGGGCACAGGAGGGTTTGTTCATGGCAGTGATGATTGGCGCAGGGGTACGGACCTCAGCTGGATCATGGGAGCTGAATGCAAACTGGTAATTCCAGTGCAGCTGGCGTGTGGCTGGCTCACTGGAAACAGGTTTGCATGAGACTTTGCCAGAAACTGAGCCATGCTAGAACAAACTCTTTCCTGTAGGCTATAAATTGTCATTTAAAATGGATTATCTTACATTTTCCAGCTGATGTGCACGCCTTCAATGCCCTGATCAGAGCAGTCCCATATCTAAAGGAGAGGTTCGTAGAAAGATGGGAATTAGTCAAGGTAAGGAAGGTAGAGCAAAAGAGGTGGGGAAGTGGTAAGAGTGTGGGCTCTTTTACTAATAAGGGTCTGCCCCTTATTAGTTGCTGGAAGACTAAAAGCAATAACTTTGTCTCCAGGTACTAATCTCTGCTGTAAAGGAAGTACAGTAGTTTAAATAGAAAAGGTAACTATGGAGAAGTGGCAAATGTGAAAAATCAACCTTGCCTTTGCAGAGTGATTTGCCTTGTGAGAATGTACCTGATCCAGGAACTGCCTGGACAGAAAAACTGGGGAAATTACTGCTGGGAGATAAAATAAATGAAGAGTTTTAGATAAAAACTCTTTGAATTTTAATTCATGCTGTTGTGACAGAAATGGAATCTTGAGTTTTAATGACACATCAGTAAGGAAAAACATTATGTAATTATGAATTTTTTCTATTATGTTCTAGAGACAATTGTCCAAGATTTATTCTGATGTAATGTAGCCTTGGGTTTTGGTTATTAAAAATTAGACAGTACTCCCTTAATAAATAATCAGTTAAAGCAGAGTTGTTCACTTGAAGGGGTGAGAAGGATTAGGTTGAAGAGATACAGTCTAACCCATGTGAAAGTTGAACTGTGATCCAGAACATGTGAAGCACTAAGGATTTGGGGTTTTGTTTTAAGGACTTCCTGACTCACATGGCTCAACAGAACGTGCAACCAACTCTGCTGACTTTTAATTCTGTACTGAAGAGTCTGAGAAGATGTGGTGGTGTGGGCAGAACTATGTCTTTGTTGGTATTAAAGGAAATGGAAGCACTTGATATAGGTAAGAGAACCAGAGTATTTTTTATATGCAATGATTATAGTATTCCAGTGCCACCTTCAGAACAGTTGATGTAGGAGTTCAGCACCACACAACACAGTGGTGATTCCCTGATTCCAGGGGAGATGTACTTCACAAGTCACCCAAGCCAGTTCAGGTCTATAGATCTACATCTCTACAGGAAAAAAGCTTTTGTTCTAAATGGTAATTTTTTCTTCCAAAAAAGTATTGCAGAAACAGAGAGTTTCTGCATAATTGATTTGATGTCCTGGGAGGTGTGCTTTGCCTCAGTAACATGCTTGTTGATAGGCTAAAGATTACATTCATGAGCAGAAGGGAAACTAGCTGTGAAGTATTTTTTTATTTTAATTTAAAGCAGGGAAGCTTGGCTGCTCCCCCATAGAAACAGGATTCTCCAGCTGGCGGTCCAGTGTCAAATGTCATTTCCCCCAGGTGTGCATACGTGAGATCTGCTCCAGCATTAGGGTGGGCAGGAAGAGATACTGCAGTAAACTTATGCATGCTGCCTGACTGGAGGAGCAGAGTGTGAATTAGAGCTGTGGCACAAAGCTCTGCCACGAATGTTGCAGTAACTGCAATGGTTTTGCTTTCCAGAGCCCAGCCTCGCATCGTACGATCATCTCCTCTCCGTGTATTACAAAGGCGGTACGTGCACCGTCAGCGTGGCCATGAACGTGCCTCGTGTAGCAGCTGCTTTGGTGCTTTCCACATGTGATGGGTGAAGGCACTTCACTCATGGATTGAAAAACAGCTAATTATGGGTGTGATCCCTGTGCTGCCTGATTCTGCTTGGGTGAAAAAAAAAAAAAAAAAGGATAACCTCATACTGCTACTCAGTCACTGTGGAGGCTGGATGTGACCACTGTGATTTCATACTGTGCCACTCACAGGGATGGAATTGCACAGGGAGTTTGTTTTCCTGCAACAGTTTTGTGTGTTAGAGCTGTCCTGAAAAACAGCTATGTTAGAAGGCAGGAACCCAACTGTTTAGGATCCCATGCCCACAGACTTTTGGATATAGGAAGAGAGTAGGTAGAGTAGCCATCACTGCAGTCCTTGTGTTTTAAGAAATATAAAGGAACTGCTCTAGAGTCTCGCAAGGTTTGGTTCTGGGGTTTGGGCAATTGATTTTTTTTTGTTTTCCACCTTTTAAATTTTTGTTTGTTTGTTTATGATGTGCTTTGCTTTTTCCAGTGCAGCCTTCTAACAGACAAACTTCCAGGCCTGTTTGATTCCTTGCTCTAAAGCAGTTCTGTCTTTTGAATCTGCCCTGCTGTGCTGTGGAAATCTGGCAATAGCAGGGCAAATTTTAGAGCAAATTAAATTGCAGCTGGTGTGGAGCACCATGGAAATTACATTTATTTAGAATGGTGTTGCTTGTTCCCAATTTCATACTATATTTGCAGACTGAAGCTCTTCACTAAGTGCTTGGTACAACTGAGATGTGATGCTGTTTGTCTCTTTGCCCCACAGTTGATGCTAAATCATCAGACATCATCTCTGAGGTGTTAAATGAAGTAGAAAAGCGAAGTTTCACTGCCCAAGACCCTGATGATGGTAAGGACTTGAAGCCTGTGTGAAAAGGAACCTGTGAATGTCAGGCAGTTTTACTTGGCTGGGATAAATGCATGCAGCTTGCTTCTCAGTCTCTTCTGATATTTCTGGAGACAAAGAAGGGCAAATTCCAGTGCTGGGAATTGTGCTGTGCACTGCTGCACTGGCTTCTGTTTGAAGGCAGGTGTGTAGCTTTTGTGAATGAGCATTTTAAGTCCGTGTGATAAAAAAATCCTAGGGTTATTTACAAGATAAGTTTAAGGAGGAGCAGTTTCATTAAATGATGCACATCAGGTTTTTGTTGTAGGTGTGGTGTGAGTTTTAGTTCTTCCTAATCCTGTTCAGAAAATGTAATGAACTAAAACTTCATGGGAAACTGGAGTGTGGGTCTGTAAGAGGGGGATATCCTGCACATCTCATGAGTTACTGGCTCGTTCTGCTTTTTGTATGTACACAGCGTTGCCCTGGGGAGTTCATAAGCCTTTCTGAAAGTTTGGAAGCAGTTGCAGCTTCCATGTGAAGATAGCTTTGGCAAAGAAAGGTCTCTAGACAACCTGGTCTTACTGGGATGTTGAAAGCCACTCTTCATCAGCTTTCTTTTTTGTCTTTGGAAGGATTCCTGGAAATAGTCAGAATGTTGTACCCGTCCTTCCTTAGCTTCTGTCCTGCTAGGTGTGTTAAACTGTTCTTTCTGTGCTCTGAGTTGTTGTTTAGAAATGCATAAAATACCCCACCCAACTCATGCCACACCAAAAGATGAGGAAGAAAGCTAAGAGCTCTGCTATATTGTCAAACTGAGCTACAGATTGAGTTTCTAATTGAACATACCTCATCCATCCCCTGGGAGGGTGGGTTAATGAGCTGGTTTATGTTTCCTTGGAAGCTTGAAGTTAACAGACTCGTTTGCTCCCTTTCAGCCAGCTTTTTTACCACGGCCATGCAAGTGGTAAGTGCCTCTTCCTTGCCATCAGAATTCCTTTGATCCCCTCCAGCTGCTGGAGAATTGCCTGTGAGTTTACACCCTGTCATACTAGGTTTAGCTTTCAATATTTCCCATTTTCATCTGTGCTCATCACCTCCTGTAACTTTCTGCCATAATTCTGCAGTTCTTTGCTTGACTCCTCCCTAACTGGTAATTTTCATGCCTATGATATGTGCATGTACCTCTCTGAGTCTTGTGAGTTACGTTTGGTAGCAGCTTTCAAATGTGACTGGTTTATTGCAGTGCTGTGATCTGAAGGACATCAAGCTTGCCTATCAGTTAAATAAGGCACTGGAGAAGGGAGACAACTGGAAATTCTTGGATGTGGATCGGTTAAATGGCTATTGGTGAGTGAAGTGGAGGTTGTATTCAGCACCTTGTATGATGTTGTCTTCAATACAAACTAGGATTCAGACATTGAGCACCAGCTGAGTATTGTATGTCCAGTTTGGGAATTAGATCCTTCATAAGAGTAGTGATTGCTTAGGATTTATTTTCAGTTTGTGGCCTTTGAACTGAAATCCAGTGTCTTGGAGCATTAGTTTATCTCCACACCCATCCAATGACTAGAACAACTAGTTGTGGGTTCTACCATTTTGTTGTGTACCCAGGATGGCAGCTTTGCAGGTAACACCAAAACAGCATAATTTCTTTATGTAGGGATATTTTCCTGCTCAGTGCACTGGGTCAAGGACTCAGGCTTGTCTTGTGAACCTGCACAAGTAACAAGGTTAATTTAGTTCAGTTCTTACATCCAAAAGTTGCATTTGAGACAGAGTCAGGTACCTTAAAACTGGCATCAGGCAGGAGGATTGGGTTTTTTACCACATTTTAAAACACAGTGGTCTAATGAGTTCTGCCAATAGTGTAGCATCAGCATTAAGCTGTTGTAAGAAACACTGCTGCTTTTCTGATTGCATGAAGTGTTGCAATCAGTAAAATTTCCTTGATCTGCAGTACAAATCTGATCAGCACACCATCATTTGCTCGTACTTCCTACACGTATGGCTTGCTTGATCTAATCATCACTGAATTAGGACCTTTTTTTCTCCCTAGGTCAAAATTCTTTTCATTGTTGTGCATGATGGAACAAATTGAGGTGGTGTTGAAGTGGTACAAAGAAATGTCGTCTTCAGTAAGTGTGTACCAGGGTAAAAGCTGCAGAGCTTTTGCATGGAGAAATGGAACAGTCACAGGTGACTGAAATGGTTCTCTTCCTTCATCAGCTCTTCTATCCAACTCCAAAAAATATATTGGACCTCCTTCAAGCACTGGATGCAGCCAACCAGTTGGAAGCGATCCCTTCAGTCTGGGAAGGTCAGTGATGGCCACATGGCTTCATAGTCGTTTGTCTGAAAAATGCCAGGAGCAGGGCAAAGTTTGGGCTAGTTTGGAAACTTCCCATTGCTTGGAGCAGCCACGATAAGGTGCAGTGCTTGCCTGTGGTATTGAATCACCTGGACCCTCTGCTGATCCTTGGTTAAGATTGGTTAAGATTTAATCTGGCCCCCAAGAAATAAAAAGAATTTGAGTCATTCCTTAATCCTCAGCAGCTGGTGGTGGAAGGTTCTGGCTGTGGGGTGTTGTGAACTTCATGTCCAGGAGCATTTCAGGTCCATGTTCCCCTGAGGACTGGTCATTGACGTTACAGACAGTGCTCTGTGTGTTCCCTCCCTGCTGTGACAGGGTCACCACCACCACCAGGATGGTCAGTGCTGGGGACCTGGAAGGCCATGATCAAGGGGAGTAGTTGGCCTTCATCCAGAAGTCTTGAGACCAGCAGGGAAGAGAAGAAGAAATCAGATTAGTTCATGTATTTAGTGCACAGGATCTGATAACGAGGGGAAGGAAAGGGAACTCAGTGTGACCTGCTCAGTCACAGAGAATGGCTCTGCCTTGTTAAACTGTGCTGAGCATATTGCCAGGATTTGGGAACAGGGGTACTAGTCACATCTGCCAACTGCTGCCTCTCTCTAAACAGATGTGAAACAGCTGGGGTTTAGCAGGAGACAAGACCTGTTGGAAGAGTTCTTGTCTTTGATGAGCAGGGACCAGCACCCCAGTGAGGTAAGGAAGCTGCTAATGCCCATGAACAGCTGAGCCCCCACACAGCCACTTGCTCCTCCCCTGTGAGATGGTGAAGGGAACTGGGACAGTAAAAGGGCAAAACTCAGGCTCTGTTACCATTTTCCATCACAGGCAGGTGTTCAGCCATCCCTAGAAAAGCCAGGCTCCTGGGAAGCTCATGTGTAACAGTTACTTGGGAAGTCAAACGCCATCACTGCAAATGTATCCCCTGTTCCTCCTTTCCCCAGCTTTATCTGCTGAGCATGACATCCTGAGGTCTGAAATACCCCTTGGGTCATTTAGGGCCAGCTGTCCCAGAGGTGTCCCCTCCCAACTCCTTGTTGTCCCACACACCTTGTGCACCTCCAGCCCACTCCCTGGTGAGGGAGCCTTGATGCTCTTTAAGCACTGCCCAGCAATAATAAAAATATCCCTGTGTCACCAACACGCTTTCTATCTTAAATATAAAACACAGCCCCATAGAAAGAAAGAAGAAACTGAAGAAGTTTAATTCTACCCCAGCCAAAACTAGCACAGAAGCTCAGTAGAGAGTAGAAGTGTCTCCCCAGACTGTTGGTAAATGCTATATCCCTGGTCAGTCCTAGAGATCCAGTTCCAGTGCATCTGCCACTGCAGATTTCCAGATCCATGTGAGCTTATCCAGGCCTGCTAAATCCTCTGGATTGTCTTCAACCTATAAAAACCCCTCAAATTAACACAGCAGGATCCCTTCTTACCAGGGCTTGGAGAAGTGCAGCCCAACCAGCTCCATCTCTGGGGGAGCACATGGCAGAATCCAGGGATTTTTGCCAAGGATTCCATTGCATTAATTGCGTTCTGAAGCTGAAGGGTGTTGAAGGCAGATCCAGCTGTCCCTGCAAGGCCACCTTGGAGCTTGCCTAGTGGGGACAGTTGTCCTGACACAAGTGACAGATTTGTGTCCCAGGAGTAACAGCTGTTAATTCACAAATTTAAATCACATACAGAGCAGACCTAGATGAGCTGTGGGAGAGATTGCACTGAAAAGCTTCTGTTAATTTCAGAGGTTTTGTTTTTCACAGGTTCAACTGGCGTTTGCCAAGTGTGCTGAAGAAATCAAAGCTGTCCATGAGCCTGCTGGGCAGGGACAGGTCCCGTTGGAGTGGACAGGGAGTGCTCTGGGCCATGTCGTGGTGCTGTTTTCCAGGGCTGGGAGGACCCAGGATGCCTGGTAGGTGTGGGCTCTGAGCTCTGGGATTGCTGATGCTGCAGCTCAAGGCTTAGTAACAAAAAGCAAAAGCTAATGATGGATGCCTTGGAATGCAGTGCAGACAAAGGGAGGAGATAAAGCCTGCAGGGAATGTGAGGGGTGGTGTTTTTTTGTTCCTTCTTGACACCAAGTTAAGAGTTGTCTGTCTTAAAAATGGTTTAGAAACTAATGTAGTATCTGGTGTAGAGCTTTGTACAGCTGCTTATGGCAAGATGTGGTCTGACAATCACTTCCCTGAGCACTGCTGAGTGCGTGCAACTCCCCATTTTCTAATTTTTAGAACTCTTTGGAATTCAAACTGATAAAGAGATTAATTAGTTTAATTAATTTTTTACTTAGCATCAGCCCTAATTAAAACTCCAAATAGGCTATTTTTAGAACTCTAATAGCTAGAATTCACTGTCCTATATGTTATGAACTTGAAATACAGGTTAAGATATCTAGCTTCCAGTTTAAGGTTCTGAGTTATTTTCTGTTAAATACAGATGTTCCATGTATAGTGATTCATTTGAAAAAAAGAAGTAGCAGCAAAAGGGTATTTTAAAATACAACAAATATGTAGTGTTTTAAAGGAAAATGGCCACCAGCTACACTTATCATATTCTAGAGAGTTTAAGGTACTTTGTGTTAAACTAACCAGTGAAATTAGCTGGTACAGACTGCATTTGGAAGGATACAGCATGGGATCCATGGATTTCATGAACTTGAACTTACCTGTGTTTCAGTGGAGGCTCATCCAAGAGGTTGAATATGTGTCTGTTCCTGTTACTTGGGGTTTTTTAATTATTATTTTGTTTTCTTTTGAATAGGAAAATGATGGAGTGTTTCCAGAAAATCAATAGGATTCCCACGTAAGTATTTTTAGGCTCTTCAGTAACTGAGTCTCCCTGTTGGCTGAGATGCAGAATTTCTGTTATGGGATGAAGGGATAATTTGGGATGAAAGGAACTTTTAAAGGTCAGGCAGTCCAACCTCCAGTTGTAACTGGTCCATTTACATCCACAACATGAATTTGTCTGTCCCTGTGAGCATGGCTGTTCGTTTATCCAGTGGAAATATTCCAAGAGCTTTCTGTCTCAAAACACGTTGAAAATGCAAAGTGGGGAGGGAGTGAAGTGGTCTCTCAAGCTGTGGGCCATTGAGAGCAGTGCCACTGACGAGCTCAGCAGTGCAAATCAGTCTGAGCAGAACTCCCAAACACCTCATTTCCCATATGCTCAGAAATATTCCAGTATGCTCTTAACCGAGCACAGGTTTTTCAGAGGTGCCTGGATTTCTGAAGACAAGTTTATCGAATCAAATGCTAAATCTTAGGTGGTTCCCTGTTAGGCTACACCAGCTTGTTTGTCTTGGGATTCTGGAGGAGAGAATTGTTCTGAGTAGAACACAGCCTGTAAGGAATAGTAATGGGTTTTATTTGGGTGTAGGGTTTTTTTAAGTAAAGTTGGAGCTTGCCCCAGTGAACACCATGAGGGTGTGTGGTACCAAAAGCTACACACCTAGTGGCACTCTGTGCCTGCTGTCTTCTGCTGGGACAGGAGTTGCCAAACTTAGCACATAGCCTTCCCTCTGTACGGAGGTGAAGTTCCTGGCAGGAGCAGAGATGGACTGGTTGATCTGAAAATGTCACCTTCTCTCCCTCTCTAAAGCACAGGCTGTAAATTAATGGGCACCTCTCCCCTGACCCTGACAAGTCACATTTGCCTTTGCCTTTGCAGTGAAATGGTGATGGATGAGTTCTTGAACTGTGCCAAGCAAACCAATTGCCCAGATGAGGCAATTAAGATGGTAAAGCTGGCAGCATCCCTTGGGCTTCTTTCATCTCAAAGGCTGAAAAGCAGAACGGAGGAGGAATTTGAACTCTCTGAAACACAGAAGTAAGTTGGAATTATTTCATGTTACTGCTGAAGGGGTACAGTAGACAGGGTTTTGGAGAGGCAACACCTTTGGAAAGGCTTCTCTGACAAGGGAGCAGACAGCTGGCTTCTGAATGATGTGCTGGTGTGTTTGACTCCAGGACTTAAAGGCCCCTCAGTTTTTGATTCCGTGCTGTATCCATCCCACCTAGGAGGGAAGGGAATTTCCTCACGCACTGCTCAGCCCTGCTCTCGCCTTTCTTTCCCAGAATCTTTTCCTAGCTGGGTCTGGCTGCCTGCAGACACTGCTGCAGCCCAGTAAAAGCAGGGGGGTGGTACAGGGTGGCCCTGCATGTGGCTGCCAGGTTCTGAGGCTTGTGGTCACCTCTCACTGCACTGCTCCAGTCAAGCCCAGATGATCCTCAGATGGTGATCTGGGCTTGAGGGAGCACAGTTTGGAGCCAGGTGTGCTCTGAGGGAATAAATGTAAGCCCAGCACCCCTGACAGCCAGCTCAGCACTTTGAGGGGAACTGAAGGAGTTGGCTTTTCCAAGAGGATATGCTTCCACTGGGTGCCCTCGTCCTTTGAGGACAGTAGGCATTAGACAGCCCATAATGTTCTCTGTGTTTGCCTTGTGGTTTGGGATCTCTCTTTTCGAGCAGTCACAGCATGTGACTCATGACTGATCTGTTTGACATCACAGGAAGGCACTGGAGAGTATCAAGTGGGATGGTGACAGCAGTGATAGTGACAGTGACAGTGACAGCAGTGACAGTGACCGTGAGTAGCTGTCCCTCCTGCCTTCCTCTTGGGAAAATGGCAGCAACGGTTGCCATATCAGGAGGCTTTGGAAGGACTGGGATTACTGAAGGAATGGCTTCTGGGAGCTGCTGCAGCACTGATGAACCCTCAGTGCTCTGATCTGGGACCTGCTCAGCAAGACACCATCCTGATGTGCCAGCTGGAAGCTGTTACATCTTCTTGGTAATGTGGAACACAGCTTGGGCGACCCCAGGTGTCCTCCCCAGCACCCCTGCAAGAGCTGGCTCCTGATAAACAGCATCACTGAGGGTGGAGGGCTGCAGCGAGAGGGGTGCTGTGCACCCTGGAGGCTGCTCAGGCAGGCACAAGACTCCCAGAGCTTGAGCAAGAATTCTCCTGGGCCTCCTGTCACTCCACCCTGCACCAGATGTAATTCCTTTCCATCTAACTTTGCTGAACTACTTAAATGCCATTTTTCTCTGGATGTAAACACTGAAGTAATGCTCGGCACCTGGGATGTTATTCCTCATCGTTTGGTGTTTTGGGACAGGTGTTGGGAGTGCAGGTGTTAAATTACACTGTCTCTAATAAATGGCTGACATTAAGCTGGATATATTCTAATAATGTTTGAGCAAAAACTGTGGTTGAACCAAGGTTTGCCTTTCTGGTAGAAATACCTGGTTTTCTAGAACTAGAGCAGAGCAGCTGTGACGAGAAACCTACCAGAGCAGAAATCCAGGACAGGATCTGCTCTGACACCAGTTTTGAAAACACCCTGTACTCAAAGATGGGGGTTTTTTTTGTTTGTTTTTGTTTTTTTTAATGCTGTACATTAATAAATCGCATCAGTGAATTCTGGCTTTCTTGCTCCTTGAAAGAAGTAAGAGTTCTAGCAATTCGGGCCATGGAGAGAGACTGAGCTTTGTACTGATGTTTAAACAGGAGACTTAAACAGCAAGAACAAGTGGTTGAAGTCTTGTTTTATTCAGCTGACAAAGTGGCAAATGATTAATGGCAGGTTACAAACATTATTGTTGTTGGATCACAAGCCCACTTGGTAAGATGGGGAAACATTAATTCTTACACAAATTGTAGGGAAGTTTCCTGAAGTTGGTTGTCAGGACAACTCAAAACCAATAAAAATACAACAGATGGTGAAATTAAATACAGTGCAAGGAAACAAGACAGTACCCGTGCTTCGATTTACCTCTTCCAGCCCCTGCCAACAGCTCTGTTTGAACCCTCGGGAGATCACGGCATTTCTCTCTGGCACAGAACAGCTGAACTGCCTCCAAAGCTCCAATCCTAGCTCACTGCACTTGAGTTGTTCCCAACCCCACAGCACTGGCGTACGCCGTCAAGATATCCACAATCTGTTTGGTTTCTAGGGTCATCCGCGCTTCCGTGAGCCAGTCGTGCGCCACCCTCCTCGGCTCTCCTCGTAACTGGTTGACAAATTTGGCCGCCAGCTCCAGGTCTCCGTGTTCGATGCAGTAGGAAGCGTAAGACAGTAACTTAAACGTGTCGAGGTCGTCGGGGCCGAGCTCAGCCGGGGGCTTCAGCTGCTGAGGGTGGAAGAGCAGCAGCGACTGCAGGTAGGACAGGAAGTATTGGTACAGGCTGTTCCTGGTCTCGTCGATCATGGCCACTCGTTTGGCCAGTTTTTGGACCGTGTGGAAGCGCGCTCTGAGGGCCTCCTCGCTGTACACGCCGCGCGTCAGGGACTCCTGCGGGAGAGCTGCTGTTAAGGCTTCCGTGAAGGCGTTGTCGGCGCAGCTGGCTTTGATGGCCTTCACCGCGCTCCCCAGGGGCTCCGTGGGACTGTCCCCCGTGCCCGATCTCATGCAGTATTTGAGCGCTTCCACGGAAAGCCACAGCTGATGGGCCTTCCTGGCCTCCTCCTCCGCTACCGCGTGACCTGCAAGGGAAGCCGAGAAGGGGCTCTCAGTTGGGCACGCGTGCCTTTGAGAACAGCAGCAACAGCCAGCCCCCTCCACCCTCTGCTTTCCAAAGCAGCTGCCTCCTCAGCACGTGCTCTAAAGCAAATCTGTCCCACAGTTCAGAGCCAGAACAAGACAACTATTGGAAGAACCACCTCGAACTTGCTCATCTGTGATTTGCTGGGTGCCCAGCAGTGTGAGCTATATGCCTTAAGCCTGGGTTTAGACACCCAAGTTTGGGCAAAGGGCCTTTGGGGAGCACAGTTTTAGTCCTTAGAGGAAGAGGAATTCAGTGCTCACTCTCGACTGCTTGCTCAATTCCCTTCAGCCTGGCATAGGCAGTGTTTATATCCAAGGTGAAGTTGTCGAGCTGTTCCTGAGTAAGGCGTCTGAACTGCATCTCCTGTTCACTGAGCTTCTCCGATAGGTTCTGAAACACAGTGCAATACAAATGACAGAAACAGCTGCTTAATAATAGTAACTTTATTTTTAAGACACATTTCTATAAATCTGTTGTCCTTGTTAGGGCCAGTGCATACAGTAAATACAATATACCAGTAAGAAACCTTATTGGGGTGAATTTAACAGTTACTGCACTTGCGTCAAAAATTTATCACCTATAGCAAAGGCTTTTCAGACCAATTTGAGCAAAACCTACACATTGAGGCACTCCTCAAGGTAAGCTCGCTTCCCTTCCCAGCCCCCATTTCAGTCCCCTGGAACATGGTTCAGGACTCCTGTCGTATGAAATGCATGCTTTGCAAGGGTTTAAATAGCCCTTTAATTCCCCTGGGGACTCCTCTCCCTTACCTGCTCAAATTCCACCTTTAGATCCTGCTCCTGGATCTTGAGGACGTCTCTGAGGTGGTCGGTGTGGGCAGCAGCCTGGCGCCGGAGCTGGGTGCGCATTTCGCTCTCCATCACCTCTCGCACCTCTTCCACCTGGACACACGAGGGGTGTAATGCACCACTGCTGCTCAGCTGCTTGTCACTCACTGCCACAGCGTCACACCAGCCATTACTGAGGGTACATGTCAGAGCAGTGGCACTGACAGAGCCTGCTTTATCTTAAAGACCTGCTGAGGTCCAGTTTTACAGCTGAGCCTTTTCCTAAAGATGTTAAGGAATAGATTTGTGGTTCACCGTGTGAGTAACTGCTGGTTATTCGGTAGGCACTTAGTGCAGCTATCAAAATAGCATATAAAAGATACAGTAACGTGTCAAATTAAACACTCAAATGCTTTTGGAAGCTGGTTTATAAATGAGCTTCCAAACCAGAGACTTTTCCCTATGTAGCTCTATAATGGCCACACAAGGTCAGATCCAAGAATAAAATTCTCCGTGAGGATGGGGAGGCACTGACACAGACTGCTCAGAGAAGCAGTGGCTGCTCCAACCCCTTCCCAAGATCATGTTGGACGGGGCTTGGAGCAACCTGGTCCAGTAGAAGGTGTCCCTGCCCATGGCAGGAGGGTGGAACAAAGTGATCCTGAAGGTCTCTTCTAACTAAAGTCATTCTAGGATTTATTTTGATCCAGTAATCCTATCCCCAGCAGGAGACAAGTAACTTCACAAGTTGTTCCTTGCACGATTTTACCATTCTAACTTTGCAGCAGTTTCCTTGCTCAAAATCTCCTTTTCATGTTTAGGCTGGGGTCACCCATGTAAAGTCTCCCACTAACCCAGAACATCCCAGTTGTCCCTCTGGGATTTTCCATTAACTCTTCTATGTTCTTTTTGAGCCAAAGATTTAACCAGATGCTTTAGGCCACTTTACCTTCTTCTCCTGTTCTCGTTCAATCTCTTTTTTGTAACGCTCCAGCGCTTTGGCCACGGCTGCCTCAAACGCTTTTTTATCTTCAAGTTTCTGTTTCTCCAGGGCAGTCTCGATGTGCTGCTGCTCGCGCACGCGCTGCTCCGCCAGCTCCTTGTTCAGCTGGTCGATGCGCCGGTGGGCGTGCGCGATCAGGGAGTTCAGGTCATCTGTGGACAACTGCCCAGCTGAAGGAAACACAGGGCATGAGGGAGGGAATGGAAACCACAGGGAAACCTCTGCCGTGCTCCTCTGCCTCCCACTCAAGGGCTCTGGGGCTCCAGGGGGTTATTGAGCTTGTTCTAGGGAAGGTCTCTGAATACTTCAAGCCCCTGACCTGTGCTAATGCCCACCTGAGACCACTGTCTGAAATGTATTTTCATTCCAGGACAGAATTATCTTTGTTTCTTCTAAATTATTCCCAGCTGTAATTTACACTTCCATATCTATGCCACACTCAGAGACTATCAACAGCTCTGTCATTTCTTGGTTTTTACACCTCCACATATTTTCCCCTCTGCCAGCACACAGAGCAGCAGGGGAAGTCACTGTGAGGGACAGACGGAATTACATTTTCTCTTCAACAGTCCTCCAGATCAACTGCTCCTAATCAGATTCCTTACCCTAGATTGTACCTTTCAGGTTTGGCTACTCAGAGGGCAGCACAATTCACAACCACGTTTTACCTGGGAGAAGAGGACCCAAGCTACCCCTGAGAAAGGCTTTATAAAATGCTGCAGCTCATTTTGGCTGCCAGATAAATCACCTGTATGGAAAGCTGGGGCTACTTAGGAAAGCATTCCTGCAGGGTCTAAAGCAAGCAAGATTGCACAGTCCTTCAGTCACCTTGCTGTCAAGTGCTGGACAAAGGACTGGCACAGGAGGACTTGGAGCAGTGGTGCTCATTGTCCAGTGGGAAAGCCGACCAGCAGCACCAAGCTCAGCTGTTGGATGTAACAGTGTTACAAAAAGATCAGTTTGTGGTTTAAGCCAAGTTTGCAAAATGACTGGAAAGGATCCCAAGGTATACCTCAGCCTGAAATGTTCTAGGAATGCCACATTTCACCCTTTGTTGGTAACTGCCTGTAACTTAAAGCCATGCCTCACATGAACATAAAAAAAGACAAAGAGAAGAGAAAACTCAAGGGATGGGAACAAGTGACAGTAACTCACCTAAGTCAGTTATCTCTGCAACAGAAAGAAGTTGGGAAAGTTAATTCACGTTCACTACAGCAAGGCAGTCATGCAAAAGTAAAATAGAAAACTAAGAGCTTATCTACAGTGACTTAAACATGAGACCAAGTCCTTAGGAATTCAGGAAGGACAGTATGTGGAATATAAAAGTCTCTGTATTACAGGCAAGATGGAGCTCAAGACACCCCAACCACTAAAATCACCCTTGGAAACCCACAGATGGACACTTGAATTCAGCCAAAGAAAGGAAGAGAAGTTTGAAGTACGAAAGTGCAACAAGACACTGGAAATTTTAGTCTGTCATTTCTAGATTCTTACAAACAGAAGCAGTTGGTCAAGAAACAAATTCCCAGTGGCAGTGAGAGTCAGGGACCCCAACAAGTCTGTCCCATGTGCTTCAGCAGGTCACAGAGTAAGAAATGGGGCACATGGAAGCTACAAGCAGCTCCCCTTTCCTCCCACAAAAGGGCAGTGATCACAAAACCCAAGATATTATCCTGTGCAAGGAAAGGCAGCTCCATCCCCAGGGAGCCTAAATTAAGTTGTTTTTTTTCTTCAGAACTAATATCACCCCAAAAGCAAACTCCACAAACAATTTGTTAATTTCTAATGTTTTCCCCACATATACTGGGTGTGGGGTTGGCTGTTTTTTAAATGAAAACTAACCATTCCAAAGGTCAAGTGAATTCATTTAGCCAGGAAAATTATTAAAGTCCTCATTCCTAAAGTATAAAGTAGCATTAAGAAAATCTGTTGTAATTCTGCATTGTATTCTTCAAGAGAAATATTAAGGCCGTACAGTTTTTTTTTTTCAAATATAGAAGTTATTACCGCTATAAAAAAAATCTGTAACTTGGAAATAAAGCCTTAACAGCTGCCTCTGAACGCATCAGCTAAAAAAGTCTGAGATCACTTAGTACATTTATGTTAAACCCTGAGTGGAAGTATCTGGAAAGCTCTTTTTTTTAGGGAATTAATATTTTGAACTACCACAGACAGTAATTCTTCCATGGACGTATCACACATGGGTTCTTGCAGAAGCTCATCCACAGTAATGGTGGACACACACAAATCCACCTCCTGCAACTCTACTTTTCTTTAAAATGAAAGCAGTTAAGGTGAGCAAGGGCAGCTCTGACAAGGAGTGTGCAGGGAGCACGACTGGGGGTGAGCTGATTGTTCACTGCTTTTGTGCAGCACTGGCTGTTGCTACAGGTGTGTTACTGTGTCAGTTTAGTTCAGAAATAAAATGCATTGGGGTAGGCAGGGTATGAACAATGAAACCTCTCAGTTTCAGTGATGATGCAGAAAAATTTAGGGAGTTCTTTATCACGCTGTAACAACAGTGTTTTATAAAACCTCTAATCAGAGAGTCAACCAAGTATTTGATTATTGACTGACACAGATTTGACTGAAATCTGGAATGACCTGGCTCCCTTCCTGAAATGCCAGGGAGGGGAAGAGACGTTCATGCAACCAATGTGATATTTATCACACAAAGCTACGTTTTGTGAAACTTCTCATGCAGCACAGATAGAACTAATTCTCTTCATAACACCTGCTATAAATTATTTCATTTAGCTGTGAAATCATTTTCACTTCAGATCAACCAAATACTGTGACGATTTGAAAACTGGGATGCTGGGCATTGAGTGGCCAAGCACTGTAAACCACAGTGCAACAAGCACGAGGTAACTCCTCTCCAGTGGACACTTACTCATCCCCTTCCAGCCAGGCTTCACGTCGGGGGTGATGCTGTCCAGCTCCCGCTGGAACTCCTCTCTGGCTTTAGCCACCAGCTCATGGTACTGAGCCACGATCTTGGCCTCAGACTGTGCTGCCTGAACCTGCAACCAACAAGGATGAGATTGATTTGTTTTTCAAGGCAGGGATTGAAATTGAAGGCACATATAATTTAAAGCCAAGCCCTGGGATACTGGTGCGTATCAACCCCCAGCCCAAACAAGGCCAACTCACTTGGGAGAGCACAAAAACCCAGCCTGTAATATTAAACCTCTCTTACACAATAATTATTTGCTGGAACTATCACTAATCTGTTTTGCCTCACCTGCCCACTCTACCTACACAGCCAGTCTGTAGCTTGGACAGGACCAAGAGTATCTTGAATTCAGTTTATATCTTAAAACATCTCCAGCTCCTTTTCTCTGCTCACAACAGTCATACAGGCCTAGTAAAAGCAATGCCTGTGATTGCTGCCATCCTCAGTGAGTTCTGATCCGGTTATATTCACTCCAAACACACCTGATGAATTACCAGCTCTCCTGCAAGGGATATAAACTTCACCTTTACATTTCTTTCCCAGTCTTCTGAACTGCAAAGTGATTTACCACCAAGTCATTGGAACATGTTGAACTCCTCCCTAACCTTGTGGTGAATTACCTTGGACTCAAGTAGGAAGAATTACAAGTTGCCAACAGAAAGGACTGGCACCACCAAGCCACCTGGAGGCTCTTTCAAGACAGAGTTCAAGTTCTCATGAAGATCTTGCCATGTCTTGATTACTGGCAATATACTGAGCTCAAAGCCTGAGTAGCTACAAGAGGATGGATTTACAATTCACAATGCACTGGAAGTGGCCACAGCTCTGAGCCTGTCTGAGCTCAAGAAGTGTTTGGACAACACTCTCAGGCACAGGTTGGGTTCTTGGGGTGTCCTGTGCAGGACCAGGAGATGGACTCAATGATCCTGATGTGTCCCTTCCAACTCAGCATATTCTGTGATTCTATGAAATACCTCAGCCCCTGCAGAGGATTTGGGAATGGGAACTCTGCACAAGCTGCCAAGGAGCCCCTACTCCAGAGGCAATTATAAACAGTCTGAGGAAGCTTTACCTTTTTCACCACATTGTCCAAGTCCACAATCATATGATGGAGATTTTCTTCTGCAGCAACAATGTGAGGTTTGGCTCCTGCCAGCTGAGACTTCTTGGCCTTCTCGATGGTACCCTTCATCTTCTCTAACTCCTCTCTGAAAAGAGAAGCAGCTGCTAAGTGTAACACAGCCAGGGCTTATCACCCCAAAGAAAATTTACTTTAAGCTGTTGGTATTCACAGGGAGAACTACTGGGTAACTCTACTGGTGCTTCCTATCTACCAACTCTAAGATGCTTTGACTAAGGATTACTTTTTTCCCCACAGCCTAAAACCTAAAGATGTCAGTGTGGCTATTCCATGTAAAATGAGAATTATTTACACTGCAATTAGTACTCAAGATTTAGCTGGAGGGAAGATGGAAGTTCACTGAAAAGAGTTAGTATTAGTAAAACTAGGTCAGAATTAGACAGCAGACATTTCCAGCAGGTAACAGCAGCAAGGAAACATTTTTAATATAGATGGCTTACGCTTGCAGAAGTGTTTTGGACATGGTGACTGGTGGAGATTAATGAAGATGGGAGAGAATTTATAGGGCTCTGTAAAGATAGATTATGGTTTTTTGTAATTAGGAAAGAAATGCTTTCCTCTAGCACAATTGGAAATCAAGGAAAAAGTGAAAAAAATGTTCCTTTTCCAAATCCATTCAAACCAATGGAGGTTTCCAGTGACTTCATCAGAATAAGGAACAAGCTTTAAAATAACTAAATTAAGGAAATAAATAAAAGCAAAGATATCCAGTAGAGCAATAGAGAATGAAAGCTGGTGCATGTGGGGTTTGCATTAGCTTTGTTTTAACAATGAAACCTCAATTACACCTCCCACTAATTTTTAGTCAGCACAGCAACATCAAAGATAAGGGAAGTTTATAATGTGATAGCAACATGCAGCTTCAAGGATGATGTTACTCTCTCAGCCTTAAGAGCATCAAAGGGTTTCCAAATTTATTTCTAACCTCATTACAAGGGCATCTTGGAGATACTGTTTGTCATTTTATTTCTGCTCCTTCAGTGCCTGCAGACCACACTCAGGGCCGATCAACACAGGTCATACAGACCCTCCCTGGGTATGAGCAGTGCTGCCATTCAGAATTCAAGTTTTTCTTAGGCATGTGCTCAGTAAAAAATCTAATTGCTTAAAAGCAAGATTCTGGACACAGGGAACTTCCAAAGGATGCTGCAAGGTTTAACTTTTTCATTACATCTAAAAGAAGCTGGTGATGTAACTGACTCAATAACACAGAGTGCAGTCATGGAGTCATCCTCCAACAGTTTGGCTTGGAAGGGACTTTAAAGATCATCTCATTCCATTCTCTGCCATGGACAGGGACACCTTCCACTGGAACAGGCACTCAGAGCCCCATCCAACCTGGCCTGGAACACTTCCAGGGATGGAGCAGCCACAGCTTCTCTGAGCAAACTGTGCCAGGGCCTCACCACCCTCACAGGGAAGAATTTCTTCCTAAAATTCAATCTAAATCTGCCCTCTGTATTCCCCCTTGTTCTGCCCTTGTAAAAAGTCCCTCTCCAGCTCTCTTGCAGCCCATTTAGGTACTGGGGTGCTTGAAGGTCCCCTCAGAATCTCCTCTTCTCCGGACTAAAGGAGAAGAACCTTACAATAGGTTTATTAATAACAAAATTATTCAACAATAATACTAAAAAGACTGTGGATCTTTTTTTCTTTTTTTTTTTTTTTTTTTTTTTTTTTTGTTTCCATCTTACTTGAACTTACCAGCACTATGTTAGTACCAAGGAGATAAACAAATCCTTAAAGAACAGGACTGTTTCAGACTCTGGTACAGGGAGGACTTTGTGCACAGGCACCCAAGGTCTGCACATGTCAAATTAAAATGCTCATGCTAATGAGTATTAAACCAACTTTCGATTTAGCACAAACAGATCATTCAATACGAACACAGGCGATTCCATACTTTCTAGAAACTCATCTGGTGTTTGCCAGCCCTCACATGAGCAATATAACTTATAACTCCAAGACTTAAATCAAACAACTCACTTGGCTTTCAGAAGGGCCTCAGTAGCTTCATCCACTGCTCTCCTCCGGTCCTTGAGCGCCTCCTCCAGCGTGCGCCACTGGGAGGATTTTTTCCCCCCAGCATCCTGGGAAGCACAAATTCCTCATTAGGGTCCTTACAATCACTGAACAAGAGAGCTACCACTGAGTGGAAGCCTGCAGAGATTCACATGTCGCTGAACGTTTCCCTCAAACTGAGCAGCATTCTTGTGTTTTTCAACAGCACAGCTGGAAGCTTTACAAGTGGTGTTTCTCTTCCAGCATTTTGTTTTGGTTTTGTTTGATTCTTAATGGTTGCTTCCTGAGCCACAACCTTTACTCACACTGAAGAGCTTACATGACAATCACTGTATGGTGCACAATGCATTGGGAAATCTCCTCATGTATTAAAGCACCTTAATACTTTGAAATTGCTTTTAAGCTTAATACTTAAAGTACCATAATACTTTAAAGTTGGCTGATTTTAAATTAAGCTTAGTAATTAAACTTAGAAGCAGTCTCTTAAGGCAGTTATTTTACTAACTACTAGATTAAGTCTCGAATGCTTGGTTGGTTGCCCATGTCCCTGCTAATTGATTAACAACTGAATTTTATCTCTGCTCCAGAACTGAATGGGCTGTGGCAGATCCACACAAACCCCAGCATAAGCACGCCACAAATGTTATCACTTGTACATCCCCCTCCTACTTCCTGACAAGAAACAAACAATCCAGAAACAGGATGTTGGCAAAGGGATTAAGTTCAATGGAATTACCAGGGTGGACACTGTAACCTTCACTAGGTAAAAAGTTTTGGGAAGTAAAATATAATTAATTAAAATACAGTGTGAAAACTACTAATGTCTTAACTTGAATTTTCTTCTTGAAAAAAGAAAATAAAGGAGTTGGGGAAAAAACCCAAAACCCAACAAAATTCAAAATCGAAATTACTGTATTATTTGACTACCACATTTCACAAGTTAAAACTGTGATTAATGTTAAGGCATTGAAAGAAAAGATTCCCAGTTTGTATTTAATTCAGACTGAAGTTTGCTGAACACAATGAAAAAGAAAAAATGTCCCTCACTTGTCCAATTTACCTCAGTATCATCCATGGCCTCCTTCAGTATTTGGGAATGGGCATTCACTGCTTGCACAGCTGACTCCTGGGCAGTGATAGCCTGAAGAGTTACACGAGCAGTTGTCTTTAAGGCTCCTTCTAGAGATGCTGCAAGGGCTGGAAAAGAAGTTAAGTCAATTAACAATAAAGAAAAGACTTTTATAATTAGTAAAATGATATGTTCCAGCCTCTACATCTCTTATTTACTGTGATCCAAAAGAGCTGGTCATGTTGGGAACTCAACAGCCACCTACAGAAGGAAGTCATCAAAAGGCTCTGCTCATTTAGAGGGGGAGTACTGAGGTGCAAGTCTGCACCTACAGCAAAACACCACGCAGTGGAAGACCTCTTCCATGGGACTGCAGGGAGGTGCAGGTATACCCTATGTTCACTTGTTCTAATGGTTCTTAAGAGAAAAGAAGTAAATTTTTGTATCTTCCTTGAAGTCCATTCCAACCTCAAATTCTCCATTATTCTCCAATTCTCAGTTACTCCTGAGTGGATGGAAGAAACTTCACCATCTCTTCCTCTGCCAACTCAACGGAGGGACAACAGCCAAGAGGTGTGTAAGGAGCTTGGGACTATAAAGCCAGTGCAATTCCACAGTTCTGTCCCGTGCAGCACACACAGGAACAGTGACAGTGTGGACTCACCTGACACCTTCTCCTGCTCCTCTTTGTCTTGCTGGGCAAGCCGGGCTGCAACTTCTTCTGGTGGCCGTTCTTTTATAGCATAGGAACCTTCCTGTTGTTTACCTATTCAGAAGTAAACAAAGAGTCAAACTGCTTAAGTGGAGAGTCCAAATTAGTGTATGAGGTTACTTGCAGAGAAGTAACTATCAAAACTGACTTTTGTAGTTGGTATCACTTTGTAGATTTGACTTCTGCTCAAAGCGATGCTGGAACTACTTGAAAAATCTTTATATCCATAATTACAAAGGCCAGTCTCTTAAAGACAAGAGCATGGACCCCTCACATGCATTTGCAGATTTTCCATTGTCTAGTTACAAAATTACACAAGACTCTGAAGTCAAAGGCAAAGCAAGTGAGAAACACTTACAGAGACAAGTTTAAATTTCAAGTGAATCTCTGTTCTTGCTTTTTTCAATTCTCCCCTGGCATGCTTACAGAGCCCAACCAAAACAGCAGAGGATGAGTGAGAAGGCTATGGTGGATCACAATTATATCCTATTCCCTTGCCTACAGCCACCTAAAATGCCTTTAAGAATGAGAATTGAACTAACCAATGTTCTCAAGATCAACAAGTTGCATCTGAACTGAGGCGAGAGCCCAGAGCTCTCAGCCTCAAGCTGCAACAAAACCCACCAGGTCACCTCTGAGTAATGCTGATGTCACTCTGCAGCATGTACTTACCCCTGGCATGCTTTCTATGAAATGTGTTCATAACTAAAAGAATTAATGAAATCTAATCTCATCTGGAAGAGGCCATCATCTCGAGGCTGGTGTCTCTTGTTGAGTTTAACAATAAACACAATTCCTTCACTTGTCCCTGGACATAGATGCAGCGCTGAACAGCAATCACAAAGCCACCAAGAGCAGAGGCAAACCGGAATGTGCCAAGTTCAGTTTGGCACACAGGCAGGCTTTGCTCTTGTGCTCACCCCTAGTGATGTCCCAGGCATCAGTCACAGCTCTCACTGTGTTAAAAATCTATTAACAGATAATGGAAGTTTTCTGCACAAGGCACAGAAACTCACACCTTCCAACAATGACAAATACCAACACAGAAGCAAGAAGGCATGCACGCGAAATTAAGAGGATTTGGGTTTTCTTCATTGCATTCACATGATTTTTTTCACCTTCTTCAGTCTGTATCCCCGGAGCTGGCACCGACATGGCTACCCCTGTTGCAGAGATGATCTGTGCTGCAGCCTTGCCTGCTGTTAAACAGTTGCAGAACACACCAGTTAGTACAGCTGGGGAGACAGGCTCCATCTGCCTGAGAACAGCCCAGAGCATCGTCAGCCAGGGGCCTGCTGAGCTGGTGAGGTGGCTGAAACCAGGAAAAGGGAACCTCACTTCATGGAGACAGGGTGGGATGGCTCCTGTGACTGGAGTGCTGGAATGGAAGGATGAAGGCCCTTTAGGAAGGCTTGGCAGGGGAAACAAGGAGTGCAATCACCCTCTTTGTCAGTGACCAACTGGAGTGCAAGGAGCTCTGCCTGGGGATGGATGAGGAGCCAACCAAGAGTTTATGGGTTAGGATTCAAGGGAGGGCAGGGATAGGTGACATTACACTGGGGGTCTGCTACAGGCTGCCTGAGCAGGATGACAGAGCAGATGAGGCCCTCCACTGAGGAAGCAGTGTTGCTGAATAATGGAAGAGCAAGTGGCATCACCTCCCTGGATTTCTGAAAGTATTTGCCACTGTCTTGGATGACATCCCTATCCCTAAAGTGCAGAGACATGAATCTGATGGATGAACCGCTCCAGAGATAAGGCAATGACTGGATGGTGGCACTCAAAGAGTTGTGGTCAATGGCCCGATGTCCAAGTGGACGCCAGTGGTAAGTGTGTTCCTCAAGGTCAATGTTGGGACCAGGACTGTTTCACATCTTTGTTAGTGACCTGGGCAGTGGGATTGATGCTGATGACATCCAGCTGAGCTGTGCAGTCACATGCTGCAGGGAGGAGATGTTCATCCACAGGGACCTGGAGAGGCTCAAGAGGTGGGACTGTGTGAGCCTCATCACCTTCAACAAGAGCAAACGCAACATCCTGCACCTGGGTCAGGGCAAGCCCAAGCACAAACATAGGCTGGGGGCAGAATGGATCAAGAACAGCCCCCAGGAGAAGGACTTTGGGGTGCTGGTGGATGAGAGGCTCAGTATGACCTCGTCATGTGCACAGGCAGTTCAGAAACCTCCGGTGTCCTGGCTGGATCCCCAGCAGTGCGAGCAGCAGGTCAAGGGAGGTGATTCTGCCCCTCTACTCTGCTCTGGTGCTGCATCCACCCCACATTAGAAGGACATGGACCTGCTGGAACAAGTCCAGAGGAGGCCATGAAGATGCTCAGAGGGCTGGAGCACCTCTGCTATGGAGACAGGCTAGGAAAGCTGGGCATGTTGAGCATGGAGAAGAGAAGGGTCCAGGGAGACCTTCAACTACCTTCCAGTACCTACAAGGGGTTACATGAGAGCTGGAGATGGTCTTCTGACAAGGGCATGGAGTGACAGGAAAAGGGGGAAGGGCTTCATACTGACAGAGGGCAGGGTTAGATCAGACATTAGGAAGAAATTCTTTATTGTGAGGGTGGTGAGGCACTGGACCAGGTTGCCCCATCCCTGGAAGTGCTCAAGGCCAGACTGGACGGACCTCTTGGATCTAGTGGAAAGTGTCCTTGCCTTGGCAGGGGGTCGAAATGAGATGATTTTTAAGCTCCCTTCCCAAGCATTCCATGCTAAGTGCTATAATGTAATACCAGGGATATAAGACTTAATTTTTTCCTCTGTAGAAACATATTAATTTGATATGGATGTTATTATTTCCAGAAGACGATTTCCTGGATAAACAGCAACAAGATATTAGTTACACATACACAGAGCCATTAGCAATAACACAGAAAGACATCACAACTGCTCCTCCCTAAACGAGTTCCATTTGATCTAGCTTTACAGCAGCCCAGTAATTATCCAAAATTAAGTGTCTTGTGCTTGCAAGAGCCTCAGAGTCCAGTACCTGAAGTTCTCTTCCTGCTGAGTCTCATATCTAAACTACACAGGTTAGTCATTATTTATCTTAGATTCCAAATATCCTCCAAATTAAATACATTTCTTAGAAAAAATAGGGGAAAAAATAGCTAAAGCCATTTTAGGCAAATGTTATGACATGGAAAGAAAAAAACCCATTTATTTAAGACAAATACATTTACCTTCAACAATTCAAAGGACAATTTTAATCTACTCTACCACATATGATACAGGAGATCATTAGGTCATTTGCTTCTTTACGGATGACATTCTGTAAATTTACCTCCTTTTTCCTCTGTAGGAGCAGCAACTTCTGGTTTGCCTAGCTGAGATTTGGAAGCAGGCTGTTTAGACTCTTTCATTACTTCTGCTACAGATGAGATCTTCAGTGGACCTTGATGTATCTTGAAAAGTCAGAAGTAAGAAATATCATCAGTTTTTCAAACAGCTTGGATTTCACCAATTCCAGTATAATGGAAAAGATCTTTTCCATATCCAGGTGTCTGTGCCATAAATCTGAGCTTCAAAGTGCAAATGAAAACAGCCAACTAATGTCTTGAGTTGATTTTTAATTCAGAAGGAAACTTTACAGTTTTCACCTCTCCAAAAATGCAGGTAGAATTGTGGCAGTTTTCACTATAAACAAATGTTTATTAACTTATTCATTAAAATCAAATAGTTTCATGCCCCAAATAATCTAAACACTTCTGAGTGTGTTTAAAGCAGAAACTCTAAGTTTGGCTTCACTGATTTCCTTTCGAAAGGCTTCAGATGCTGGTGGTTGGGGCAGATAAACACTCAAACACAGAGTATTGTGACATTTCATTATATTAATCCCTTAATATCCATTGTGGAAAGACACAGGGTAAAAATAAAACCATCTGAGTTAGAGCCATGACTGGGGGGGGTGATAACTCTTCTGATCAATCTGGTTTGCAAAATTCTCTAGCACCTGGGAGGCACCAAGAGCTTGAATGATAACACAAAGTGCAGCTGAAGCAAGAGAGAAAATTTTGTTGACTGATATTCCCTGACTCATGAAGAACAGCTTTCTTAAAATTCTACTTAAAATATTTTGAGTTTCCTGAAGGCCAAATGGCTTCTGAAAGCTCAAAAAAACCATGGCCAGAGCAGATTTTCAGTATTCTTGATTACTAGGAAGTGTTTCCTTTCACATGCAGCATCAGAGAAACTTCCAGGCTTCAATTTCCAGAGTTGTGCCAAAGGCAGTATCAGATTTTCCTTTCTCCAGGGTAGTGCCACTAAGATTTCAAAGTATGATGCTTATGCTTGGCTCTGTACCATTCAAATCTTTACTCATTAAAGACTGTTCTCAGTCCTCTTTAAAAGTTCATTTAGAGTAAGTTTTGTAATTCTGCTATGCCACTAACTACACTAAGCCTCTAGTAAAGCAGTTAAATTCCAGCCTGTCACCTGCCTCTCTCTCTCTCCATTTTATTTCTGAGTATAAGCAGAGCAGCTGTTCAGCTGGGATTCTATTAGATGTTTTTACTGTAAATAAAAATAAGTTTTACAACCCACACCCCATAATGATGAGATGGTAATGGGAAATGTACATGCACCACTTTTGCAGCATCAAGTAGGAACTGAGTTTGTAATTTTTAAACCTTAATTTAAGAAACCTTAAATTTTTCAACTTTTAAAATTCTTAGCACAAAGCAAAATTAATCATTATTTGACACCTAAGTGCAGACACTCTTTAAAAACCAGAGAAGCAAACGTGTGGGGTGAATGGGAGACACTTACTGGTTTCTTTGGCACTGGTGTGCTGGAAGGTGCAGGGCCAAGTGCCATCTCAAAGAGTTTGTCAGAGTAGGGAATGGCCTTCTCCACGCTCTCCCGGAATTGTTTGTCATAGCTGGCATACAGGACGGTTCCACCTATCCCTCCACCCACCAACAGGAGTCCCGCACCAATGACTTTGCCCACAGAAACGCTGAGGAGGAAAGCAGAGTGAAAGGGATGTAAATTCCATTATATGGCAAACATCAAACAGTCTGAGTCTTCAGCTTACAGCTGGGAACCACCACTCTGCCAACAAACCCAGCACCTATTTTAAATCACCTTCACCCCTGCTACAACACTGGTTAGTGACTATCCCGAAGGTAAGACGGCAGCCCACAACTTCCACCACAAATATTGATCATCTTCACCTTCTTCATCGAAATCTGACTGAACCAAACAAGGAACACACCCCATGAGAACAGGAGTTACTCCACACTAAAATCCCACTGCCAGGAGTCTGGAAACCAAGGAGCAGATTCCCTCCTGGTTTCAATGCACTGGCAGAAGCAGCTGCACCCTCCAAACCCCGCTACGTACCCGGACTCTCCGGAGTGGGTGGCATATCCGCGGTGCAGGCGCGACGGACGGAGTGAGGCTCTCACACACCGACTGTTCTGCAGGGGGAGGAGCAGGGTCAGCAGGGAGCACAGTGAAGCATCTCCCACTCAACAGCAGCACTGGGAGGATTTGCTCCACTGCCACAACGTCGATGTGTCCGTAGGAAAGCTCTGACTGGCACCAGAACAGCGACGTTGGGCTCTTTTCTCTAAACACACGGAGAGCTTTCCCACGTGCAGCTTCCAGGTTAAGGGATTTTTATGCAGTCGTTAAATTCTTTGAAAATGAATCAAAAATTTGAAAAATGAAAAGGAACAAACTCTTACCCCAGCCTCTTTCTGCATTTATTTTGCTGATTTATGTGCTGGGCAGTACAACTGGGTTAGTTCCAGATGCGCTTCAATCTCACGCACTAGAGCGGCTCAGTGTGAGCAGGGCAGAACACAACAACAGCTGTTTAAATGCTTAAAACTATTTTTAATTCTTAAGATATACAAGCAATTCTCCTTGAGCTTCCAAACCAAGACCTCTTCTTTAAAATAATTAGTTAATTCCAGACAGACATCAGATTATAATATAAATTAAATTAGTATATGAAGAGTGATATTTTATTATATTCTACTTAACAAAATCCACGTTACCAAGATTTTTATCTTTTCTGAAGGACTGGTTAAGCTACTCTAAGGCTACAGAAGAAAACATACTGTTGGCCCCAGAAGATTTTTCCCCACATGGGAATTACTAACAGGGAAATATAGGACTCATGAGAGATCAAAGTACAAGGCACAAAAAGAACTTTTCCTGCAGTTGAGGTATTTTGCCCAACAGGGAACTTTTTCTTTAAAAAAGATGGGAGATGCTTCACTACAACATAACCCCAGAGGATAAGTTTCTCTATTTCCTTTGCACATGGCAATAATATGCACAACTCTTGTGGTTTAGGTCCTGTCCCTGTCCAACAGCACAGGCAGGAAAAGGCAGGAACACTGCATTCTTATTCTTTCCACAAACGCAGCCAAAACGTTTTTAATTAGTAGCAGGAGCACACGTACAGCAAGAGGAAGCATGGTCCTTTTACCCCCGAGACCTTCAGAAGCCCTCACTGTGGGTGGTTTTCTGGATTGTGATGCATAGACAGGGCAAGAAAACAACAAATATATTCTGCAATGTTTTTGATTTTCTGACTCGACTGCCCGAGAAGCACTTTCTGAGGTTTCACCTCAAGGTGAAGGACCTTTCAAGGGGAATTTCAATAAAAAAAGCCTCGCAAATCATTTTGTCGTCAACTTTTGAACGTGCTCCTAACTCTCAGTATGTCCCTATTACACCAGGAAGCAGAGGAGGAGCAAAATAATCCAGCATTATGTATACAGATCAATACAATAAAATGAGAAGGGAAAAAAACCTGATTTTCTCTCCACCAGTTCAGACTGAATTCCCAGTCCCTTCCAACACTTTGGGATTATGCTATTGTGCCTGGTGCTCCCCTGGAAATAAGCCATCCCTCCTGAGCTCCTGTCAGGTTTTCTGGAGGTTATCCCACCCTGCACCACCATCACTCCCACATCCCTGCTCGGGCTGGACTCACCTTCTGGGCCAGCTCAGCCCTGTCTGTCCCTGTTGGCTAAAATCCCTACTCACACCTGGTGATGGCAAACAACACAGGATCCATCTGGCTCGACGCCTTCAGTAAACATCAGCTCCTGCCCTTGGGATCAGGCAGTGCTCAGGGAGTCACCAAAGCAGAGCAGAACACCTGATTCTCTTAGCTCAGCATTTATGCTTTATTCACCAGGAGGGGTTTTTTGGAGGGATTATTGATTTTAGTCCAGATGCCCTTTGGATTAAATGATCTTTTGAGATCTCTTCCAAGCTGGAATGTTCTAGAATTAGCCAAATCCTCCTTCTATTTATTTTTCATCAAGATGAGAGGAACCAAAACACAGGCCCTCCATCTCTGGGACTCTCACACGTGGAGCAATGGGAAGAGTAATTAAACCCAAAACAAGTCCTCATCAACTCCATCTTTCAAGACACTGCAGCAAATTTCCACAGCTGGCCAGTGGAACAGCAAATGAAAATCTGTAGGTACCCATGTTTTATGAACTGAAGCCCAAGTTCAATTTTTCCTCCCTCATATCCAGATACACTAATAACTCCAAAAATCACTGATTTTTTAAAAAATCATTTTTTAAAGAAGCATTGCTCTCTTTTGGTCACCATAGTAATATTGCTTATAATTGCTCTACCACCATAATTTGGAAACTTGCAGGCAGTTTCTGATCTCCCCTTTGCATAATTTCCAGGAGTTTGTATATTTTCAGACCCCTGTCATTTATTTGTTATAATGCCTCAAAGAATTTTGGAGAAATACATCACACATGCTTTGCTGTACCCTTCAAAAGGCAGAAATACACCACTTTCTGTCCTGCAGGAGACAGGAAATTCTTTGGATGAGGCAGAATGGACACAGCAAGGATGCCCAGAGCATGGGCAGAGCACTGCAGGGCAGCTGTTTCTATTTCTTCCTCCTCCTCCAGTATTTCTATAGGATATTTGTTTCATTCAACTTCTTAAATGCTTATTATTTTACATTAATTATCTACTGTTTCATCACCACAGGAATCACTTTGCAGGGCACATTACACCTTCACTCCAGTTAATATTACGAGCCCCAGTGATATAAGGACATTTAAGGATAGCCATGTGAGCTCACCCTGGCATAGTGCTCAGCACAGAAACAGCATGGCAGAACATCATTAAACAAATTAAATCTGCCTTGCAGGTTTATATTTTATGTGTAACTTCAAATAACCATGGCCAGGACACACCATCCTCTGCTCACTCCGTTCCAGCTAAATCTCTTAGGCATCAGGCTCAAGCATCCTGACCCAGAATTTCTGTAACGTGCGATTCTTGCACTTAAACAGAAAAAGCACATCAGAAAGTTCAGAGAAGGTTTTGTTAAGGCAGAGGTCAGGTACCACAAGGACATCTGACCACAGAACTCTGATTTCCCATCATTCAGGATTTCTGCCAAGTATCACACACTTTTACTAAAAGTTCTATTTGTTTTCACAAAAAACTTCAAGTAAGTTACTTCATGTAAGAGAAAAGTCTCTCTGCAGCACGGCACATGTAGCAGAAAACATTTCTGAAAGTGATGAAGATCCCTCTCTCAAAGCCACTTCAATTTACTTGTTACAAGTTTAGTGATGCTCCAGGCAGAGTTCACAGCAGGAAAGAATGAATAAAGTTTTCCAGTCTCCACCACGAGCTCTCTGGTACAGATAACACACTTCAGAGTCTGCTGTGGCATCTCTGTGTTTGCACAGATCTTAGGGATAAATTCTTCCCTGTGAGGGTGGTGTGGTGGTTACCCAGAGAAACTGTGGATGCCCCATCCTGGAAGTGTCCAAGTCCAGGCTGGACAGGGCTTGGAGCAACCTGGGATGGTGTCCCTGCCCAGGGCAGGGGGTTTGGAACGAGAAAGTCTTAAGGTCCTTTCTAATCTAAACCACTCTGTGACTCTTTCACCAAATATTTAGAGCCTGATGACCAACTTCCAGCTGCAAGGCACCACCCTGGCTGTTCTGGAGCTGTACAGTCATTCCAGACACATTCTGCTAAAGGCTGAGCACATGCAAATAGCCTCAAGTGATAAATATCTGCCAAAGCCTGGTTTCTGTCTTCTCAACTTCCAGATGAAACTTTCCACAGCCAGGCAAACCCAGAGCCTTTTTTCAGTGGGCATCAGGTGACCCAAGGACTCTCCGGTCCTACACAGCAGCAGAGGAAACAGCTGCTGCAGTGGGAAAGGCTGGAACTTTAGACGGAAGAACGTACAGCTTCTCCTTTGCTAAACCGTGTGAACAGAGGGTAGTGAACACTAGGATATTGAAAGCAGGATATAAAAGTGATCTAACCAGATTATTTTTTATCAGGTAGCTGAAACAGAATCCAGGGCCTTGGTAAAGGAGCCACCCTCACCTATAAATCCCTGTGGCTTCCTAAAGTTGGCCTACTGCTTTGGAAACGGCTCCACAGCATATCACGGTCCTTATCTCTGCTGATAAGGAGAGGCAAAGGTCCAGGACACACAGCACGAGTCCCACGGGCACTTCTGCCCTCGGTATCGCGCGCTGAGTCCACTTCGTGTCCCAGCGTGCGGACAGGAGGATCCCCTTACACATGAGCGCCGCCAGCACTCGTGTCCCCACGCTACACACCGGGGCGCGCCGGCCCCGACCCTTCGGGCGGCCGGCCCCAGCACTTCAGGAGGGGCTGCGCGGGAGGCCGCGCCGGGGAAGGCAAGGTCACGTCCTTCCCCGCCGGGGAGCGCGCCTGTCACCCCTCCACGCGCCATCCGCGCGGGGCCGCCGGGCCGTGCGCGTCCCCACCGAGCGCCCGCCGACCCCCGGGCCACGCCCGCGGTTCCCGGCGCTGCCCCAGGGTCTGCCGGGCGCGGCGGAGTGGAGTTGCGGGCCCGGCGTGGCCATGGCGGCCCAGACTACAGCCCCCGGCAAGCAACGCGGTGCACCGTCACCCCGTTAAGGACTACGAGTCCCAGGGAGCCTTGCGGCGATGCCTAATTCGGTCCCGCGCTGCCCTGCCGCGGTGCACGCTGGGACTGCTAGTACAGCGCGCCGACCAGCGCCCGCCCGCAGCCTCCGTTTGGTGGTCGTGGCCGCCCGTCAAAGGCTGCGCAGCCAATCGCGGCCCGCGCGCGCGGAGTCATTCAGCGCGCGCCGAGCCGCGGTCACAGGGATTCCCCCTTTCCCGCAGGCCCGGCCCGGCCGCACCGGTCTCAGGGCTGTTCACAGCGGGCGTGGTTCGCGGAGCTCCCCCAGGGAACGCTCACCTGCTTGGCCGCGGCGAGCCCCGCTCGGCGGCACGCCCGCAGCATGGCTCGGAGCGGCGGCCGGCGCGGCCCGCGGGAAGGCGCCTTGCGCGGGTCCTGCCGGCGCCGCCTCCGCCCCCCCTTCGGCGGGCACTGCGCCTGCGCGGGCGCTCCCGCCCCGCCAGGGGGCGGCCGCGCGTGACGGGTCTCGCGTGGCCAATGGGAAGGCGGGGACTGGCCGCGAGACGCCGGCGGGGGGCGGGGTGGTGCCGGCGCGCGGGGCGGGGCTCGCGCACTCCCGGGACCCTCCGGGCGCGGGCGGAGGGGACGGAATAGAATAAAATAAAAAATAAAATAAAACAAAAATAAAAATCACAGAATGGGTCAGGTTGGAAGGGACCACAGTCGGTCGCTGTTTAAGCAGG
Source organism: Hirundo rustica (assembly GCF_015227805.2). Classification (NCBI taxonomy): domain Eukaryota; kingdom Metazoa; phylum Chordata; class Aves; order Passeriformes; family Hirundinidae; genus Hirundo; species Hirundo rustica. The sequence goes on along the minus strand of NC_053454.1, from coordinate 5,242,131 downwards.
GTCATCCCAGAGCGCACGGCACGGGATTGCAAGCAGACAGCTCCGGAATGAATATCTGCAGTGAGGGGGACTCCACAGCCTCTCTGGGCAATGTGCCCCAGTGCTCGGTCACTGCACAAAGTTCTTCCTCACGTTCAGGGGAAACTTCCTGGGCATCAGCTCCTGCTCATTCCCTCTTATCCCACTGACCAGGAGCCTGGAGCCTGCTCCCAGCACTGAATGTGAACAAATAAATCCAGACACTGACGGACACTGATGAGGTCTCTCTCGGGTGTCTCTTCCCGAAGGCTGAACAGCCCCGGCTCTCTCAGCCTTTCCTCAGGAGAGAGATGCTCCAGTCCCCCCAGTCTGAATGTAACACAGCACATTTTATAACATTTATTTTTAACATTTTACAGCTGTAATCTCTTACAGCTCGCCCACAATCCTCTAGCTCAGAGCTCAGAAGCCATTTTTATCTCAACCTTCAACCAGCCCGGCCAGATTTCTGAAGAGAAAAAAATCCGAATACATCAATACTGTCCACAAACGAGTCAAATCCACTTAAGTGAACTTTTTTTAGGAGACTTTAGCAACAGGCTTCAAGCCCCTGGGGAGGAGGGTCGGTGTGTACCACTAAAGGTGAAGGGTGCGCGGGGAGAACGGAGCGGGAGCGGGCCGGTTCCGAGGAAGGGGCGGACGAGAACTCCGGGTCCATGAGGGAGCCCGGGGCCGTGCGGGACTCCGGAGTCATGAGGGAGCCCGGGGCCCTGCAGGACCCCGTGTCCGTGCGGGTTCCGGAGCCGGAGCGGCCGCAGTCCCCGTGGGCGGGACCCGGCGCGGCCCCGCCCGGCGCAGCGTGGCCATGGCGGCGGCGGCGGTGCGCGGGGCCCTGGCGGGTCGGTACCGGGGCGGTGTCGGTGTCGGTGTCGGGCCCGGGGCGGTGTCGGGGCTGGGGCTGTGTGGTTGGGACGTTCGTGCTGAGGCTCTCCTGTGTCTCCGCAGGGATCTTGCGGCGCTGGGCCCCCCGCGCGCTCCCGCTCTGCGGCCCCTCCGCCCGGTGCGTCGGGCACGGAGCGGCCCCGGCCCCGGCCCCCGCCCCGCTCTGGGCCCCGCGGCTGCTCGGCGAGAACCGGCCCCGGGCAGGGACCCCCTCGGTGCTCAGCAGGTGCGGCTGCGCGGCTTCTGCCTCGGGCAAAAAAACCTTAGAAAGGGGTTTCAGATATGTATGGAGGAGTTTCTCTCTGTGTATACCTAATATTTTACTTATACATGTGTGTGTGTGTGTGTGTGTGTGTGTGTGTATGTGTATATATATATATATACACACACACACACACACACACTCTTATATGTCCTTATATATATATACTTAGACTTAATATATATACTTAACATATGTACTTAATACTCTATATGTACTTAATATCTATTTTTATTTGTATACCTTATATGTTTTAGATGTATTATATTGTTCCGTATAAATATTTTGAAATACATTTATATGAAAATATGTTTGCACATAAATACATTTAAGAATATACATTTTATTCCATGCCATGTGCATTAAGTAATATGTAATACACAATGAATTTGTTATGTAGCCTGTAACATATATAACTTATCCTCGTGTGTATTAATATTATATTGTTAATATAGTCTATGTTATATTTCATAATATAATATAAGTACTATTATGTAGCATATACAATATGTGTGGTATATATGTTGAAATTCCTCCATGCATGTGTGAATATTATAGAATCATAGGTTGGAAATTGCCTCTGAGATCATCAAACCCAACCCTTACCCCAGCACTGCTAAGGCCACCACTAAATCATGTCCCCAAGTGCCACATCTGCACAGATTTTACATCCCTCCAGGGGATGGTGACTTGACCATTGCCCTGGGCAGCCAGTGCTTGACAACCCCTTCTATGAAGAAAGTTTTCCCTAGAGCCAATCTAAACCTCCCCTAGCAAAACTTGGGGCCATTTTCTCTTGTCCTGTTTGTTTCTTGGGAGAAGAGACTGACCCCATCCCCCATATATATATAAAATAGATGGACAGACAGATAGATAGACACGCACATACGTGTGTAATATATTTCAGTCTGACACTCTTGGGCGCCTTTGCACTCTGCAATGGGTCTGTGTTAGCCCTAAAGCCTCCCACTTCAGCCAGCAATAATGCTTGAAGCAGGAGGTAAATTAGGATATTCCTTGCAGCCATATTTTACAACTAGTCTGTTTCTCTTGCTGCTGCTGGGTGTTGGACTAGATGATCTACGAGGTCCCTTCCAACTCAAACTATTTTGTGATTAATATTCTAAAAGTAATTTCTGAATCCAGGTAACAGCTGAATATTGGCTTCTGAGTGTTTGACTGCTTTTAGTAGATTTAAAAAAAAAAAAAAAAAAAAAAAAGCTGCTCTGTGTGGAATAATAACTTTGAGCTGAATTTTGATAAGAGTCCAGCCCTGCAGCTGGTATTCTACACACATTAGATGCTGTGCTGTAATATTAGAGGAGTCCTTGTTACTCTTCAAACAAGCCACAACCCTTCTGATCTCTCTACGTGTGATAAAGGCAATGATTACTTTTAGAAAAAGGTGTTTCATTCCTGCTTTGTTTTCCTCCCTGTTTTGGGGTTGGTTTGGTTTTTTTTTAGTGTCACACCTCTACTTCCAAGTTTACTCCAGCAGCCAGCGAGGACCCTCACCTACTGCAGCTTACGGAAGGGAAAGAGGAAAAGTGTGAAATCTGTGGTGAAAAGGTTCCTCCGGCTGCACAATGGCCTCTGGGTTAGGAGAAAGGTGAGATTTTTGTGGATAACGAGAGCCTGTTCTTTACAGTCAGTGTAAAGCGCAATTGCTTTCCTTAAGCAATTTGAAGTTGTTTAAAGAAGTTTAAAAAAGCTCTGAGGAGAGACTCCCGTTTTCCTGAAAGTGAGGGATTTATCCAGCTTTGCTGAGCAGTGTGGCTGTGTTTGTGTATTTGCAGTGACCTGCTAAGAAGTGGGGGTTTTTGTCTTTGTTTCCTCCCGACAGTCTGGTTATAAGAAGAAGCTGTGGAAGAAGTCAGCTGCCCAGAAGAAGCGTCTGAGGGAGTTTGTGTTGTGCACGAGGACACAGTGTAAACTCCTGGATAAAATGACCACTTCTTTCTGGAAAAGAAGGAACTGGTACGTTGATGACCCCTTCCAGAAGTACCACGACCGCACGAATCTTCGCGTGTAGCAATCTTGGGTTTGCACATCTCTAGGAAAGGGGGAGTGGTCGTGTGGCACAGGCTGGGTTTTGGAACATAAACCTGCAATGCTTGTGCTTTTTAAAAATAAATGTGTGCATATCATCTGAACAGAATTCTGGGAATCAGTGCCCAAAATAAAGGAATACTCAAATTTATCTTCATCTGCAGTGTGTGTTTTACGTTGCAGAGGTCAGGCTGGTCACCTGCTCCTTCTAATGTCTGGTGACTTCCTGTGGTTGTCTAACATGGAGGAATACACTAAACAGCACTGAAAGGGAATAATTCAACATATTTAATCTTACTTTTTAAAATAAATATGTTTAAATAACCCCAGAATCTATTTTTGTGTATCCCTACTTACTGGTGGCTCACTGAATGGAGTCTTCTGGGGAAGAGGAAAAAGGAGAGCAGGGTCCGTCTCAGCATTGTTGCCTGTCACAATAACACACAGTTGCCTTTTGTCTATGCTAGAAAGTGTAGGGGAAAAAAACAACCCAAACCAGAGTTTCATAGCTGCATCCTGGTTTTATAACTGATTTTAAAATGCATTGGCCACCAGCTTTCATTACAGGACTCACATTTTGTGTCATCTCTTGGTTTTTTGAGTAGTAGAATCTATTCTTCGTGTCCTGCATGACGTCCTCAAGCAGACGAGTCACAGTAATTTCTTGTTTATTTTTCCTTTAAGCCTAACTACACCTCACGCTGCACATTCCTGGTCACACATAAATGGAACAAACCCAAGGGTTTATCATGGGGTCTGTTTGGAGTGAGCAGATCAACAAGACCCTGGTTTGCTAAGGGTTGGATCAGATGTTTTCTCTACAAAGCTGATATTCCAGCAAGTGTATGAAAGCAGTACTTTAAAGCATTCCCTGATAACCCATTTTTGAGCACAGTCCCTGGTTATCATCCCCAGAGCTGCCTGCACTGCAGAGGGGCTTTGCTGAACAAGGCTGTAGCATTGCAATGAATTCACTAGTTACTCAGAGTGTTCAGTAGCTGTATTTTGTTCTTTTTCCAGTTCATGATACAGAAAGTTCTGAAGGACATGCAGCACTTAGTGAATACATCTATATACAGTCAGCCAGAATTCAGATAAAAATAATACAGCGATCAAAGTGATTATTCTGGCCTGCCAGATACATTGAACAGACTAAAGATGTTTGGTTTTGTTTTTTTTTTTTTAATAAAGAAAAGATTAAGACTTTATTCAAGATGTATATCAAGCATTATAATAAAACCAGCAAAACATTGACCTTTGGAATACTGTTGTAATGGCCGTCCTTGTGAGGCACCGAGTGTACCATCGTATCACAGATCATTTCTACCCATCACAGGAAAGAAATCACACCAAGTGCACAATTATGAGCCTTAAACAGTTTGTCTGAACGCAAATCCCAACGTGTTCTCTGCTAGTTCAAATGTGCTGGATGCAAAACAGGTACCTGAAACTAACAGCAAAGGGGAGAGTGTGGGTGAGGAGCACAAGGGTTCATCACGACACGAGGACTCGGCAGCAGCCAGAGGCAGGAGGTTGTTTACAGGAGCATCGTCTCTCCAAGCAGCTTTCTCCTTCCTAGCAGGAATAAATTGCCTAATTATCTTTCCTTCCATGCTGAGTTTGCACTTACACAAGGTTTTAATTGATTTTAATTTGATTCATTCCAGGCTGACAGGGACACACATGAAGTCTGTCTCATTTTTGATGGGATCCTGATTGAGCAGTTGAAGCTGCTGGAGCTGCACTGATGCTGACCCTTATGCAGGAGAGGAGGCACAGAGAGCTGCACTGGGCTGCTCTAGGCTTATTCTCTTCATAACTGAGTGAATTTATTGTAAATTGAGGGGATCATTCACAGGCCTGTTTACCACAGACCATCTCCAGCTGCAGTTTCCTTCCCCTCAGCCTCTATTTTATGTGCTTAAAATAATGCATGTTTCACCGGAGCCCTGAGATGGGTGAAAGCTGTTTCCTACGGTTGGCCTGCTCTCTTCAGAGTTCCACTCTCCCAGCCCTGAGACATCAGGAAGTGCCTGCCTGCCCTACAGGACTGATGGTAGGGGCCAGCTGCCTTAAAGGCCCCCAAACTGGCCTTTTTAAACTAAGCCAGATCTGCTATTTTAAACCATCAGCTGAAAGATTGCCTGATTTTAGGAGTTGAGATCTGGAAGTGCTCAGCCAGCCTGCACACTCAGCTGTAAAGGAAGAGGAGCTGAGAACTGCTCCTTTTCAACACTTGCCTAGAAAGCATCCATCCATCCATCCATCCATCCATCCATCCATCCATCCATCCATCCATCCCTCCATCCACCCATCCATCCATCCACCCATCCCTCCATCCATCCACCCATCCATCCACCCATCCATCTCCATCCATCTCCATCCATCCATCATCCATCCACCCATCCCTTCATCCACCCATCCCTCCATCCATCCACCCATCCATCAATCCATCCATCCTCCATCCATCCGTCCGTCCATCCATCCATCCATCCCCCCACCCATCCATCCATCCCTCCATCCATCCATCCATCCACCCATCCATCTCCATCCATCCATCATCCATCCATCCATCCATCCACCCATCCCTCCATCCATCCATTCATCCATCCATCCATCCATCCATCCATCCATCCCTCCATCCATCCATCCATCCATCCACCCATCCCTCCCTCCCGGCCAGCCAGCCAGCCATCCAGCCAGCCAGCCAGCCACCCAGCCACCCAGCCAGCCCCCCAGCCCGCCCGCCAGCCAGCCAGCAGCCAGCCAGCCAGCCAGCCAGCCAGCCAGCCAGCCAGCCAGCCAGCCGCAGCCAGCCAGCCCGCCCGCCCAGCCAGCCACCCAGCCAGCCAGCCAGCCCGCCCGCCAGCCAGCCAGCCAGCCACCCCGCCCGCCCGCCCGCCAGCCACCAGGCCGCCACCCAGCCACCCAGCCACCCAGCCAGCCACCGAGCCCGCCGCCAGCCAGCCAGCCAGCCCACCCATCCCGCCGCTCAGCCATCCAGCCATCACCCATCCACCCATCCCTCATCCATCCACCCATCCATCCATCCACCCATCCATCCACCTATCCCTCCCTCCATCCATCCATCCATCCACCCATCCACCCATCCCTCCATCCATCCATCCATCCATCCATCCATCCATCCATCCATCCATCCATCCATCCATCCATCCATCCATCCATCCATCCACCCATCCCTCCATCCCTCCATCCCTGGCTGCTCTCCTGTGCCGGCTCCTGCACACCCTGCTTTGCCAGGAGGGGTCAGCAGCAGCTCAGGAAGGCGACTCACCGCCCCGGGCTCGCTCCCTGGCAGCGGCTCCAGAGAAAAGCTGGAACAAAAGGACTCCACGGGTGGTGTCGATCCGGAATGAGCACACGCAGCCCTAACACTGCACTGACAGACCTGAGGCAGCTCCCGTGAACAACCTGTGCCAGGAAGGTGAGCAATCAAAGCGAGCGGCCGTTCTCGTCTGTACAGAGCACTGCAGCACAAGGAGCACAAGTGCACGATGTCAGCATTCACGTGTCTGTCTATCTACACACAAATATACAGCTCCGTTGATAATACATTTTTTTTTCTTCTCCAGAGATATGAAAAGGTTTATTTTTTTTTTCATTTATACAGTGAATATTTTGAGAGATATAAGGCAACTCCCTTGTCAACATTTCACCTCAGCACTTAAGAAATGCTAAACAGTCAAGTTTACAGTAAAACAGCAGATTAGATGCACATTAAATAGTTTTAGTGAGAATCAATGCTAATACAGCGTATCTGAGATTAGAATTTGTCAGATGTTATGCAGCTCTACATCTTTGGGGTTATTTGGCATAACTGAGTGCAAACTTGTCAGCTTCTTTTTTATCTTACAGCAGCCCATTGCATAGCGGGGAAACACGGCTTGCTTGCAACAGGATTTTATTTTCTGCTAACAGTGCAGGCAATTTTCCTATTTCTTTTTAATGTTAGCCAGAAGAAATCAAATAAACTCTAAAGCTGCTTAGAAGTAAAATACATAAGCTTAGCTTCTCAAAGCTTTTGCTGAGTATCTTCCAGGGATCGACTCTTCTGTAACTGCTCTTTAGACAGTTTGTTTGGGTTTTTTTGTATTTACTTTCTGAAGAATTTTTCAAAACTTGCAAAATATGACTGAATCAGCACATGTAAAGGAAATAAAATTCTCAGGTAATGAGGCCAAATACTGTGACAGACACAGGAAATACCTGCTTGCTTTTTCCATTTCCTAGCCAGGTCAGATAAACATTTCTGTGTGCGCGTAATTTATTTCTTTCTTCCCCACACATGTAGGAAGCTGTGGGGGTGACCTCAGGGATCCACCAGATGGGCAGCTGGGATATGGATGCACACCCCACAGAGAGATGGCTTCAAAAGCCACTTCAGAGTTCTCTCCGAGCCTGGCACACTGCAGCTGGCTGTTGGCACCCTGGGCTGCTGCAGCTGAGCCAGATGTGGCACCATCGAGCCCCTGTGCTGATCCACTGGTGATGGCACATCCTACTCAATGCTAAATGCTTTTCTAGTCTATGTGACAGGTCCAAGAGCAAACACAAAGGGTCACGTAATTAACTTATGTGTGAATCTCACATGCTCAACACTTACAAGAGACACCAACTTGAAGCACAAATACACAAACCCTACCATGTCTTCTTCTTCTTTTATATTTCTCATTTATATATGGATACAAATACACCACTGCATCTGGTTCTTGTGGTTCTAACCAAATGGCATGCTACAGGAGAAACTCCAGGCTTCAAGAAGCAGCTCAGACCCAGCAGCCTCCTCTGCCCACGCAAGCAGAACAGCAGCCCCTCAGCAGCAGAGCAGAGTGCTGGGACTGGCACTCTTGCAGCAGGGGGAAAAGGTGTGTTTTTCCCTGGAAATGCATCCCTAAAGCAATTCTAATTTCTGTTGCTGCAGCTTGTTCAAGCCTGGCTTGCTCACACTGTAAAACTTGCAGTAGAACATTGGCCACAAATGGTGGGATTTAGTTCTTCTACACATCATTTTCCACAAAATACTCTCCTGGCTCAGGCTGATCACAATTAGGACTCTCCCTTCATTACATCATTGAAACCATTTTTTTTCTCTTGCATATCACTTCCTCATCCTCTGTAAGTGGTTGTCTCTGTGGGTTTAGCACAACGATTTTCTCAGAGAATGTGATTTACTTGCAGAAAAACGCAGTTGCAGCTCAGCTTTCGCTAACCGATCTTGGACATTTTGTACAGTCAAAGTACTTTGACATTTGTTACGTCATTCACAGTCTTGAGGAGGAAGGGAGGAAAGAGAAATCCATGGGTTCTGCAAATCCACTTCATCCATGATAAAGCCATAAATAAATACACCGTCAATGTAGCATCATGAGTAACTGATTATCGTTGTTTCCGCTGGGCATTCACAGAGCAAGAGCAATGCAGACACAAATGAAACTGTAAATGTACACTGGGGGTTGGTGCACACTCTGCAAACCAAACCAGCTCCCCTCACCTGCAGGTGCCTGCCACGCTGTCCTACCCACGTCAGGGACAAAGGCCAGCAGCGTGTCGCACAGGGATGCGGGGAGAGGAGGGAGAAAGGCCATGTCTACAGTGCTGTACATCAAAGCACATCCATCCCACTGCTGTTTCCTACGTCATGAACGAGTAGCTCTTTAAGGCAGAAGAGAGACATTCTGTGGATCTTGGTGCTATTGGCTCATTGCACTCACATTGTTTCAGTGGCAGAGGACGAGGTACTTTTCTTCCTGAAGCGAGGTCTAAGGGTCCTAGGCGGTGCCTGCAGAAGAGCAAGACAAAACTTCAGAGGAATAACAGGGAACATCTTTTTTGCCTTACAACTCACCCACCTCTGTGGGACCTCTGTGACAAGGATCCCATTCCACGCACGAAGTAATGCAGAAGTTTTGGCCCTGAAAATCAATAATGAATGTCCAGCTGAGGAGCAATCTTTTACATCAACACCTTCCTCTCTGGTGCTTGGTAAGAGGTGTGGCTAAAGATTGCTAACAACTCAACAGTTGAAAGAGCCAGGTCAAACTGGTGCCACTTACAGCAGCTCATGGATCTAGAGGTGGCAGTGAGCCAGCTGTGGTGTCTCCCAGCCCATCCTGCCCTGTCCAACCCATCCACAGCTCCTCGGAGGGGACAGCTCATGGCATTACAAAGCTGAAGGGTTTCCCAAGGTGAAAAACACCAGGCCTGTAATTCTCATAAGGTAGAACTCTAAAATCACCCTCTTGCTTGGGAAAGAGGCCAGACAAATTCTGCTGAAATTATTTTAGAAACCAGCTATTGGAATTCTGCCTTGTAGTCAGCGGCTGCAGAGCTGTTACAAGGAGCCCTGACTACCCAGGAGGAGGCAAACCAACTCCATGAATTTGGTTTCCTGTGGTTGACCCTGTTCTCCAGACTCAGACATTAGTTAGGCTAGCAAACTCGTGAAAGAAAAAGCCCCTATTTGCAGTGCCTGTTTCTCTCAGAAGAGTTCTGGTGTGGCACTGTGTCTCATGAGCTTCACACCAAGAAATGGTTATCAGCTGTTGTAATGGATTCTCAGTGTGCAGCCCTGTCGCTGCATCAAGTAACACTGCGAGGTGTGGCAGCTCTTCCACTCCATTTACTTAAATATCCAAAGCCTTGTTTTCTTAATAGCATTAACTCATATTTACCTGTCAGGGCCTGACAGGACCAAAGGGAGGACTTTGCCATTTCTGTTTTATAGGACTTTCAAACCCAAGATCCTGTTATGTTTCTGCATTCCTGTGATGCAGCAAGGTATAAATATTCATACAGACAAGGGACTGCAGCACGGTGAGGTTTTGTTTAGACTCCGCCTAAATCTCCATTTTTTCTAGCTTAACCAAAGTGGTTTTTTACAGAGATGGGACTAATCCAACACTTCACCCCATCTTCCAAGCCTGAAATCTTACCCAGGTCTCCACGGTGAATCCCCAAACAGCGCAACAGATCTGGATGGGAAGGCTGTGCCCAGAAAGCACAGCTGGAGCAGAGGTGAGGAGCAAAGCTGCTATGCACAGCAGTAATGGATCCCACACCACACCTGACTCCACAGCTGCTGGCTCAGAGCTGCTCTGTAATCCAGGAGCCCAGGGACACAGCCAGACAACTAGAGCAGTACCTCCTGCAGCGTGGGAGAAGGCTGCTCTTTGGGAAACCATGTGGCTCTTAAAGCAAAGCTGCCATTGACCACACAGCTAAGACTCTTAAACGGGGCATGAATAGCTCTGCCTCCTTTGGGAGGCCACTGGGCAGCTCTGGGAGTAGCTGGAGAGGCTGCACCTTTCCATGGCTGGAGCAGAGCAGCCCGGACTTTGTGAAAGCTCCACAGGTAGGACAAACCAGCAGAAGGGATTGCACTGGCTGACCAAACCACACCACTCTGCTCCCTCACACTGAGCCAAGGGAAGGAGGGAACAAATTCAGCTTCCCATAGGTGGAGATCTCAGCTGCTGACTGTGGCTCCGTCCACCCTGCCCAGATCTGCAAGAAGTCTTTGCCTACAGCATCTCCCATGGAGGTTTTATTTCCTTCATAACAAAATGTTGCTAAAATTTTGGCAAATCAGAGAGTGAGATCTGCATTTCCTTTAGTTCTTTTGTTCCCATGAAGCAACTTAAAGTGTATTTAGTGAGTTTAGACCAAAGAGAGGTATTTGTTCAGTTGAAAATTCCAGTTGAAGGATCAAGGAATGTCATAGAAGCAGGAGCCTTGACAATATGGAAGTACCTCAAGGGGTTGATCCTTCTTTTTGGGCTTTTTGTTCATGGATGCACAATCGTTCTCTTCATCATCTGAGAACACTGAGCCTTTTGTTTCACAGTTTGTCTCAGGTGGCTTCTCATACCTAATGTCCACACTTATTTCACCTATTTAACACAGCCATTTGCAGCCTAAATGTGGAGACACGGGATGAGGAAATAAGTGATGGTTTGATTCACACAAACGTCACTCACTGCAAAGCCATGCATCTTCCAGGGATTAATAGAAGGGTCACACATCACACTCTAATAATAGCAGCTGTGGGGTTAGAAATCAGAAGGTTCTTGTTTACAAAGACATTACAAAGTCCATTTTTATTATTTTACACAGAACTGAGACTAAATTCACAGCTTCTGATATTTGGGAGGTTGACACTAGAAAGAGATTTTTTTTTGATTGTTTGCTCAGGGATAAACAAAATAACTGATTTCTTGAACTGCTGGTTCCATCCATAGCTCCTGCACCTACTGCTTTCTCTAGAAGCATCCAAATGGGTGTTGAAGTCCTCTGGTAAGCACAGAGAGACGTGCCTGGGATGCAGAAATAGGAAACGCAGCAGCACTTACAGGCTTGAAACTGAGAGTGGCCAAGGCAAGCACTCATTCTGAGATCCACTGAAGCTCACAAAAGGCTTCACCAGGCATTGAATGGACCCTCAGCAAGTGGGTGTACTGCTGAAAATCCAGTGCAGGGAAGAGTGTCTCCTCTGTCTCTCAGGAGTAAATGTGATGGAGCTTTAGCTCTGCTGATGGACCTGAAGGCATTTATTGCCTCATAACTACAGACCACCAACACTTGGTGGTTCTTGTCCTTGTAACTTATGGCATGATCTTTGTGGGACTGTCATGTTACACAACACAGTCCATCTGCTGCCTAAATATAGACAGTATTTTTAATGACCCGTCCAAAGCAAGAGGTATAGAAGAGGAAACTCAACATGACCAAGTTTTCTGCTCTCCATAGTTTCTTACCAGCAGGGCTGGAGGTTTCTCTGTTTAATTGAGAGGGCTGTTTTGATTCTGAAACATGGTAGGAGTAGAACTATTTGCTGTTTAGGTGGCACTAATCAGAATTTTTGTGTCTATACTTTGTTGCGTGAACATACATAGAAATAATGCTCTGTGCTTCTTGTCTCAGCCTGACTGTAAGAGCCTGCTGGACCAAAGACTAAACCCCAAAGATGGAAACCAAAGAGGATTCTTAAACATCTAATACTTACTAATCCCTTTTGATTCTTAAAGCCCAAAAGAACCGAATTCTTTGACAGCTCTTTCAGTTGGTTAGAAGACAGAGGGGAAATGATTTGGCTACAGCAACAGCACGAGTCATGAGCAGGTCACTGGGGCTCTCTCCAGTGCCAGATTAAAGTCAGCAGCTAATCATTTTCAAGCCCACAGGATGCAGCTGCTGCTCGAGACAGCAGCCTGTGCACACCATCCTCTGCCCACTGACCCCATGTGTCTACCCCTTTATCACCATTCACATGGGCAGGCTGGAGGAGATCACTGCAGGTTTTCAGGAAGAGCTGGAAGTCGACTTTTTCCCCAGCTGTACTGAAGATGTTGATAGTCACGTTGCAGAGCGGCCCAGGATAATGCTGAAATGTTTTTCTTCTATGTAGGACTGTAGTGTGAAAATTGCACTGTGGGGAGATTTAAATGCTCTCTAGACACATGGCAGAACAGTACAGGAATGTTTCGGTTTACTATTTTACCCCCCCACTTATGAAGTGATCTACCCAAGGAGCAGCCTAGCTTAGACCCTCTTGGGCGTGGAAGCTGTTCTTTGCTGCCTGCATAAGCCAACCCAAAATTTAGACAAGTTTTGTAGAAGTGGGTCAGGACTCCTTTTAATGGCCTCACTGGGGTTTGCACAGTGGCTCAACAACACATCTCCAGCCACGTGCCACTGAGAGCAGACAGGGGCTTTCACCAGGGAAAAAAGGGGCTTTGAATGGGACAGGATGGAGAACCAGAGTTAGGGTGTTCAGTGACCAGAGTGAGGAGACACAGGCTGCTGAGGCTGAGGGGGTAGAATCATGAAAATGTGCCCTGCTCCCATTCTACAACCAGCTACTCCATTGGAAAAGGAGACAGAAGGACCTGTCAGCCTGATAATTCTTCTGTGAATTCCATGGTTTTGCAGCATACTTTGCTTTCTTCATTACTATTCTCTCTCTTAAATTAGACACTGGGCAAAAAATGATACCCAGGGAGTTCTGTCATCCAGGTCACCTCCACAGCAGGCACAGTCTCCTGCAGGCTTTTCCATTCTCCCCATCAGTCCAAGCATCACATCCATGTCCTGAAGCTGCTTCCATGAAGATCAAGAGGAGAGCTCAGCCTCCAAGCTGGTGCACACTGCTTTGATCCCTGCAGCTGAGGGGTCTGTAAAGTTCACTGGAAGCTGGGCTGGGGGCCTCTTCTTCCCTGCTCCACATCGTGAACGGGACACTGAAAACCAGCCAAAATGGGAACAGTTTTGCTTCAGCCTCACCAAACTGGCAAAAGGAAGAAGCTGGGCTCTGCCAGGCTTTTCCACTGCTTCACTGGCCATTGATGAGAACAGACCTTGGATACACACAGCACTTTCCTTAAGACCTGGCACAAGAAGGGAGGATTCCCTGCCCATCCTGTCTTGGGAAGGACATCTGTATTGTGAGCAACCCAAGCTCATATTGATCTGGCAGATTTTGGGGTGCCAGACTTTGGGGTGCTAAACTTTTGTCCCACATTTGTGGAAGCATTCTGCTGTTGTGGGATGGCAGAGAACTCATCTCCGAAGAGCGGCTGCTGTGTGAGCCCCGGCTCTGAAATGGTTATTTTTTGTGAATATGGTGATGATGTGATAAAAACCTGGTTTTCTTACACCAAGAGAGTGAGTAAAAATGTAAAGCAGGGGGTTAACCAGAAGAACAAACATGTGAGGAACTGGTGAGAAAGGAGATGGAGGTTTAAAGTGAATGAAAGTGTTCTGGGACACCAAGGTTTATTACCAGAGAAGGTAAAGATTGAGAAGCAAAGCATATTGTCAGGGCTGGAGCGTGTGTTTTGAGGACAACGCTTGGCCTTGGGTGACCTCCTGTGTGTTTCTAAGAGCCATCTTTATGATCTGAGGCTGTGGGGCCTCAGGTCACTATCAGATGTCCCCAAAGTAGCAGAGTCAGCACTGTGTGCTGCGTCTGGGAAGCAGCCAACAACCCCAGGGACTGTCACAGCCAGGAGGTGGCTGTATAAAAACATGGATCATACACCAGACCTTTGCCCTGACTCTGTTTGGGAGACTCTCACTCCCCACCCCAGAGCAGGCTGTGTCTCCACCTGTGACATTTATGGCTCCACATCTTTGTGTGAGGGGGCTGAATTGCTGCAGAAGTGGGAAATGGGCTGGTGTTCCAGGACTAAAGCTGCTGATGCCTCTTGCAAACACCTTTTCAGTGCAGAGACCCGATTACACTCCTCTCTCCAGTGAAGCAAGACAGAATCTGACTGTAAACAGTATAAGGAAATGGATCCCTTAATTCCATTTCCTATCATTCTGTCATAATTCTTCCCAAGGGAACTGATACAGCCAATACATTGGGAAGCCCTGAAAATAGACACATTTCAAGTTAAAGTAGACAATTGAGTGTTCTGCAGAATTGGGATCTGAGCTATTAATACACCTCAAGGAACAACCCAACACGGAGCAGGAAATGCAGGGCCAGATCATTGCAATCTTTGATCTCTGTGATTCAACAAGGCTAAGAAATTTCAGTTGCAAAACTCTCTCTACAGCAATATCGGGTTCAGTAGTGTGCTGGTTTTTTCAGCAATCACTTTGGTTCAGACTCTGGTCCATGCTGTAGTAAATTCCTGAGGATTTTCACGAGTACATCAGAAGTCAGGACCTGGCCCACTCTAAGTGCAAGTGAACAAATTACTTTGATCTAGATCCTCTGAAAAATCTGGACACTTCAGTACAGTTACAGTGGGAATCAGGCAACTCTGACACTGGACCCCCCCTTATTTTGCTAGGCACGATACTTCTTTCTCCCATCACTTTAATTCCTCAGGAGTGGGGAAAACCAGTCACAGACTACACAAATCAAGAGGGAGGTATTGTATCATTGTAATAGAAGGTAAAGTCACTCCAAAGTCAACCCTTTCCAGGGGATCATTCATATAAAGAAGTTTGCACACCACTTAATAAGCACAGGAGAACAGATATCTATTATTCGATGGCCATCAGCTTCTGTCCCCTGCAACGAAGATAAATCCACCATCACTTCCAAAAGACATTGACCCAAGTCCTGTACTTCCCCAGCAGTTTTCATTGCCAGACCAAGGAGTTAGGAGCAGCCAACTACACCAGCACACACTGCCCAGGAGCCACCAGAGGCAGACATCCTTTCCAAAGCTGGAATCAAATGCAACCAAAGCAAACAAGCCTAATCACATCAACAAAGTCATCCGTTAATGAAAACACATCCCACAAATGAGTGAGTTGTTAAGTGCTAGTCTATTCCAAACACCTCAGAGGAAAATTCATGCAATCTGTAACACTTACATCAGAGTCCCATAATATTTACATAGAGAAAAAGAAAGAATAAACTGTTAGGAGAAAACATTTGGGGGCAGAAGGGGAAGGAACATTGTTTCAGAACACAGAAATATTCATCTTTGCTTTTATCATATCTGTGGTTCAGCTGACGTTTATTAAACAACAGTTAATGTTTTAACTTTCTGCTGGTAAAATGCAAATATACTTAAAAACTACTGATTTTCTGTGATTTTTTTTCCCTCCCTGAAATAACCAAAATAAATATGAAACTATTTTTTCAAAAAGAAAATCACAAATTGCTATTCAGAAATACCAATGCAAAGTGATGCAAACCAGCCCTATAAAATTTGCTTCAGTATTTAGTGAAGGGAAAATTTAAGGAACAAAATGCCTAGAGAAACAGAAAATTGTTGTTTGTTCTTTAATAAGGTTAAAAAACAAAACAAAACAAAGCAAAACCGTTAATGAGAGCTGGAAGCAAAACTGGCTAAGAACGAAAATAAAACCATCTCCACCGTTTAATTGAATTCGTTCAGAGACGTACATTCAGCCCCTCTGACACAAAGTCAATTAGCGCTTTTAAAGCACTTTCCACTGTAATAACTCATGTGCATTTCTTAGCATACCACAAAGAAGGGCTTGGATTCAGCCAGTGGACCAACAGGGTGATTTGGTTAAAGCACAATTAAGTGGATGTCCCATCGAGGTCCTTGGTGAGCTGCACTGCTGGTTGTGTGTGATCGGTCACCTCGTGGAGCACAACCCTGCAGAGCACACCCACAACAGACCCATCCATCTCTAATGTCCCTGCACGTTTCTTACACTGCCTAAGGCTTCTGATCAGCATTTTAGTATTAAATGCCCCCTCAAATACTTGCAGCCCCAACAATTCTCTTGATATACAACTGTTTCTTCATTTCATGACAGATATATTTATTCTCTGCAAGAATTAAAATAGTTTCTTGCTCTCAACCATGACCCAGGTCTTTGCAATAGCACCTAAGAAATGTTAGTTGAGAGAACACCACCAAACATAATTTTGTTACTTCTTAAATGCCGGTCCCAAGCAGGAGTGTTTAATATTGAACAGCGTTTAAGCATTCGCCAGGCGCTGCCAAAAGACAAACAAATATCCCTGGAGATTTTCACTCTGTCCTCTCTGAAAGGGAAAAAGAGCTCTTACATAATTGTACCACTCTTTCTGAATGCTGTAGCCTGACTTTCCACAGAACACAAAGGAGATAAATCAGAAACTCGGGTAAAGAGCTGGAAAGAGTTCTACCAGCAAAGGCCTGGCCCTGAACAAAAGCAAGAGGAGCTGGCAGAGGAGCTGTCAAAAAGATGTGCTGGAGTACATCTGTCAAACAGGCTTGTGTTTTAGTGAGGCTGCCCAGAGCAGAGGAGGATGAATTGCATCAGTGCTTTGTCATGTGCAGACCGTGAGGCCAGTGGGAGTGACCCAGCTGGGCAGGAGAGGGCTCTGCAGTGGAGCCAACAGCTTCAGCACAGAGAAGCCCAACACTACTGACAGGGACAGTCCTGCTCCAGCACACAGGAGCTCATCATCTCCCAGCCCTGCTCACAGGGACAGTCCTGCTCCAGCACACAGGAGCCCATCATCTCCCAGCCCACCACTGCTCACAGGGACAGTCCTGCTCCAGCACACAGGAGCCCATCATCTCCCAGCCCACCACTGCTGACAGGGACAGTCCTGCTCCAGCACACAGGAGCTCATCATCTCCCAGCCCACCACTGCTGACAGGGACAGTCCTGCTCCAGAACAGAGCCCATCATCTCCCAGCCCACCACTGCTCACAGGGACAGTCCTGCTCCAGGACAGAGCCCATCATCTCCCATCCCACCACTGCACACAGGGACAGTCCTGCTCCAGCACACAGGAGCCCATCATCTCCCATCCCACCACTGCACACAGGGACAGTCCTGCTCCAGCACACAGGAGCTCATCATCTCCCATCCCACCACTGCACACAGGGACAGTCCTGCTCCAGGACACAGGAGCTCATCATCTCCCAGCCCACCACTGCTCACAGGGACAGTCCTGCTCCAGGACACAGGAGCCCATCATCTCCCAGCCCACCACTGCTGACAGGGACAGTCCTGCTCCAGAACAGAGCCCATCATCTCCCAGCCCACCACTGCTCACAGGGACAGTCCTGCTCCAGGACAGAGCCCATCATCTCCCAGCCCACCACTGCTCACAGGGACAGTCCTGCTCCAGGACACAGGAGCCCATCATCTCCCAGCCCACCACTGCTGACAGGGACAGTCCTGCTCCAGGACAGAGCCCATCATCTCCCAGCCCACCACTGCTCACAGGGACAGTCCTGCTCCAGGACAGAGCCCATCATCTCCCAGCCCACCACTGCTCACAGGGACAGTCCTGCTCCAGGACAGAGCTCATCTCCCAGCCCACCACTGCTCACAGGGACAGTCCTGCTCCAGAACAGAGCCCATCATCTCCCAGCCCACCACTGCTCACAGGGACAGTCCTGCTCCAGGACAGAGCCCATCATCTCCCAGCCCACCACTGCTGACAGGGACAGTCCTGCTCCAGCACACAGGAGCCCATCATCTCCCAGCCCACCACTGCTGACAGGGACAGTCCTGCTCCAGCACACAGGAGCCCATCATCTCCCAGCCCACCACTGCTCACAGGGACAGTCCTGCTCCAGAACAGAGCCCATCATCTCCCAGCCCACCACTGCTGACAGGGACAGTCCTGCTCCAGGACAGAGCCCATCATCTCCCAGCCCACCACTGCTGACAGGGACAGTCGTGCTCCAGCACACAGGAGCCCATCATCTCCCAGCCCACCACTGCTGACAGGGGCAGCTCCAGCTCAGGGGGCTCAGGCTGTCCTCAGCCTGGCCTTCAGGCTCTGCAGAAATGCACCCTCCATGGCACCTGCAGGCCTCATCCTCATGACACCTTCTCTCAGGATATCACCTAGGGAGCAGCATGCCTGGACATCTGCTCCACCAGCCTGTGCTCTCCTAAGAGCTGTGGAGGTTTCTGTGAGTCAGACAGCGAAATAATTGAGTTTTTCCTGCAAGAGCATTAAGGCAACTGCTCCTGCCAAAAAGACTGTGCCAAGGCTCTAAAGCAGCCTTTAATATCCCTGCTTGAGGAAAGACTTGACTATCTGCCCATTTAGATTATAAACTCTTTGGAAATGAGAACTGCTAATGATGGGACTCTGAAATTGGTTACACGAAAGTTTGCACTAAGAAAAGATGAGTGCCAATAGCTCAAGGCAACTTAGTCCTAGCTAAACAAAATTAGATTCTTTCTTCCCCCAGCTTTTTGTGGCACTGAAAAATGTTCACATGACATAGTCAGCTCTCCAAGCTACCAAAGATGCACTTACAAAGGAGAATTTTAATGGCAGGCCACTGTCTGAGAGTGCATTAATGCATGTATTGCCTTGGAGACAGAGAAAGGGCAGCCTGTGGAGACAGAATAAACCCTCTATGACACAGAGCCTCAGCACATCCCTATTGACATGTTCTAAGGGACTGGATTATGTTGGAAAGGGGAACAAGAATAGTAAGACAAGCCAATGTGAAAGATGGGATATGCAATTTCAAGATCGAAATTACTTTGGGTCCAATTCATAAACATATCAGACTGATTGCTGCTTTAGCATCATTAAATGGCTTTCCTGAGATTACCTCATGACCGTTAAGCCCATAAGGATTCAGTGATTCTTTTTATAAATGTAACTTTGAAGTCAAATCCATAAAACAGCTTTAGGCTAAAATTAGAAAGGTTCTAATAAAATGCCACATGAATACAAGTGTTTCATGGTTGTTTCAACAGACACCACCTTAAACATGCTTCATTGTCCTGCACAATGGCACACTCACCCAGAAAAGGAAGGATAACAAATCAAATATGAGGTAAAAATCGCTCAGGGTACAAGGAGGCTGTGTCAGGCTGGCCCATCAGCCCCCAAGCACCAAGGGGGCTCTGGCACCAGGAGCAGGGCTGTGGGAAGGCACAGGGGGCTGCTGCACGGTGGCAGCACTGTGATCCTTTAGTGCTTCTGCTGCTGTCTCCAGGTTGATTAGTGTGCAAAATAAATGAAAAGCACATGAGATGAGAAGAAATGGAGTTGCAAAGGTCTTATGCTTCCACCAACATGAGACACTGCCAGTCTGTATTTCTCTGTATTTCTTTTTTCTCCCCAGACAAGCTGCTTGGCAGTCCCATCCCCTGGCATGCCCAAATTGGAGGTCTCCCACTCCTTTCATCTGTCACTGGGGAAAAAATGCAGAAGTGACATGTCTGGGCTCTTAGCAACTGAGCTAACTGGCACAGCACTGAAAAGACCACCAGCAGCTAAACCATTCACTGCACTCCAACGTTTGTAAACACAATAAATGCTGGGGACAGTGGGGACATTTTTCAAAAATGCTTCTGCCAGAGACTGAATCAGGAAGAGTCAGTTCAAGCCTATTTTGTCATACCAGGGTCTGCTGCTGGGCTTTGCTAAATACCCTGCTTACCCCAAACACAAACATCCTGACCACCAATGGAGGAACACGTGCCAATCCTTAGGGAACACAGCAAAACAGGGCTGGGACTGATGAGGGTTTGCTCTTGCTGCATTCCCAGTGGATTTACACCAGCACTGGGGGACGGGGGCAGAGGAGTTACACTGCACAGCAAAGACATGGCACATCCTCTAAAAGAGAAAGGAGTGAACTATTCCAGAGGAACAATCCCCATCCTTGGGTGACACAGGTCAGTACGGTGAGAAGCACTGCGATTCTTGCCATCAG
Organism: Hirundo rustica; assembly: GCF_015227805.2. Lineage (NCBI taxonomy): Eukaryota > Metazoa > Chordata > Aves > Passeriformes > Hirundinidae > Hirundo > Hirundo rustica. The sequence goes on along the minus strand of NC_053454.1, from coordinate 5,221,749 downwards.
CACACACACAGCTCCCAAAGCCACTCACAGCTCACAGCCTGGCCTTCCCTGCTTTGGTCCCCTGGTGTTAGGAAACCCAGTGAGCAAGAGCATCAGGAGCAAGCCAGGCTGGGGGATGCAGCCATGCCCAAAAGAGATGCATGGATACCAGGACACAGGAAATCCAGCACTCACCTCTGAGGAGTCGGCAAACTGAGCAACACGTGCACACTGGAAGAGGAGCTGAGCATTAGGAACTCATCAGATGAAGCCACTCTAAGAAAATGCTTGGCACCATTTTGAAGTGGACTTCAAGGCCCTTTTGTGCACAGGGAGATGAGTATCTCCACTGACCAGCAAGGAGCACAGACTCAGGAATGAGCCTCATCCCAGGCTGTGTCCATATGTGTGTTAAGGATGGGGTTAGGAACAGCTCCCTGCTGCTGTTCTCAGAACACTGAACACAAATAACTCCTGATTGGAGGGACCTGGGAGTGTGGATAAGAATGGGAGCATGGATGCATAACCCAGTGCAAAACGCTGTATGATAACAAATACAGGGTGCAGTACTGGGATTTATGCCTGGATTTTTTTCAGTAGATTTAGAATTCTCGCAGGAGAAGTCTGGTTACTGCAACCACCCACACAATTTCTAAGGAAAACTATCCACACATCCCTGATCTTCCTAAACCAGGAGGGCCCTACAGGAATTAATATCCTGATGAAATTACCATAAGAATGAAAGCAGCCAAGGGAATTGCATTGCAGCCTTCAGTGAAAGCAGGTGTTCATGAATGTGTGAAGTTTATAGCTTCATCTTGAGCATAGTTTGAGTCCTAGGAAACAGCCCCAATTTCCACTTTGAACCTTTCAGTTTAACATTCACAGTGGCATCAGTGACTCCATATTAAAGGAAGTTTTTGAAGGATAAAAAACTTTGACCTCTATGTGATTTTTTTTTTTTTTTTTAAGTTATGATTATCCTGCACTGGAGACAGTAGAAGTTCTTCCATAGTTTCACAGTCATTTTAAAGCAGCACCATTGAAAGCAGATGACCCACTGTGCCTTGCACTCTGGCCTCCACCTTCCTTAACCCATTGCTGATGTCTGTGCTGCTGCTCTCTACTGGCTTGAGGATCTGACCCAGGTCAAGAGCTACCTGGAAGCAAGGGATAGCATTTAACTTGACCCAATTCCTTGACTGAGGTCAGCATGTAAAAATCAGATTTAAATGCATCCAAAGGAAAAGACAGATGGGCCAGGGGCAGGCAGCTGGGTTACACCCTTTCAGTGGGAGCGCTGCCTCACATTGGCTGGATGCTGCTGTGAAACTGTGGGCTTCCTCAAGAGAACTGCTGGGGCCTCAGCCTCTGATCTTACACAGAAGGAAGCCGATCACAGTTTTATGACAGATTTTTCTCTGGGAGTTCAGACAACATATATCTGGGTTGTTCTCATACATCTTTCTGCTTGATGGGGACTGAATACCCAAACACATCCTGACTGCTGATGTTCATGCACCTTTGTTCTGTACTGCAAAGCCTTTGGTCCTTCAGCACAAGACCAAAAAAACAGCTTTGATTCTCTCCTGCTCAGAGGAAAGGAGAGTATCAGAAAGCACACTGTCCATTTCTGCTTTGAAATCATTCCACATAAGAATGATCTTAGCCTGGGCCAAGCTTAAGCAGAAAGAACACTGGGTTTGGGCAATACAGAAGGTGACTCCATTGTCTGTGGTCCTCTGCCCCAGGCAGCACCAGCTCTGGACACTGACTGTCCTGTGATTTAACACAAATTAAGGCAATACCATAAGGTTAAGTGTAAAAGCTCCTGTTAATAAAGACAAGTCTGTATGTGGATTGTTTCTGGACATTTGTCAGAAGAACAGGATTCCCTTGAAAAATGTTTGGAAATATTGTTCTGGAATTTACAGTTTTCCATAACAATGCACAGCCACGTGACATTTACAGTTCCCAAAGGAAAGAGCCAGTTCTGCCTGTGGAAAAAGCACAGGTTGGAACAGGCATCGAAGTAAAATGTCACAGTCCACGACCTGGGTGCCAGGACAATAAACTGAGAAATGCTGAACCAGGAGTGAAGTGAAAGATCAGATGAAGAGGTGGTGGGCCTGCTACATGGAGGAAAGAGATCACTGTGTGCCCTCAGTGCCCATCAAAGGAAGGTGTGCACATTTCCCTGGAGCTGGTGCCTCATGGGATGTGCTGTTTGTGGGGTCAGCAGCCCCCACAAATCATGGCAAAAGCAGACTCTGCTTCTTCGTGTCACCTGGGTGTAGCTTTTGACTGGGTGTGAGGAGGAGGAGGAGAAGGGTCTTTCTGTGGGATGAATGTGAACACACCTGTGGTGTGCTGAGCAGTCCCACTCCTGCAGAAGGACCATCCTCCAGCAGAACTGCACAATGGGCACCACTGAACAGCAGCAAGGACTGCAAAAGGTAGAGGGGGATAAAGTAGCAAAGAGTAGAGGAGAAAGAGTAATTCCCTTTGTCTCAAAAGCAGCTCTTGCTTATTCTATTTCTTGGCCTCATAAGACACTCTTCAGCAGGCAAAAAAACCCCCTTTTGCTGTATCTGCATGAAGTCATTACAAAATCCCAAGTTCTTCACAAAATATTTTGTGTCAAGAGGGGATTCAAAGATTCACAAATCCATCTAAGCAGCACCATTCACATTACAAAAATAACAACAGTGGAAGGAAAATAGGCTGACTGTTTGTGTAGCCTGGTCCTGCAGCCAGCCAGCTTTTGGCCATGGCCACAGCCACAGCCCACTGGTGTCAGGACAGCCTTTTCCCATGTTTCAGTGGGCTTGGAAAAATGCCCAAGAGTTGTAAAACCAGAACCTGAACTGCTGCTGGTGCTCACAGAGGGACTGGGGGGTTTAATGCCAACAAAACTGAATTTTAGCACTCCCTTCTCTCTCGTGCAGGAAAGACAACAGACTTCTCTCTATCCCTCTTGTCTTTCCAAATCACTTTCTTTCAGATATCACATCTGCTCTTAAACACAGTCACAACCAGCAACACCAAGTTCCACACCAGGTCTGGCTGTGTTTCCATTGCTCAGGGAATGGGAGCCGTATAAACAACTCTAAGGTCAATCTAAAGAGCCCTCACTGCTCTAAGAGTATGCTTCCATACACCATTTGCTCTGCAGCAAAACTGGCTTGAGGAACTTCCAGTTCCTGGCCTCTTGATCTCATATCTCCCTGAAAGTCTCCCAAAACAGAGATCTTGGAGGCTTCCAATAAGATAGATTGGCACATTGGCTCAAACGAAAAATAATCCCTCAAAAATAGTACAAGAAGGTATTTTTAATCTGCATCAAAATCAGCATTTCTTCCTCTGAGTTCACAGCTGTCTACTACTGGACAGCTTGAGTAGCCAGAGCTGGGCTGTTCCATCACCTTATCACCAAAAGAGATTTTGGGCTAACAGAATCGCAGCATGGTGTGGGTTGGAAGGGACCTTAAAGATCATCTTGTTCCATCCCCACTGCCATGAGCAGGGACACCTTCCACTAGACCAGATTCCTCCAAGCCTCATCCAAAGCCTGGCTTTGGACACTCCCAGGGATGCAACAGCCACAGCTGAACCGAAGTTCCCCTGATAACATAATGATAATAAAAACAATAACAACAATAATATCAAACCCAAAGAAACTCTCTTCAGCATAAAAGAGCAAAGATGAGTGCCTGAGGAAGGGACCACCACAGTGCAAAGCCACCATTTCCAGCTGGTGTTTACAGCAGACCCGAGTGGGGTCAGCTCTCAGCATCCTCCATGGCAGGTCCTGTGTGAGCTTTTATTGGCTCATTTAGTTAACATGCATTTTTATGTTCAGACATCATTGTTCCAGCTTAATTCTAACCTTAGGAGTGTCAGAGCTCTCATCAAAAAGGGACGGTGGTTTTGGTGTGCTTTTCTTTCCTGGATGCTTCATCTAAAATTCTATAATAGTGAGGCTATTAGCCCTCAGAAAGTGAGCTCTGCTGTCTTGTCAGTCAAAAAAACCCCACACCAGCTAAGAACACAGCTCTGTGTTCTTCACTGTGAGGGTAACCTTTAAGTCCTGCCCTCAGCTAATTCCCTTAATTAGTGTGGTCACAAAGAGATCAGCTCCCAGGCCACAATTCTAGCTGGCAGCAGTCAAGGACAATCAACATAAGCCTTCTTTGAATTACATATGACCTTAGTTTTTGTTTTGGGAATCATTATCCTCCTATTTTAAGGCTTCTCTTAAAGCACTAGGAGTAAAACACTTGCAAAAGGAAAGGGTAAGATGTTTCCTTTTTTGTTAGTTCTTTTTTTAATGTTGCTAACGTGATTTGTGGATTGGCAGTGGGAGTAAGATGGAAGGAAAAAAGAGGGGGAAACACCTCTAAACAGCAAATTAAAAAAAATCAAAACAAAAATATCTACTTTAAGTCTGCTTTGGATGACAGGTCACTGATACAAGAGGTGATAGAGCATCAGGAAAACGGAAGCAGGTTCTGTAATTCTTAAGAAAAGTTGGCTATTTAAAATGTGAACACATTCATGCCAAACACATAGTCTGGGTCATTTTTGCTGACTCCACCTGATGTCCCACTCTGTCCCACTATCTCTAAAGCAGGAAATAAAAGAGGATGGGAGGCAGTGGGGACATCTGACAGGGACATTTATGTCATCTCAGGGCTTTGAGACAGGAGAAAGAGCTGTGTGTCTGCTGTGCTGCAGTGACTGCTCATGGTAGATTACATGTATCTACAGCACACGAAAGGGCAAATTCTGACTGTCCCTTGCTTATGTCCAGCTCTCCAAGTAAACAAATGTGAAAGGCGGAATGATGGAGCTATGTCTGGGTTTAGTGTGCCCAGAGCAGTGTCATCTCACCAGAACATGGCCCTCAGGATGTGACACAGCTGGGATGACACATCAGTCTTACACACACACACACACGAGAGCTGACCCTGATCAATTCTCCTCTCCAGACATTCTGAGTATGTACAAAATGGTGCCCACATGAAACAGTGCAAGGACTGGAGAGATCAGAACTGTATCTTTCATTTAATGTGATTAAAAGTGAGAGCAAAGCCCGTGGCTGGAGTCTCCCACCACCTGCAAGAGGAATATGTTCATATTCTCTGCAGGTGGAGAATTAGGCACCTCAATGAAATCACCAAGTGAGATGGGACACAGAGAGGTCTTGGAAGATTTTGCAAATTTGTGCAGTTTCCATTAAAAAAAAACTAACCCAAAATCTCAAATTACTTGAATGTAAAAATTTGTGATGAACACTTAGGCTGAGTTCAAAAAGTTCATGAACAGTTTTTCAGAGATTCATTCTGAGAGATCCTTGTACACTATGGATACAAAACCAGACCAAAAAAACCCCAAAAAAACCCCAAGGAAAAAAACCAAAAAACAACAACAACAACAACAAAAAAAAAACCAACAAACCAAACAAACAAAAAAAACCCCCTCTTGTGTCTTGAGACAGGGGTTTGTGTCAGGTAAGATGACTTCACTGTCTCTAGAGCAAAACTACAAAGACTGCTCCACTCAACATGGAATTAAAATAACTAAATTAAGGTTTATTTGTGGCATTATTGCTTTTGGTCTAAATATGTGACTTTTTAAAGAATTTTATATTCTGTGTGTGAACGCTTTATTTTCAGATTGATTACTTCAAGCGAAGTGTACACAAGACCTTATATAAAGATACAAATGAAACCAATGTGCACCCACATTTCAGTTTACCCATGAAGAAAATGTATTCAACAGACAATGTTAAAAAAAAAAAAAAAAAAAAAACAACCTCTGATTCACAGAATTTGTAAAAGGCTTGAAGGACATTTTTTAGGAAGGATGAGACATTTCTAATACCATTCCAAAACTAAAGCAAATTAGAAGGGGTAGCAACTACCCAGGCTTGAAACACTGCAAGTGTTTGCACAGACTTCAGCACACACAAGTTGAAACCGCTGAATTTCTGATTTGCCAGCATATGTTTCACAAGCTACCAAGTGCAACACGCCTGCAACTTTCTGTGGCTTCTCATCACAGCACTGGAGCTGAGTGATCTTTGGTGGTGTGTGGGAATCCCAGAAGCCATCTGGAGCCGCCTGCTTGGGATAACCCTCCATGTCTCAATTTTTTAGATCCGATCTGCAAAGCTATCTCCAATTAAATGTTTTAGATTTGGACTCAAAAAGATTTCTTTAATCAAGCTTGAAATAAATTTTCTAAATGAATCCTCAGAAATGGATCTTATTTACAGTGTGATATTTCTTCCCTTTGTTCTTTCAGAGTTAGAGAATAAGCCCTTGCCCTTAGGAGACACAGTTTTTTCAGCATGGCTTGCAGCCCCCAGCCCAACTTCCCAGCTCAAAGACTGAGTCTGGCTTCTCTGCATGCTCAAGTCCCATCCTTGGTACCAGGCAGGAATAGCAACCATCAAATGATGATACTGTTTTATTTCCTAAGTGCCAAGAGACTCAACAGCACGTCTGTGCCCTGGGAATTCTGGAATGTGCTGCCTGCAGTGTCTGTTTCTCTCTGTTCCTGCCAAGGGCATGACTTCATTGAACAGTGTGATATTCCAGGCAATACAACACTGAAAATAACCCTGGCACTTACCTGAGCTGCCAGTGCCTTCTGATGCACTTCTGGATGGTTTGGGGTGGCTCTGTTTGCTACTTGTTCGTACAGTGACCGAAGGAGGAACAGTGCTGCTGCTGTCTCCACGAATCGTCGAGAGATCCTGCATGCTAAAGCTCCGTAGTCTCTCAGACAGGGCTCCCTGTCCCTAGGTAAGCAAGCAAGGAAATAACACAGTTAGAGCCAACATTTTGAGACTTCCTTCTCTCTTGCTCATTGAAATCCATCGGTCCAGTAAGCTAGAGATGACAAAATGTGCTGCTGAAAGCATCATTCCCTCTCTTGGCTCTTCCTTTTGGAGTGGTTCTATGGCAAACATCTCTGATTCTTCTTTGCAGTGATCTGGACACCGAGCAGCCTCGGCCACGTGTAAAGGAGCAGGATGTTGTTGTACCTTTCTGGTAGCTACTTTTCTTCACTAGGAATGAGTCAAAGAGATGCTTGGCTTCAGAACCACAATTAAATGGCCTGCATCAAAATAACTCCCTTTTCAAGTTAATCATCTATGATGATATTCACTCAGCCATTCTCAGCAATACACAACACTTCCAGAGCACAGAAAATATGAAATTTTAAAGTAATAAAAAGTATAGCTAAATTCTAAGAAATACAACAGTGCTTTTTTTCATGCAACTTAAGGAAGAAATTAACTAATGCAATATTTTTCTTTCTTTTTCACACTAATTCACAATCTGGCAACAAAGATATTCCTTGGTGAAAGGAATGTAACTCTAAAGGATATGTTGGTTAAATTACACTTTCCATTAAAACTGCATCCCATCAAAAGGTTGACTGTAAGTATTCTGTACCCCTTCTACTACACCACAGCCATAAAGTAGGCACACCAGAAAATTCAATCCATGCAGAATCATAGAATTTTTGAGCTACATTAAATGACAGTCAGAATATAAATTGCATAACTGATAAAAATCACAGTTATGTTTTAACATTTTATTGAGGGGGGAGGATCTGAAAGATATTTCATAGACACATAGTCTTGAAAAAATACTGAAGTAAACACGTAGAGCCTGATTCTAACATTCTTTCTGCAATTGTAAATTAGGAAAAAACTCGATGGATGCTTTGACTGAGATGAAATCAAAAAGAAGGCAAATAACAGACAGTAAATATTGTCCTGTTTAACAAAAAGATAAGGCAACCTGTAGCAATTCACCCACCACTTTCATCTCTACTTGTATTTGTCCAGCAGCACCGCCTGACCACTGCCAGAGGACTTAGGCTGGGGCTGGACCAGAACATGTCACTGCTTCCTTCTGAGCTGCAGTTTTGAATATTCTGACCCAGGGTGCAGGTCAAGGCCAGTGGAAGGTTCACTCTGGTGCTGGCCTGGCAGAGACAAAGGGCTCACCCCGAACAGCTATAACTGGAGGTAAGACCGGACACACGCCGTGTTAAAGCTCTTAGGCAGCACAGCCTGCCCCCTGTGCACTGGCATGGATCCATTGGGAAGGCAAAGCAATCATTTACCTACTGATTGATCAACACCACTTCAGAAATCCTGCATGCACAGTGAGGAAAATCAGTGCCTCTACCTCATACAAGTTCCTCAGCACCTTACTTTTAGGGTGTGTAAGTAGAGAGAGCATCAGAGGCTTATACCTACAGCCACTGTGAGAGTCTGTGCTTCTTGCATTCAAGGAGAGTGACAGACCAGCAATCACCCAACTTTTCAGCCTGAAGCTTTTTTTACAGGAAAAATGGGTTCAAACTTCCTTCCCAGCTCCACATTTAGCTTTCCTGCAGACTATTACAGAGAAGCAGCAGACTTACTTTGCTCTTTCCCAGTAGAAAGTATTAGAAAGTATTTTAAATCGATGGGGCTTCTTTGCTTATATACCAAGACATGTTACGTTGCTGATTTTATATGCATGCAACTGGAGACGTCAGAACTTACGTTTTGCTAAACTCTCACCTCTGTCCTCGCATTGTTCAGCCAGCCACAAGAGCTGATGCCTGAATTTTGGCCACTCCTGCCAGTGGCTAAGCCGCTCTTAGGATATGTTCTCACTCCAAGAGGCGTCTCCAGTTAATCCTCTTGGTCCAGTGTAAGCTACATTTACTCTGCAAATGTTACTGGGCTGGTAACTGTAGCTGCCTTGCATGGCTGGTCAGCTGGGTGAGACCTCAGCTGCCCAGAGCTCAGCACAGCTCTGGATGGGTTTTGGAACTTGCACTGAATTCCTGCACAGACACCCTATTCTCAGGGACTGATTCAAAGCCAACACAAGATATCCTACCCTGCAGCCTGATTACAACAGACAGATCTCCAGCGAGAGCAAGCTGACCATTAAATAATATTTTGCTATTGCAGAATGACTGGGCCAGCAAAGCCAGAGGGTTAGCAACTGATGAGCTGTAACTTGAGTGCTGTATTCCTGCCTCACACCCAGCTCAAGTGTCAGCAGGGCTCAGGCTTTTAACCTCCCCCCCAGCTGCTCTGCTCAGGCAGCTAACCCAAATTCCATTTCATTCCAGCCAGCAATTCATGTATGTGGACATGAGTCAGGTTAGAGATGAGATTCATGTGTCAGACCGACCTGGCAGGGAAGATGACAGCAACACATTGAAAATGAAGAAGATGTGTTAATATTCCTGCAGTGCACCTTGTGATATAGCAGCACAGAATGATCAAAGGCCCCAGAGGGAGCTTTGAAACAGGGGCCTGATATATGCCTGTCAACTGTGGGTCTGTTATATCAGTGTGTAAGACAGACCCTTGAGCACAAACTGAAGCAGCTGAGCTAAACAACTTGACTTTCCCCAGGAAAAAAGAACTAAAATTGCCTTCTCCTAATTTTTGCTTTAGTTTAACCTGAGTTTCTAACAGCAAAAATAAAGATTGTTTATAAAACAGATAATAGCAAAACATTACTGTTATTGTTCCTGTCATTCTATGAAACAATTTTTCTGAATACCAGAAATGGCACAAATAGCAAAGGCCTCGGCTCAGTGAAGGCACTGAACACCAACAAAAACCTGAAGAGGTCCATTTCTTTTCTTTCCAGTTTCTGCACCTTTGGCCTTCCTAGGGCTAGACTTGATTTACTTGCTCCCAGTGTAACACTCACAGTTCTTTCCCACTTAACCACATTTTTTATTTGACCCCAAATAGAATGGTAAGGATTCGCAGAGCTATGTTTTAGAAATAAAGACTTTATCAAGATGTGATGCTTATTATTCCACAAAAGGACTTATCATTTATTAGCAAAAGAAAATAACAAGTTAATAGCTTTATTTCTCAACAGAACAGACTTAGCACAGCACATGCTTTGGGCTGTGTTTTGTAAAAACAATCATGTGGAAGATGAAGAGCAGCTGTTTGGGGATTTTTATTTACTGTTGTGGCCATGATCATGCAGATGCTTTCCCAACTGCTATAGACATGAGAGATATCCCAGGAATTTCAGCACAGAGAGAGGATCCAGGTCCTGAAGCTATGGCTACGCTGCAGGCCACAGGCATGTTTGCAGCACATCCATACAGATCTGGGCTAGTTTTATCCTAGAGAGTGTGACAGCAGTAACACCATGGCAGTAGCTGTAGTAACACCATTTCACTGTGTCAGCAGAAGAACAGCTCCATGTCATGACACAGACTTCTGGAAATTGTGACTGGGAGGGCTGTGGGACTAAGAACGACAGCACCTCCCTCTCCTCCTCTCTGAATACCAACAATTGCTAGGATGATAGTGCTGGCAGTGTGGGACTTGTGTTTTCAGGACTTCAGAGGACATAAGCATGAAATGGTGCTGGAAAACTGAGTCTAAACTTCCCTGGGCACAAGACTCCCTGCCTGGACTCAACTTCTCATCCAGCTTCTTCTTGCCTGTGGGAATGGCACTTCTGATTTTACAGCGAGTTGCTAGACAGTGAGGTTTTGGGGGCCACAGGTGGGAACATGTGTCTCTCTAGGCCCTGATCACTAAGGTGCATGTGTCCCCAGATTCATCTGGTCTTGCCCATAGCACAGCACAAGGTACAGCACAAACTGGTAGTGGAGCTCTGCAGGCTTCCTTTTCCTCTTCTTCCCCCAGGATCTACCAACCTCACAAGTTCTCTTTTTACAGCAAGAGCCAGGGCTCAGTGCTTCTGCATAGGATAAAAGACAAATACTAAAAAGGACATGGTAACATCAGTGCCCAGTCACTGCTGTCACTCGGTATCAATCTTATTTAGATTCAACAACAGTATGAGAGCATTGGCCATCAAGACAAGCTGCAGAAGCTCATTTGTGATTCTAAGTGAAGTTAAAGCTTCCATCCACAAGGCATAGTAATTAATCTAAAACTAATTTAAGTACATCTGCCTGATTTAGTCAAAATGACAGCTGTAGTAGAGACATTCCTTCCTCACCCACATCTAGCACATTCTGTCCCTTTTGCTTCAAAGAGTATGACAGAACAATATTAAAACACTGAACTTCCAGAGCCAGCAACCTGCACACTGCCTTCCTCTTCATGCTGTGGACATCACCACCATCATCTCCAGGAACAAACATCAACCTCTCTGGGTCCAGAGCACAAACACAGATGCAACCAGTATTTGCCTGGAAGGATCAGAAATACTTTCAAAAAATTGACATCTGCATTGTGACAAGCACAGTAAAAAGCAGAAAGAGCTGGAGCTCCATCAGAAAGAGCTGGAACTGTTTTAATTTCTTTTACCACTTTATGAGTCTCTGCATTCCCATTTGAACTAAAACTTTTTAGAGGGATATGCATTTAGGAGTCTGGGGAAAACTGGGTTTATGTTCAGTGGAATTATTCATTATACATACTTCACATATGTAGGTAGCTAAAGCAAATAAAATGAAGCACATAATTTAAGAATCTGCAGGTTACATAACAGTCTCACTGAATATGATCTAAATATAAACAAGTAACAGCGTCTAGATTTTATCACTCCTTCAGTCTGAAAATACAAAGGAATTCTGTAAACATTATTTAGGCTTCAAAAAACCTCTAATACCTACAAATTCCATTTTGCAGCTGTGGAAACTATGACACAGCATGACAAATCAGGAACCCAAAACTGCCACGTCACAGAAGAGAAGCTTTTATTACAATCAGTGTTAATGCAGGATGGCCTTTTGCCTCTTAGGATCAGCAGTTAATGGACAAGCAAGGGAACACTAAGTCACGCTCAGCACACTTCCAGCACAATACTCAATCTGTTAATGTTCTCCCCTCTTTTTGCTGTAACTGTGGTTAGTAGTTCTCCTCCACAGATGTCTGCATGCACGTGGCAGCCTCCATCCTGCCAGTGTCCACCACAAGGTGCAGCGCACGTTCCCAGCATGTCGGCTGTGGCCACGGTGTCAGCAGGACTGCCCCAGCAGACTGCCACACCTGCCAGGGATCCTTCAAAAGCTCCACTGCAACCCCAACCATCCTCACAGGGATCCCAGCAGAGGGAGAGAGGCTCCCTCCATCCATTAGTGAGAACACAACAGCAAACACAGCAGCTTGGCCAATGAAGCAGCAATCAGCCCAGTTAAATGAGTGTTCCACGTACAAAGCTCCCTGCCTGGAACTGCAGTGTCTTTGCCAGCAGAGGACTTGGAAGGCAATTTGCTGATGAGATCAAGGACAGGCTTTTAAAGCTCAGCACGCAGGATCTACCCACTGGAAGCAGAGCAGACAGCATTTGGCCTCAGACCAATCTCAGCTGAAAACAGTCCAAACTAGTCTAACAGCTAGTCTAACAGCTAGTCTAACAAGGAGCAGACATTAGTTAGGGGTTAGTAAAAGCACTCAGCAGATTACCTGCCCTTTTTTCTGGTCCAAATACAAGTGTAAATGGAGTAGCTGAGAGACCTAGCAAAGGGAAAAAAGAGAGCCATTGTGGCAACACACATAAAAGCTTTGAGATTAACATCTATTTGAAGCATAAGTAATCGAGGTGAGACATGAGCATGACAGTGGGCACCATGTGCAGGGACTCACGTACACATAAAAAGCAAGGACACCCACCTGTGGACTACACCTCTGAACACAGGTTCTCCCTTCCTCAGCTTCCCCAGAGAGATGGAGAAACCACTCCAGAACCCCAGCTGACAAGGTGTCACCTAACAGGTGTTTTTAAAGAGTAAAGCAAATTATAAACACAATGGGCTGCCACTCCACTCCTTGCACTTGATTGATGCTTCCCACTGGAGAAATCCCCAGTGTGAGGCCTAATGACTAATTAAGGCACAGGGTTATGTGAGGGACACGTGGCAGTCATTCCAGCCCTGGTGACTGGTGGTTCTGCTGAGCAGGGGGGTGACAGTGGGGAATTGCTCACAGCAGTGAGCAGGACTTTGCACACAGAAACTTCCTCATGTCTGGCTGCAGGCAGACCCTGAGCAAAACCATCAGCTTTTTACTCTGAGCACAGGCATGAGTGAAGGAGTAAACTCCTTCTGCCACCATATCCTACACAAATATCCTATAAGCAATATCATTATTTACGGCCAGGGCCTGCGTGCCATGCCTAGTCTGGAAGAGCTACCTGTTCGGAAATGTCAGACAGCAATAAAGACTCAAAGGGAAACCAGCTGACGTTAATGTTGGTGGTGGAAACATAATTTCATCCACTCTTTTTGTTTGTGCAGTTAATTTCCTCTCTGGGGAAACCTTTGCTATTGTTTCTCCCACACTAGTCTCTCTGTATAAATTTATTTTTTGGTTCTGCTCTCCTGTGCATTCAGTGAGTGTTTACGTGTTGGAGACACCAACCAAACAGCCAACATGAAAGAGAAACTGGAAAGGGTCATTTGGATTGTAACTCAAACAGCATTGGGATTCTATAGATGTGTAAAAAACAGATTCTTAAAGACTTCTAAATAAAAGATGCATCACAAGTGACAAGAATACTTCACAAAGTCCTGCAATCAGTGGCATGCTACCATATGTTTTAAGAAAGCCATTTGTTGTTCCTCTTTATTGGCATAAAGCAGCTTCAAGATCTTTGATTTTGGATCCCAAATCGAGATCCTTTCCTCTCTGAGGTAACAGTAAAGTGTCCCCAAAGGCTTCTCAAACTGTGACCTCTAGATGACTCCTGACCTCTGCAGCCCTAGGCCATGCTACTGATCAGAGCACATCATGGGGCATCACAGATATGGTGCTAAGCAGATTGGTCAGAACTGTGCTCCCATGTGTTTGCTCAGCAAAGGAGCACTCTCCCTCTGAGCACTCAGGATCTAATCATTACAAAGAGGCTTTATCAAGTATCTTAAGGGAAAGGATGCTCCCCACCCTCTGCCTCCCTCTCCCAATTCAAGTAGAAGTGCAGTTCTCCACTGTTATGCCACAAAAGGCAGCATGTCTTTCCTAACACAAGCATTTTTCTCCCACTTTCCACAGTAAATAGGTCTAAAATCACATGGTAAATTAGGAATTTACATATTGGGTTTTGGGCTTTGCACTGGCTACACAGGCTGGATACTAGAAATTAATTAAAAGATGCTGTTTTTCCAAAGAGGATAAAGCCTAAATCACCACCAGCATTTTACTCCCAGTGCCATGGTTTAAAAAACCAGCAAATGTACTGAAAAAATTCCTGATAAACTTCTTGGGCTAAGGGGCCCTAAGGTAATGAAGCTATAACCCTCCAGGGGAAGGTGAGCCCAAAGGTAGAAATACAAATGAACAGAATAGAAATGCCAGTCCATACAGGTAGTTTGGGAAGCGCTGAGGCTGCACTCCTGAGCATTAGTTAAGCACATCCCAAAAGCCTCCTGCCTGTTTTTTGTCCTTTTAACGACACAGGCAGTGATTGGTGCTCCTGCAGCACCGTGAGCCGCATTTTCCCGTGCATGAAAGGCTCCTGGCCTGCTTCTCAGATTTATTAGGCACAAATGGACTTTTCACTGACACCAGTCATGTGTGCCTGCTCCCACCACCTCATTTATCTTCTCCTGCCAAGGCTCTGTGCCCACTGCCAGCCCCATGCCATGCCCTGTGTAAAATTGGGCACACAATGGGTGACAGCGCCAGCTGCTCTGCCACCTTACCTACAGAAGGACAGGAGAAAGGCAGGGGAAGGCAAATTATCAGAAACCTCTGGAATACACTGATCTGTTGGCAGTGGGATGTTTTCTCCAAATCTCCTTTGAAAAGCAGAGTTGAGGCTGCAACTTGGGGATGGTTAAGTGGTTGGGAGCAGGATTTGTCTTAAGGTGGGGAAAGATGTGGATCTGTCTGGTAGAATTGGTTTGTTCTGAGTGGGGAATAAGGATACATCCAAACAGGATCTGAGAAACCCAGGAGCTTGAAAGAAAGAGTGAGAGAGCTGGGGGAGAGTGTAAAGCTGGTGATGTGTGGGTTGTAGAAAGGCAGGAGGCAACGGCAGGGCTGGGCAGCAAGCAGGGATAGAACAGTTGGGGACTGGGGACATGGCAAAGCAGCAGGTGGTAGAAGGCTCAGGGTGACAGGTGGAGGATATGTGCTGGGAGTGTGGTGACAGCAAGGGAGTGCATACAAGTGTGCTGGAGAAGGCTGGTGCAGCTTCCAGGCCACTGGAGCCTCTCCTTGCCTCAGCCATGTGTACCCCAGCTGCCGACACTGAAACCTGACTGGTGGCAATGGAAAGCCTGCTGATGCCCAGGATCCATCTGATGGATGCAATGCCTGGGGGGGACTGGGGCTGTAACAGCACTGCTGCTGCTGCTCCCTTCTGCTGTGACCCCAAAACAAGCTCCTTTTCTGCTTGTTTCCTCTCCACCAAGGTGAGCTGGAAAGATGGTGGTGGTCAGTGCCCAGGGCTCTTCAGGAATTGAAATGGCTGAAGAAGCTGGAAATTGAAAACACACAAAGAGCAGCAGGATTTATTGCCTGGTCATTTAATCCTACCACTTAGGACTGACCCACTTGAAGTCACTATATGTGACAGAATCACCAAGCGATGAGGACAGGATTAGAGCCCCAAATGAGATTATGCTCCTTGGTGGGGATGTGAGCTGCTGGGGGCAGGGAAAAGATGTGTGTTGAGCACTTAGCAGGGGTAATAAACCAGATCTCCAACATTCTGTTTGCCTAGTGAGCATCAAAAATAGACTCTCTGGAGAGAGAGAAAACACCCAAGTGAGCCAGCTGGGCAGACCCGGGGTGCTTGGGACACTGGCAGCTCCTCAGCCTGTAAAATGAACTGGCACAGGTTTGTGCCAGCGTTAGCACAACTGTGGCTTCAAAACGAAACAGAGCTGGGGCAGGGAGCAGGAGGAGGGGGAAGGACAGAGCTGGGGCAGGGAGCAGGAGGAGGGGGAAGGACAGAGCTGGGGCAGGGGGCAGAAGGAGGGGGAAGGACAAGCCTGCAGTTGGCTAACTGAAACCATAGGATATTTAAGATAGAAAAGGGAAAGGGACAGGGGATCAGCGATAAGGAAGGTGTGGCTGTGCACAGCTTGCAGCTTCTCAGCCTGAAGTAAATACATAAGCAGCAGCCTGTCACACACGAATGGTAATCAGAGAGCCAGACACATTACACTGCACAAATAAAAAGATGATGGATGAACACGATGGATTAAAAAATATGATGGACAAAAAGAATGGATTAAAAAAATATGATGGATGAAAAGAATTAAAAGATGGGCCTTGCCCAAAGATCTTATCATGAAAGACAAAGGGCCATGATAGATCACAGCTCAGACAGAAAGGAGAGGACAGGGCTATGCACAGCAAGAGACATGTTCTCCAGATATAGGAGCCTTTAGATTTCAGCTAATTTACTGAAAACAGGTCTGTACAGAGCCCCCTTTCAGCCCAGCTGCTCACTGTGTACTGCCACTACGTAAAGTTGATTTGCAAAGTCTGAGGGTCCATTTCTGCATAGAAAAGCACCTTTTCCTCACCCAGTAATCCAAGTGAAGCAGTAAATAATCCTCACATTCACTTGCTGGTAAAAGCCATGTTTTCCATGGAAGCTGCAGGAGCTCCGTGCTTCTGAATAAATCATCATCTCTGTAGGTTCCAATTTTAACACAATCCTTTAAAGGCTGACACCAAATGAACGGCTTGCTTTCCCATCTACACTCAACGCTTATCACAGACTAGCTGGATACCCCTAAATCTTGGCATTGGGAAAGCCATGATAAGCCTTAGAAATAGTATTCTCTTTCCTTCTTCCCTAGAAACTTCCCCTTAAGGACAGCACTGCAGCCTGGTCTGGCATCTGTCTGCTCAAAGTGTT
Organism: Hirundo rustica; assembly: GCF_015227805.2. Lineage (NCBI taxonomy): Eukaryota > Metazoa > Chordata > Aves > Passeriformes > Hirundinidae > Hirundo > Hirundo rustica. Next base: position 5,204,917 of record NC_053454.1, on the reverse strand, counting down.
TTCCAGATAATTAGTCATTTAAACTTCTCTCACACAGGATAATCTGGCTCTATTATACCTTCTCAAGTGAGCAAGTAAGGGCATTGACATGTGGTTGACAGCAGCTGAAAACCAGGGGAACAGAAACAGTTCCCACCCCTGCCTGTGGTATCACTCCTCTCTGGGAAACAGCTCCCTCCACAGCAGCAGGGACAGCTACATGAGGACACGTCCACACCTGCCCAATCACATCCTGAACACCTAAGGAACCCCAGCTCAGCATTTCTACACCACAGCACACCAGGCTGTCATTCACACCAGGCAGCTCTTCCTGCCAGAACAGCGGCACATTCTGTCTCAGAAGGGCAAGGGACAGAAGCTGCTTTAACCATTCCTGGTTAAAAAAACCTTCCCTACACTGGGAATGGGCTGGGGTGTAGTTCCATGAACAGCACAGCTAATCTGTCTGCTTCCCAAGACCAGGAAAGGATGATCTTTCTTTCCTTTCCTCTGGCCATGCTCCTCACAATTCAGTTCAATCCCTTTCCTTTTGCTAGCTCAGGCACCCAAGATATGTTTGTGGGCTCAAAAGAACATACCTCTTTCTTTTTCTTTCAGGATTGACTTTCTGATAGATTCGAGATAACCTAAGGAGGTTCAAAATGCTGGTGCACACTGGGAGCTGGAGCACTACCCCATTTGGGAGGAGGAGAGCTGTCAGATCGGCTCACACTCTCTGTTGTATCTGCACCCTGAAGCACACAAAAACAAGCAACTTGCTGGAGGCCACAAGCCAAAGCAGTAAAGGAAGCCAGGGGTCCTATTTTTTCCTCATACATCCACAGTAATTTAAATGTCAAGGCTGAAGGAAACACTGGAACAGCCCTTGCTTTGTTATAAAAATCAATCAATCTATTCAATAACAACCTCTCAATCTTATTAACAAATCATTTTCCCTTCCCCAAAGTAGTGTGCAGGAAAGACTCTCCTGGCCCATCTACATGTTGCAATATCTTAACAGTTTTCTCTCAAGCTGTGTTGGCAGATGTTCAGTACAATAATACCACACGAGTCACAGAGTTGTTTTCTTCCACCACTGAATGGGGAGTTTCATCAACTATGAAAAACAACGGCTTCCTTGTACCATGGAGACCCTTCCCTCTTTTCCCCATTGCCACTGGAGCCACATTTCAAGGCAGAGAGATTCTTAAGAAAAACATCAGAAAAGTGGAACAGTGGGAAGGAAAACTGTGGCGCTGACTGTTCATTCCAGTTGAACAGCTGACACAGACACTGTTGCAGTCCTGATGGAGGAACAGGTTGGCACTGTGGGTTTGGGTTACTGTTGAGCTTCTCATATTCAGGAGTACCTAGAGAAGAGCCAGAATTCCTTTGGGATTCACACATAGCTTCTCACTGTGTCCTAAAAACAGCTCTAGCACAGACAGTCTGCAGTACCTTGTAGGAAGGGGCTCAGAGCAAAGGCAGTGCTGCAAAACTGGCATTCCTAGAGTCTATTTATGTCCCCAGTGTGACTTCTCCAGGCTTACAGCAGCAAAAGTGTTAAGTGTCCTGGAGGCATCGCAAAAATGTTATTTCATTGGGCATACAATACACAGCACTGCCCTGGCTCTATGTTTATCCCAGGTTTCAATCCAGATTTGGTTTATCTCGCAGTCCCTGCGTTAGAAGAATCTCCTTACTAAAGAACAACAGTTCAGGAGAAGACAGGCCTGACAGCATGGTCTGCACAATGTTAGGCAGAGAAAAGGGAGACAATTTTTGGGTTTAGCCTATCCTTGTGATCCCATGAGCATGGCACACCCTTTGAGCTTCCCCCTTCTATAATACCTTGCATTCAACAGGCTTTATAGACTTTATGGTATTTGGCCTCTCAAGGATTCATTATGCATTTTTGCAGGAAGTAAAGCCAAGACATAATAAAGTAATGTGCCTTAGGTCATAGGAAAAGCATTTGCCAGAGGAATATAACTTCCTTCAACTCCCATTCTCATGTTGTTCCTACTACCAGTGCCCTCCTTGTCCATATGTTTCTAACTATCCTTTTGTAACAGGCACGGTAGCCAAGTCTCACCCCCAAAACACACTGTGCTCATCGACTCAAAGCCATGATAGCCCATGGCCAGAGGGCAGGACCCCAAAATGCAGTTATCAAGTCTTTGCAGATTTTATGCAAGAAAAGGAACAACGGATTACAGCTATTTCCTGGGTTTGGCTCTAAACCAGGAAGAGAGTACAGGATACATCCCTTCAGAAGAAACCCCTCATCCAATATCTACTCGTCCTCCAAAAGCAGCTAATGGCACTTCCCATTCACTCTTATGTAACATATCTTCAGAGAATTATACACCAGTTATGTTATGTGTACGCCTTGTAGAAGAAATTTCAGCCTTCACGAACTCCATCTTCTTTCCTGTCACTACACAAAATTATAGGTCACTATACAAAATAATGAGAGAATCCCTCCCCCCACCATCTCTCCCCCTCCCCACTGCAGCTGCTGCAGGCAGTGGATGCAGATAAGATGTTCACGAGTCACCACCCTGACCTGCACCTTTACCTTTGACGCTGCCATGACAGCTGCCGTGGCTGCGACGTTCAGCCCCCGCTTCCCAAAGTGCACAAGGGCATCGTAGCTCCGGTCTTTCGCCTGGATGAGGCAGTCATCGATCTCCTGTTGGAGCAGAAAACAAAACAAATAACTTAAAAAGCACAAGAAGGACAAGTTCAGGCTTATGGTTGCAGCCTCAAACTCTTGGCAGAGTCAGGTCATACTTTATGGAGGTAGATGTCCTCCACTTCTTCCACTATGGTTGGAAAGAAGTTCACAGCCAACATTTGCAAAGAGGAGAAGTTTGCTGGGGGGCAGTAACTCCCATTGCAGAGTTTGGGAACTCTTTATTTTACAAATGGAAGATTGGGACCCAAAGTTGGGGTCTTGGAAGCAAGAGAAATCTGCCTGAACAACAAGGACCGCTAGCCATTTGCAAACCATGCACTCCAAAGACAAATGGGATTGCCTCATAGTTAAAAATAATCATGTGATGACACTGGGCAGCTGAAGCTGCACTGCCTTCTGTCCAGGACAGGTGGCTCAGAAATATCTGGGATATCTCTGCACATCACGGTGGTGCCGAGCTTCACATGCCCATGGAATTGGCAGGCCCAGAGCTTCTGGACTTTGATGCTGCTTAATAAAAGTTAGGGAGGTTCCTGCCCTTATTCTGCCTCCCTCAGGACGCTGGGGTCTGGATGATAATGCTAACAATGACTTCTAGCATTCAGCTGGTGGATGTGCTGGGTTAGTAGGGACTGGAGGCTGTGAGGAGCTGCTGGCTGCTCTATTTCCCGTAGGTAAGAGGTGACAACTCAAAGTGCATGAAGCCTACTTGGGAGAAGCACAAGCAAGGGGAAGTAGAGACAGAGGACTGATTCCTTCTTGGACAGCACTGAGATCCAGCTGCTCCTTCACTGCCTGTAGCTAAAGGGAGAGCTTTCATTTCCAAGTTGTCAGTGCAGGAAAGTTACTCACTCAGCAGTTTGCTTGTTGCTATGTGACAATAGCTGTCCTTGGTCCATTTACTCACATGAGGCAAAATGCATCTGCCTGACAGTATCCCATTCACAGCCACAGGAATCTCCTGGGCAGGCAAGTGATCCAAGTTGTAATGCCCCCCTCCCAAAATTAGCATCTTTAATTTGAGCAAGACATTTTTTAACCTAGGACCTCAACACGCTACATGCCTTTTTCCAACATGCTGCACAGCCAGGCATCTGCTTGCTAAGCCCATTTTAGACTGCCTGGGCTGTTTGTCTCATTGCTGTACAATGTTTTAGGCAGAGCTGGGAACAAAGTTGAAGAATCCTGGCTGGCAGACCGTTTCTGTATTTGTTACATCCAGCCACAACAGAATACTCCAGCTATAATCACCCAGCACATGCAAAGCAGCTCAGGAGGTATTTTTATCCCACTCCCTCCCAACTTCTCAACTGCACAAAGGTGAGTTAATAAGTGTGAGTGCACCGAACAGATGCCAGTATTTAAAAACACAACCACAAAGAACAAAAACACCAACCAAAAGGTGGGGATCGAATGATAAAGGGAGAGAATCAGCAACTCCCAATCCTTCCATGAAAATGAATGATACAGGGACTAGAGTAAACACACCATAGTTCTGTTCCACCCAGAGAGGACCCAGGCACCTGTGATTACCTTTTCTTTTGAAGACAGCGTTGGATGGACAAATTTCCTGTACAGGAGGCTGGAGCCTTTTGTGTACGGTGACAGCAGCCAAGCTACAAAAGCTATTTTGAGCTCATAGTAGAATGGAAACCTAGAAGGAAAAGAGGGTTACTGTCTGCTCCCAATTTAACCACTGCTCTTTAATTAGAGATGCTCAGAACAGGTAGGGATTTGCCCCCCTAGCTCAAGGAGCTTTTGCTTTCCAAAAAATCTAAAGATTAAAGCTCATTGACTCAGATTTGAACAAATCTCAATGACGCGTGTGGATGAATCTTTACTTGGTTATCAGGAACATTATTTAATGGTCTGGAAGAGACTCTGATGTATGATAAGAGGAGCTTTCTACATGCAAAGATTACAGGTGCCGCCTTCTCAGTATCCCCAGTTATTGTGAGAAAGCAAAGACCAAACAAGTAAACCGATATTTCATTGATATATTTATGCACTTTCCATCTCTCTGCCTCTCAGCTTTTAAGCTAACACTTACATGATTGAAACTGAAATACAAGAACCTTTGTTGTCCAAGCAACATAAAGGTGCAGATCCACACTGACTTTCAGGTAAGGCTGCAAAATATGGAGGACATTAACAACAGAACATGTTTTAGCTGTAACAAGCAGCCAGGGACATCCTGAGATTAAATTACCAAGGCTCTTTTCTGGAGGACAAAGCCCAGAGCTCAAGACTGGCCACCCAGCAGCATCTTCAAGTGGGCAGGCATGTTGCTGCCAGCAGTGTGATGAACAATTGTTACCCTTTGCATGCAAAAGCAGTGCAGAGACCTGTGATGGCTGTGGACCAGCCCAGATGGACCCAGACAGGCTCCTGCTGTGCCACACAGGGCTGTCACTGAGCCAGCCTGGCCAGCCAGCACCCAGGTCTGACACAATGGGCCTCTGCAATGCTCTGCTCTGAGCATGGATGTGCCAGGTTGATCTCCCACCTCACTGAGGATCTTTACAGCATGTTTGATTCCACAGGCTGGATAAACCCTCTGCCATTTCTCCTGACAGACCCACATAATTCATCCTCCAAAAGAAAACAAAGCTCCAGATGAACACAGGAGAGGTAGATCTGCATGCAAATTAGATAGGTAATGTTGCCTTTTCTCTCCTTTTCAATAGATCTGACATGCTGCCAAGTTCTCCCGATTTCCTTCACTTGGAGGACTCAAGGCATGCAGTGCTGTGCAGGAACAGGCTGCAAGGCCATGCACTACAGTTACATTATCATCCTAAAGTCTACTGATCTCACTGGTTTCTGCTAGAAAGGTCATACTAAAAAGGGCAACCAAGCAGCAAACACTTCCAAACCAAAAGGAGCTGAATCTGACAACTGGGCATTTATGTGCTTTCATTCTGACAAAGGTCACCGGGAATCCTTCCACTGGCACCAGAGAGCCACATCAGTGTGCACTGTCTCTGTCCTCCATCAAACCAGAAACCCAGCCTAACCAGGAATATGTCTGGCAAAACATCCCAGGAACAACCACCCACACAGCAACCTACAAAGTCTTGTGATGCAGGGCTGTCTGTACCTGATCCACAGTCTGGGTATTTACTGTAGGAAACAGCCAGGCAAGTCTAACACTCTGCCTGCAGCTAAATCAACTGTTATTTATGACCTCTGCCAGCATCCAACTGGGCAGTCAGCTGTGCCTCCCTGACAGGCAGGGCCTGAGAATCCAGTAATGATCTCCCACTAATGAGATACCACTGAGCCTTTCCACTTCTTTCTTGTTTTTCCTGTGACAGCACTGAGAAAGGAAGCATGACTCCTGCAGACAAAAACCCCTCTATGCACTTGAAGCTGCTGAACCCCTGTACAGAAGTCAGTGCACCTTTGTGCGCCTTTTTTTCCCCCTTGTAAATTGCATTTCCATTTTCTGTTCATCTCATGGCAAAGAGCCTCTCCCCTCTGGTGCTTACCAGCAAAGAAAGATATCCGTGAATGTCTCTGCTGTCGTGAAGAGCGCGAATATGATCCAGTACATCATCCATTTGACCTGGCAAAGAAAAACAGCCTCAAACTATCTCTTACAGGCACAAGTGCACAGAATAACTCTCACAGGAAAAGAAATTCTTACTCCCTCACCCTCCCCACTGTGTATTTAGCAATTATTGTGGACTTGAAGGTGCCGGTTTGTTCTACTTTAGCACGTAACACGTGTCAGATTTACACAGCCCTTGAGAAGGCAACTGTGGCCTTTAGGACTGGTCTCAGGAAAAGAAGAGCAGCCTGACTCTGTCCTTACAGAAACTCCACTGGCCAGTAGGGCATGACAGCCCTCTCATAAGGCATTAAAAATCTCACTTGGCTTCTGTTAACAGCAAATGTTAAAATAAGGTTGTTGGCCAAACTCCAGTTAAGACAAAATGTAATTACTTACATAACACCTACAGCCAGGAAAAGGTAAAGAGGTAACTGCCCATCCTGTAAGCCAGGGTCCAGGAGCACAATCAACTCACCACAACTCACTGACTCAGTGGACAGCCCTGGAGTGGCTGTGCCGGCTTCCACCCACACCCAGTGCAGTGACAAGGGCAAGAGTTTAAATCCCTTGCCTGGGGCTTAGGGAGGAGAGTTTTACCTCACACTGGTGGTGAGAGCATGTGCTGCGCTGTCTCTGTTCAGCTAGGGAAACTCCACTGTCATGGATGATGGTTTCCTTTGGGGTGACAGCAAGAGAGTCTTTGGGGATGGTGACTTGGTCAGATAAACTGCAAGTACCTCAAGTGATCCAGGAATTTGGGAGTTTTTGTCACTGAGCACTAAATGGCATCTAAAAGCACAGCTCAGCTATTCTGAAGTATGTAGTATTGGTTCTTCTTAGGATGGAAAAAAATGGTGAAACAAAGGTTGTTAATTTAACTGGCAACTGTTGTTTAATTAGGTGCATTTGGAAATGGAGATCCCTAAGCAGCTTTGCTGGAATTTTAGAAAGCTTAAGGAAGTAAAATCCATGAAAATCCATGAATTAGAGAATTGGACCATGTTAATTAAGGCTGGTACATCTGCAACAGTCTAAGGAAAGGCTGGAGGGAGGACAGCACAAGAGGGATACCTACACCAGGTGCTGCTCTGGGGAATGGAAGATGGAGCATCAATGAATCCGAAATTCACCAGCTTGGAAAGGATATCCCCATCTTCTCCCCCATATAGTGGGGACAGTACTGATAGTCTCCATCTCCCTGTAGGTACTGGAATCATTCCCTGAGCACCTGTCACTCTGCTACATAACTGCTCTCCTGGGATTTTTATTTATGTGCATATTTATATTTATATGTAGTGTTACAGCAATAATGGCACTGCCAAATGCCTGAGAGCATCATCTTCCCAGCACAGCTTCTGCCAGACTTTTTATGTAACTGTGACTCCTCAGAGCCTCAGTGCCAACGTGGCTCTCTCTGTTAGAAATTACTGCTAGCAAAACTTTTAAACACAAACCAAGGCCTGGTGTGGATGGGCTTGGATCAGCTTAAAACATTCATCAAAATTACTATTACCAAGCAGAATAAAATTACTTCAGCGTGATATAAGTTTTGATTAATAAGTGAAGGTTCCTCTTGTGTCAGTTTAAATTATTATTTCATTAACTTTTTTTTTTTTAATCAGGCCTTAATGGATACATTGCCACAACTGCTCTGTTAAGCTGAAATAATTTGTAAGGGCAGACCAGGTCTTAGATCAGCTGTTCTCACATTTGCGTCACAACCACAAGTGTCTGATGCGAGTTCCTCTTTTACAATTAAATTTCCAACAGGAATTGGACACTTCAACAAAATAACTTCCAGAAAGGGACAATGGAAATGTTCAGTATCAGTGGCAGACGCTGCTAGGAGATGCGTGTGCACATCTTCAGCATTTTCAAGCAAAGAAGCCCTGAGAAATACAGATGTGCAAGGGCTGCAGAAATGTTTTGTCTCAAGTATCTGCTGTGTTCTGTAAAACTTATGATTCTCAAAACCATTTTCTGCAGGAGGAAAATTATAAACAAAACTCTTAGCAATGACAGTGAGTCCCAGATTGAGTTTGCACTAAAGATTTAATGGGATAGACATCTATGGTGTTATCCAGATGAGGAAATGGGCTTGCTATCCCTGGGATCTTGAGAGGATTGAAAAGTCAAGACCTAGAGGCTGAGCTGGGTTCAATGAAGTTAAAAGAGCTCAGGTTGTTAAGGGCACTACAAATCCTACAGGACCTCAACAGCATCCAAGTGCTTTTGATTCTCCCTCATTTCACTTTCCCTGCTGGCCCCATATGCCTTTGGAAACCAGGGCCCAGGGAAGAATTTTCAGCAAAAAGAAAGAAGAGAGCACACCCAGCTGCCAGACCTGCCTGTAAATAGGTCGCTCTGCAAGGAAGGATGTTTCTGTCTGAGGATTCAGTCATATGTACCTCGAGTTGTCTTCTCTTATCCTTGTTTTGAATGAGCAGTTAAAGCTTCAAGGCTTTTTGAAAAGGCTTTGATTTATGCTGCTTTTCAGAAACAAAGAAGAGCACACAAAGCTCTGGATGCCAAACGCCTTTTAAGTCGGTTGTATCTCTCACCACCAGAGGAAGGGCACACATTTGTCAAGGAGCACATCAGCTCTGCACTGGAGCCAGAAGCACAAACCCAAGTCTCATTTGTGCCCAGCAATCAACCCATCCACCTTCAGGCCACTCTGCCCCTTGCACTGCTTTATGAGCTTCCCCAGAATACAGGCAACACCTTTCCAATGTGGTAAGGAGCAGTCTTAGAAAACAACCCCCCAGCACAGCCACAAACCTCATTACTCACATATTCTTTGATGTCCTTTGATTTCACGGCTTTGTAGGAATAATATGCGGGGTAAAGTGTCCCAAATATAAGCCTGGAAAACACAAACAAACAATAAATGGATTAAATTGATTTCCTGTCACAGGGAAAGATTTTTTTTTCCCTTGTGTCTTAAATGTGTTTTTTGCACTGGTAAAAAAGTGTTAGGATTTGATTTAAGCTTGAATGCACTAAGTACAGTACAGGAGTGATTTTGCGTCACTGAATTCATAGCAGCTATTGCCAGTGACTTGAATGAAGAGCAGAGATTCAGGCTGATTTTCCTTTTGCAATGGTTTCTGAAGCTGTACCTTATGAGTTATACACAAAACAAAATAACCAAACCAAACAAAAAAGGCCACCACCACATTTTCAAAAGGAAATTAAAAATCTGATCTTGAAACGATCTACTGTGACGCCAGGAATATGGGAGTATTGCTTTCAGAGAGAGAATTATTTGCCTAAAATCCCTTCCACCTCTATTCAGTACCCTGAAAAGCTGGCAGATGATAAAGCAGGATCCAAGTTCTGCTGGTGCAAGGGTTTGGATGCCCTATCCTACATTAAACCTGGTATAGGGAAGAACCCTGCACTGTTCAGTAAAGTCAATTTGGGCTTATGAAAGGAGGAGGAATCTACCCACCAAGATATGCCAACATGATCAGACCTAAAAATCTCAGCTCTGCTGTTCTTTCAGATAGCTCCCTTTCATTTTCAAGTCTGAAAGGGATGCTGTCAGCTTCAAGATTTCATGTAAGAAAGAAACAAGGATCTGTAAGTTAAAAATAGCACTACTGAGGAAAAAAAAAAAAAAGTGGAGAATTTTTTATACTAGGTTCTCTCTGCATCACTGCCTACATGCTTATTCACTTGGATTATTCTGGACGTAAGCATAGGCTTGTCAAAACCACTTTGCCCTGCCCAGGTTTCAGTCAGTTTTATTCAAAGCAGGAGGATGATGCTGCAGATTCTAAATTTATAGATTGCAGGGTAATGTTTATTGGCTTGCAACTACCCATCTTTCCATTGAAGCTTTTGCTTTAAATTCGTACAACTGTTTCCTCTGTTCCTGGGAATGAAAATGAACAATGTTTCAATCCCTAATTGTGGAGCCACACGGACCTGCAGTCGTCTTTTTCCACCCTGCCAGCAGCGACTGAGTGCCGTGGGACTCGTAATTACAGTCAAGTCCATTACATGCAGAAGACATTAAAAATTAACACTCTGGGATATGGTGCATCATCGCACTTCCCGGAGCTCAAGAAGGTATTTATGAAAGAATGGGGTGAGCCAGCACACATCTTGATTTCCAAAGCAGTGACTGAAGGCAATTTGCCTGCTATTCATCATGCTCACTGTAGCATGGGTTAGCAGAGCCTGAAGCACAATGCAAGCTTCAGAAAAGCAGCTACTGAGTGAGGAGATTCAACATTTTACAGAGGCTTCACACTGGTTTCAAAAAGCTTTGCTGGAAACACTCAGCTCTGAACCTGTTTCACTCAGAGGGGCTTGTGCTGTCTGCAAGGATCAGACACAAACACTCAGAAAGATTCGGGAAAGCCAAAAGCATTTTTGTCCCTTGCAGTATCCCACCAAACAGCAACATGGGGTAAGGCGAGGACAAACACACAGAAAATGGTTTGATTTTGTTCTCACTGAGGATAATAGCAAATATTCCAATTTCAGCAGCTGCAGGATCTAATCCAAAGAAGGTAGAGTTCACAATAAGAAGAAAGCTATAATATTCAGTGCTGAGCACATGAAAAATATTTTTGGCTCTCCTTATAAAAAGCACTGCAATGCTGTTCTTCTTTCTTGGCCTAGGCTGGCTGCTATCTCACACTTTTATTTCCTGCAAATAATCACTGAATGATTGATATTCATTTCCTCAGTTTGTGCTGGTAACGGAAAGTCACTGGATCCTGAAGAAGCAAATGGTTTGTAGGAATATCAGAAAGTAATTAGTTGCAGACAATAAATATTTGGGAAAAAAAAAATCCTGTGAGGGAAGGGAATTGCAATAATTTTGTATGTGCAGAGCAAGGGACAGTTAATAATGTGATGTGATCTCCCTAAACTGGAGATCAAGTTTCACTGTTTTGTCTTGCAGTTTATTGTGTACATATATGGACATTTATTACTGCTGTGGTTTACCAGACTGAAAACTGTTTTAAGGAATGCTGGAAGCCAGTCTTGTCACTGCTCTGGCTTACTAAGTGGCTTTGGGGTCACTTAAGCTCTGGGCACACTCTACAAATGGAAAACAAAATATGTTTGAGCATTTCTGTAAAGCATAATAAAGATTTTTAACACAAATATTTGCATATAGGGATATTCCAAAAAGTCTCTTTAAGTTACTGTCTTCCCTTGGCCTTGGATCAGGGTTGAGTACAATTGATTTAATTCAACCACACACATCAATCCTCCATCTCTTCCCTCAGTTCCTCTACCCTGTTGTAGACAATAATTCTCACTTCCCCCCATCCAAGCTTCCTGTGTAATTAAAGTTATTGTTGATTTCTGCCTTCCTCCATCTCCATGCTCAGACTTGCCAAATCACTCCTTCTGCACGCTATACACAAACCTGAGGCTGATCCTTTGTCCCTCCTTTGACCCTCGGAAGCCATAAAGCCTTTCCTTGTCCCAATTTCTTTCCACCTCCTTTGTGTGGTCTCTCCCCTACCTGGATGCACCAGTGTTTAAACTCCTCTCCCCTGTCCTCATCACCCCCACTCCCAGCCTACCAAGCTGAAGTAACTTATCTTTGCTTTCCATGCCTGAAAAACGTTGTTCCTACCCACTGTTGGTTTGCTCTTTTATCACATCCTACCCCAGTCCCTTCTCTCCTTTAATGACTGCTGTGCCACCACCCTCTTCCTCTGCTGCTTTCTGCATCTTCTGCATATTCTGCATCTTTCTGCATGTTCTCCCACACCCTGGAGCTCCTGTGCTCCTTGCTCCCCCACTGCACATCAGTCCATTGCCTCCAAAACAAGCTGTTCCCTGGCAGTGTCCCTGACAGCCCCCAGTTTGAGAGATGGATGCCCAAGCCACACCAATTCCAACCATATCATTTCCCAGTCCCCCTCATCTCTAAATTACTCTTCTGCAACACTTCTGATGTTCTCTCAACCAGATCACAGGACCTCCAGCTTTCTTCCCACATCCCCAGAATCACAGGACTGCCCCTCAGCCCCCTCCCACAGCTGCCAGCTGACCTGGGACTCAGATGTGCTGTGACTCCTTCTGTGTTACAGGCACTGTCTGTCTGCCTGGTGCTGGCCAGCCAGATTAATGACCTACCTATGGAGTCAGCAGCTTTTACCTCCTGGCAGACAGTGCTGTAAAACAATCTTCTATCCAACAGCTAATTCTTAGGAATAATGTAGGAAATTTATATTTGAGACCTCTCTGACCCATCTATTTTGGCCACAATCACTTTGCAGATCCAAAAATTTTGCAGCAGTGGACAAACAGACAACTTAAGTCTCATTTCCTTAGGAAACCAGAGTCAACCCACTCCCCACCCATTTCCATCTTTCAAAGCTCCTTCAAATGAGCCGTGTATCCAGGAAAGCCTTGGCCCTTTTACCTTCTGTGCAGAAGCAGATATCCTGATCATCAAACCTCCCAGAGATTGATGCTACATTTAAAGCTACAGAAATGTTCTGTAGTCTGAGCTAAAGCAAGCACACACCCTCAGGGTATAGAGAGAGGCAAGGAAGCGGTGACATCCATCAGTGAGTTAGGAAAAGCCCATTTGCAGCACTAAACAAACAACCACAACAGCCTGACAGCTCTTACACTGCTCCATGCTGGAGGTCTACACCAATTACAATCACCTTGAAAAAGGACAAAACAGCAGCTGTAAAGAAACCACTGAAGAGTCGCATAATTGTGCAACAGGAGGCAAAAATCTAAGTAAAAGGTTAGTCTGCCTAAAGAATAGGAAAAGGATTAATGCTGAAAATCCTATAATCCTATCAGGCACCTCGGCAGCAGCAATCCTCAGTCTGGATCATTACACATGCTTCTGGTCACTCTCTGTCAAAAGGGAGACACGAAGGCAGGAGGGGAAAGAGAAAGACAGGGAAAGTGGAAATGCACTGGAAAGGATCCATAAAAGGGACTGTGAAGGCTGTAATTGTTTCTTTTGCAACAGAGACAAACAACTGAGTTTATTTACTCCTCCTGATTCAGTGTAAGAGGATACTCAACTCAATAAAGAGAACAAAGGCAAAAGGAGGGGAGAAACCCCCTCTGTCACCAGGAGGTATTATGTGGAATGGATGACCTGCACTTATTATTTTAATTACATTATATAGGATTTGAAGTTTGGGTTTCATTATTCAAGTTTACCATTAAATGACACAGGAAAGGATGAAGCTTCCCATACTACGGGGTTTCCTAATCATCAGGGGAATAGTAAAGCAACCGAACTGTTGGCTCCTCTTTAGCAGACACTGTCATATTTCAGGGGAACTACTGCATCATCACCAAAGCTCCTTCTGTCCCCACTTACCAGGACAGCCACAGTCAGATCTGGCTGTTATATCCCGCTATTCCTTCTCTGGATCTGCTGGAGCAGTGGTCTGACCATCACAGAGCACAGGCTATCCCAGATGTGACAGTATTCCTGACAGAACCTAGGCTACAGCCTGGGGAACAGCCTCAGAGCTGCTACCATGACCTGACCAGGACATCTTGAGTTCTGATTTGGTGATGTTGTTTTCCTCAAGGAAAAGTCATTTACCCACAAAATTAACTCTCACGCTCCATAAAGTAGTCACAGAAATAAATGGAGAGGCTCTTAGTGATTCTCAGGAGCTCTTGCCAGGACTCAGGTTACCTCCAGAAACGCCTGCACATCCACTCCATTGAGCATTTTTAACCACAGGGATATTTTCTGGATGGTAACCTGCTGTTACAAATATACCAGCACAGGCTGTCTACATCCCAAGCCATCCAAGTTTTGCTCCTCTAGTTACCATGCCACCAGCAGTGTTTGGGCTGCCCAAGCACTTAGAACATTGTGCTACCACAACACAAATAGAACAGCCCTTATTTTGCCCATAAATAACTAATGTTCCCATTTCATCGGCACACAGCAGCCAAGATGGCAACTTCTGTTCACAGGGATGGACACATTTAGGAATCACTGAGATATTTCCTATTTTCTCACATGTTTACTGCTTTTTACACAAAGAGCAGAAGCTAAGCTGTCACCATGCCAGCATTCCTCAATGATACCACCAAGAAGGGTGCCAATAGGTTTGTGTTCCTTATTATCAGTCCTAATTAATGTTCACACAGTGCCACAGATTAAAAACAGACAACACTGACTTTGCACTGAAGGTTCCCAATTGAAATCCAGAAGTTGGAGACATGAAAATAAGCAGTGCACAAGGTCAGGGTAAGGGTTAATTTGAGTCCCTGGACAGGCCAAATGCCTGATATTCAAGAAGGGGCTGGGGTGAAGGAAGCACCAGGTGCAGAGGAGGTTCAGGGCTATATTCCCTAGGAGGTGGCTCCTGCAAATTCTTTGCGGTCACTGTGCGGCAGAATGGTGGCTCCAGGAAGTCGGGAACTCGCCTGTTCACCCTCAGGGTGACAGCTGACACCATCCCCACCTTGGGCCCCAAGAGATGTGGATACCTGACCATGCCAGACTGACATCCTGATACACTCAGAGAATACTCATGACAAAAATACCTCTCAAGGAAAGCACCGGGTCCTGATACCCCTGGGACAGATTAGGCTCACTTCAAACTCCACTTGCAACTTGAATCAAACATCCTTGTGGGCTTGGTTCAGTTCCCAAGGACAAACGCGCAGGTGTGCCCATGTCACTCAGCCAGTCATGCACTGCCTTGGAGGTAAAGCTCCACTTGCACAGCCACATCCCTCTGCTTTGGGAAACATTCCTCTGCACCTCCTTGGTGACCTGCTTAGCTCTTCTGACCTGCTAAGACCATGTCCTCACATACACACCCACACCAAGGAAGCAGAAGGCACACCCAGGAGAGCTCTGTACCTAACACAAAGATGCTCCTGCTTTCCATCCAGATCCACCTCTGACTTTACAGAAGCAAAGTGAGACTTCAGCTTGGTTAATGTAACCTCATGGCTGCTGAAACCCAATCGCACTGCCTGGCATAGCTGCAGGGCACAGGGATGCCTGACTGGCCTTCCAGCAGAAACAGCGAGTCAAGGGTTGTCCTTGATGTTTCTAATTTAGGCATCTTCATCTTCCCAAAGCAGTACATATTCCCCTCCAGCTGACATGACCCTTTTTTGTTTTCCTCATCCAGGGCACTCCTCACACAGGAGCTGGCAGATGGCCAGGCACAAACGGGTGAAGAAACATAGCAGCAGGGATGGGTGGAGAAACTGGCCTTGGCAAGCCCTGGAGCTGTCATGCAACTACCCTTGGGTCACAACAACCCCATGCATTTGGGGGCAGGGTGGTTTGAGAGGCTGCTCAGCAGAAAGAGACCTGGGGGTGCTGGTTGACAACCCGCTGGAAATAAGCCAGTGTGCCCAGGTGGCCAAGAAGGCAGATGGAATTCTGGCCTGTATCAGCAACAGTGTGGCCAGCAATTCCAGGGGAGTGGTTGTCCCCCTGTGCTGGGCATTGGTGAGGACACATCTCAAGTGCTGTGTTCAGTTTTGAGCCCATCTCTTCTAAAAGGACATTGAGGTGCTGGAGCATGTGCAGAGAAGTGCAACAAAGCTGGTGAAGGGCTCAGAAGATATGTTCTATGAGGAGCAGCTCAGGGAACTTGGGTTGTTTAGTCTGAAGAAAGAGAAGGCTCAGAGAGACCTCACTGCTCTTTAGAACTGACAGGAGGTTGTAGTGAGGTGGGTTGGTCTCTTCTGCTGTGTCTATAGTGAAAGGATGAGAGAAAATGACCTTAAGCAGGCACCTATGGAGGTTCAGTTTAGATATTAGAAAAAGAAATTACTTGAAGAGTGGTTAGGCATTGGAATAAGTTGCCCAAGGAAGTGGTGAGTCCCCATCTCTGGAAGTGTTCAAGAGATGTCTAGATGTGACACCTGGGGAGATGGTTTAAAGGTGACTGTGGTTGTGAGGAGTTGGCAGTTGGACTGATGATCTTGAAGGTCTCTTTCAACCTCAATGATTCTGTGAAGTATTACATTGTTCACATTGAAATCCTACATTCAGACTGCCTAAACAAGATAAACTTATCCCTACTGTTCCCTTTTCCACACTTCTCGTTACAGGAAGAAAATAGAAATGCTAAAATAACTCTATTACTGATGGAGAGGCCTTGTTAAATATTGGGATTGCTGTGATAATGCATGTGATGCCTACTAAGGCCTGTCATTCCTAGAAAATGTACCAGCAGTGAAGGGTTTTCACGGGGTTATGTTTACATGGCTACCCTTGCGTATCATATTTAAAGTCCATTTAAGATTAGGCAGGTACTTAACCCTTCCCAGGGTTACTGTTCCAGACTCTCTTCAAACTCAGGCAGAATTCCAGCAATTTACACTCAAGCCAACACTTTCAAGTTCTCTTTCCAGTCCTTCAGAACAGAGAACGCCTGTGTACCTGCTATAAAAATACCCCACAGCTCTGCAGCTATTTTAGGAAGCAAATTCCTTGCAGGTAGAGGTTTACTAAGCTGGTCTGTTCTACCTCACGCTGCCTTCAGTGGAGCTGCCAGGCTGATGAGAGAGAGGAATTTGCTGTCACCCGGACAATGCTTGGAAAAGGGTCGGTGTGAAGAGTGTGTGGGGCTGGTGTGGGGCCCGTGAGAAGCTGCAGTCAACAAGAACACCGTGCCTGGCACACCCCAAGAGGCTCTGAGCAGCTGCCTGTGAGAGATAGTGTTTCCTGGGCCTCGCCAGAGGCATTTGTGCTGCTGCTACTCCTCCCCTGTGTGCTCCAGCTCAGCAGCACCGCAGGAGAAAACAGCCCAGGGCACTGAGCTCGCTCCCAGCGCTGGCACGGCCCACGGTTCATCACCCTCTTGGGGAAGTAGAAGTAATTAATCAAAGTGCAATACTGAGGGCAATAAAATCAGTGCCTTTTAGAGAAGAAAACATCGCTGTTGTGTGACCAGGTCAGATCTTCACCCAGCTTCGCTGTTCCAAAAAGGCCGGGCTCGGGGTCTGTGTGTCCTGATGTTTTCCCTATCCAGTGCTGACCGTATGGTTCCGGCTTTGAAAGCTTTGGTTTTTTCCAAGCCAAATAAATGGCAGTTTGAAAACTAAATGGTATGTTTCAGATTGGAAGAGCTGCTTCTCCTGACTCTGGAGAGGGGGATGTTTATGTGGGAAAAGGTTTTTTTAGAAGTAGTGATATTATATTCCAGACATGACAGTTGGTCCAAAATCTGCATTGTGAGTTAGCCTACAGATTTATGGTAGGCTCATGATATGAAAAGGAACAGAAAAACTTATAACCTTACCAAATTAATTTCTAGGCCAAAAAAATGTATAAAATATGGATTGCTTATCAACAGAGAAGCTCCTCATTGTTTTCATAGAAAACCACATCATGTTGCAAGTATTATTTTGGAATTATTTTGACTGATACTATATGAATCACCTTTTAGGAAGCGCAATCACATACAGAAATCCTAATAGAGAGCATAATCCTACTACATTCTCTGTATCTGAAAACTCAGTTCAGGTTATGGAAAACTTCTACCATCAAACTATAAGTGCTACCACTGCCTGAGGAAGTGGTGAAAAATACAAAAGCTCCTCTTCATCTACCCCGCAGTGGAAGACAGCTTTAGACTTCTTCTGGTGTACTCATGGGACAGAAAAGAGGAATAAAAAATTAAATGAAACTATAACACATCCAAATCAATTGCAATATAACCTCCTTAGAGTGTTGTTACTTCAGCTTCCCAGGGACAGAACATTACTAGAAGTGCTTAACTAAATGCAAGGAATATTTCAGCTGAATGCAATTTCAAAGTTAAACCAGAAGCTCTCTTTGGCCCCAGTATTCAGCTAAAGCAATGAAAAATATTGACTTTCAATGACCCAATCCACCGTAACAAATCAAGCAGACACAAGGTTGCTGTGAGTACCTCTGGGTCATGGAGATCCCCAGAAGCTCTTGGAGGCAGACAGAAGCCCAGGGTAGATCTCTCCACTAGCCAAGGAGAACAGTTTGGTACAGAAAAAGGTATCAGGCATAGCCATGGCCAGTTTGGTGCAAAACAGCCTGAGGTGAAATCTTCCTACTGTTCCAAGCCCCTGCCGTGTGCAGGGCCACCTTCCACTAGTATGGATATGGTGGATGCTGGTAAATTAACAGTAAACAGCCTAAGTCCTTCCATCAGGAACTGACTTCCTTACATCTCTGAGGACTCCAGAACATTAACCAGAAAAACCAGAAGACCAAACACTTCGAGGGACCAGACTCACTGAAAACAGGTGGGACCCAACTCAGTCGTAACCTCCACGTTCCAGAGCCAATATCTACCTCCTAGTTAAGTAAACAAACAAACAAAAAACCCACACACATCTTTAAAACATTTCTTCTCATTTTTAACACATTTCAAAGGAGGATTTCAAAGTGTAGTATAAATATTACTGATGTGAATATCAAAGCTGGTGGCATTACTTCTGATTTCTGATTATTTCTATTTCATTAGTGGTTTATGTCTATTTTATATCATAAGAAAACGAGACACAAAATTCATACAGGAAGAATCATACCAGGACATGAACAGTGCCCAGTTTTTGACTCCAGTTTTAAACTAAGAGTGTAGGAAAGCTAAGGTGATTCTACAGGTAATTTCAGAATATTCAGCCCAGCTCCATGCTTTGGTTAGCACTGGTATCAGAATGTCACATGCTAAATATAACAGCTGCAAAATTGCAGGGAGTTCACAGGACATGCAGACCGAGTTTCTCTTTCTGGCCCACAGACACAGATTGGCATTTCTTCTGGGTACTATAAGCATTTCAGGGAGTGGCTGGGCACCTGCTTTCTTACTAGGACCTGCATAATTTTTATTTTAAAACAAAGGAAAACAAGAAACTGTCATACAGCTTGAAAAAGAGAGTCTTCTAGTCTTTTCTCACAGGTATTTGATTAGGGTTTCTGGTCTGAAATTAATAGAGTTCTTTCCTCTGGGGTCTTTTCTCATTTCATTCATCCTTTTTAATCCCTCCGTTTTATACATTGTAATGAAATGCATGGTGCAACTGAGATAAACATGAAGGCAGAGATCTCCAGCTGGAGCTGAACTGATACAGAGCAGCCTCCAGTCTATCCCAGACATAAGGGAGAGGAAAGCAGAAGGAAACACGCCTCTGTTCTGAAGCCATGGATCACTAATGAATAATCAATCAGATCTGCTGGCTACATCTCTGAATTCAGCTTCAACTGCCAGAAAAACTCTTTGCCTCTAATTAAAATAAATGAGAATAAAAATGACCATTTAGTGGCCAATCCTAAATCATGGTGTTAGGACAAGTGGTACAAAACAGCAGCTGGGAGAGCCTAAATAACACCCTGACCTGGCAGCTCTCAGGGCTGTCCCAGGGCAGCATCAGCCCCACGGGGGTGACACCCATCATGACACGTTTAATGGGAGAGGCTCCCCAGAGCACTTCACAGGCTGGGGGTGGTTAGTACCCACAGGGGTATGAGACTCGTTACGGGATGCATGGGCAGACAGTTCACACACAGAATGAAAAGCACACCAAAATGACAGTACAGTGGCACCTCTTGCTTCACATCTCCTTCACATACTCGCCCACCATGGTCATGCTGTAAAATACCTACTGAACCTCTGAAGTTCTCCTGGAGAATAAAGGGGACAGCCAGCACCCAGCCCTTTGGCTTCTGAGCTTCCATTGATAATGCTCACTGCAGAGCAAGAGCACTTTCTCCAGGGTTGAATCTGGAGGAACCAGACTCGCCCAGGAACAAAGGTGCAGCACCAATCCCCTGTCAGAGATAAATCAGGAGCCCCAGTCCTGTCCAGTCAAATTTTCAGTATCTTCATCTCTGGACTCCTCTTCATGTTTGCTTACCCTTCCTTTGAAGAATTCTTTTCTTTATATATAATCAGAATTTCCTTTGTTGCAACTTGTTTCCATTGCCTCTCCCTCTTTTGCTGTGCCTCCACAAAAAGCCCTCTCTGTAACAATCCTCCACATTTCTGAAGACAGCAATGACATCTGCCTTTCACCATTTCTTATTAAGGCTGAACAAACATCCCACTCATCTGTCCTGGTGCACCATCCACTCCACCCCTTTCCACTGGACTCATTGCTGCTGAGGCCCTCCTTCTACCAGGGGAACTCAAATGGGATACTCTACTCCAGCCAGCAACTGTGACATCCCCTCACAATTGTAAAATAGAGGGGAACAATCACTTTTCAACCTGATGGATAATCCCCTTACTAACCCGACCCTGTGTCAAGATCTGGAAAAGAACAGCACTACGTCATTCCTGTGATCAGAGGTACAGCAGCACTAGGGATCCACTCCCTGAACGATGAGGAGTTTCTTCCTTGCTGCTTGGAGAACCTTCTTCCTCAGCCCACCACACCCTTTCCTTTGCAATTGGTGCTGTCCAAGGAGTTAATCTGGGGAATACCTGCTTGATTGACAAGGGAAGTTTGTGAAGAGTAGCACCACACTCTCTTAACTCTGGGACTTAACACAGAATGGGTGCCTCAAAAATAGCAGAGCTTCAAAAAGAGGGGTATTGAGATGAAATGAATATTTACAAACAGTGCTCTAATTCTCTTGCTTAGCCATTTTTTGGTGAGCTAGAGGAACAGCTAGATATCCCTTATCTCTACAGCCACATACTCACATACAAGGCTTTTTGTCATTAACTGTGCAGTTTATTATAATGGTTTTATGGTAATGTTGTTGCATGAGCTATTCTTGCACAAAGCCATGAGTAGAGAGGCCATTATCAGCTTATTTACCCCTACACCAAATGCCAAACGCCAGGGCCCACGGCACACATCTAGAGATGAAATGACACATCCTTTCTTCTGCCGGAGCTGGGAACCTCACAGGGAAAGTAAATTACCCATACATGGCTAATAGTCATGCTATGGTAATTTTTAAAAGGATCAGGGACTGTAAAGCCTTGATCAAGCTAAAATTGATTAACAGGGCTTTCCTAAATGACAATCTCCTCCAGAGCCCCTAAATTCATCCTTTAGAAGTTGGAGAACTGTATTTTGAGGTTAAATGAAGAAAGATTAAGTGAAGCTGATCCTAAGAAAAATTATATTCAGCACTGTTGAAGGGCTGACCTATGTTAGTAACAGGACAAATACACACTCCAGGGTCCAAGAATCTTTAATTTTTCTGATCTAATCATTCTAAAAGGCTTTTCAGGACTGTACCTGAGGACACAGCAGTACCCTAGGCACAGAAATACCAGCACCTCTGTAAGTCTTTACAATCTTCAACTAGTTCTCTCCAAGTCTTTGAACAATAGCTGAGTTCTCAGATCCCCTTTATACATTTTGGTTCCACATCAGCCCAGGTGAGCATTCCCCTGGCTGGATGTACATCACACTGTGCTGACACATAAAAGCTGCATCTGTTGTGCCTTTAACTTGCTTAGGTTGGGCAGGATATTGTCAATGTTTCTGGCTCAGAGCACACCAGCATAGAGTGTGGGTGGGCTAAGATACCCCAGGTGGAGATTCAGTTGCCCGGCCTCCAAAATTCATGCCCATCCCCTCAGTAACACTTGCATATTGCCCAGAACTGCAGCTGAAGTTAAATATTTCTGACTTTCAATTCAATTTGCAGGTGCAGTGAACAGATACAACTCATGCAATTTGTACAGAGCATTCTAAAATATTTTTGGTTTTGCTCAACAAAGAGTATATATGTACAAGTGTACATGCATCAAGTCAGAAATACTGGAACTTAGACACATTTCCTTAGCCACTCTGGGATGTTTCTTAAAATGCAAGGCTTCTATTCTGAAATTTAAAATCTCTCCACATCTATTTAACTTTCCTAATCATGATTCATCTCACAACGGAATATACTTCTGCTACAAAACCACAATTCCTTCCCTAGCCCTTCTAAATAATTTTATCTTTATAAGTACCTCCAGGGTTTGTATTCCTTGACCAATATTCAATTTCTTGTTTAATTTCTGATATTTTCCAATCTTACCATAGCTTCTCCCTGAAGCTTAACAGGTTTAACACTTTCCTGTTACACCAAAGACTAGATTTCAATCTCTGTAATATTCTAGTAAGTGAAGTTTGGGTCTTTAACTAAAGGTAAGAGAGAGAATGGGGTTTCTTTTTACTTCCACCAATTTTTACAGCACAACTACTATTCACCTACATTACATTTTTTTAGCAACCACCTATTACCTAAAGTGCAGGCACGACTCACGAATGAAGACAAGTATCTACTGAAGCATTTCATGGCATAACAACTCATATTGAGGGCTTTACTATGACATCTGACAGTTTTAGGTTTTGGACAAACAGATACCTAGGGTAAAAACTTTCAGAGAAGGCTGAGATGACAGATATCTCCAGGTTCCATTGACCATGCTGGAAAATAAATGGCTTTCATCACTGGAAATCAGCAGCTTGGTCACAGCCCAGGCAGTGTGAGATCTAGAAAGAGAAGTCGCAGTTTTCAGGCACTGCTTCTGTGCCACCCCCATCATTACACAGTGAGACGATCTCACCAGGAGCACATCTTAGCAATTCCCACATTTGCTCATTTATTCTCGTCAGGTGATTTCTTGGAAGCAATTACAGGAACATTTCCATCCAAAATAAAGTATCAGACAATAGTTTCTCAGAAAAGAGCATGCACATAGCCTTGCAGGTTCAGAGCACAAATCAAAATATCTGATGCCCACAGATATATGAAATATACGTGCATATTATAGAAGTTGGGATTTAAAATCTAGTTTCACAATTTGATGAAGACATCACATTTGTTTAATACCTAAAGAAAGCAGTATCCAGATACTCAGCCCTCCTTCTGACAGATGTCATGTTCACATTTGCATTCAATTTTGATCTCTCCCAGACTTCTCATATGTCTCTGAATTTCAGGCTTTAGCTGAGAGCCTTAGAGAGAGTAAAAGGGAAAAGTCATGCCACACTCTTCTATTCTGTATTTCCCCAAACACAAATGTGTTCAGATCAAAGCCTGGGACACAGGCACAGCTCCATTCCTACACCGTGAGGAATACCACTTGGTCTCAGGCTTGGGTAAGGAGCCAGTGCATTGCACAATTTTGAACAGAAAAGCCTTTGCCTCTCTTCTTTCTTTGGCTTAGCAACTTCACCTCTTTTCCATTCTCACCTTCCCTCTCACACATATACCTTTCAGCTGGCAGCTACTCAAAATATAAAATAAAATATAAACTGAGGCTTAGGAGCCAGATGGAGACTTCACAGAAACAACTTGAGAGGAAAGCAAAGGGGAAGATAGCCAATTCTTCAAGGACCATTTCAGAGATTTCTAAATAAGCAGCTGCTTGAAAAGGCAGCTTGTACTTTTTGTGGGAACACCCACACTGCATTCTATCTTATGTATGCTTTTCCATCATTTCTTATTCATTAACGCTGCTGGTTTAAATGCCACAGTCCAGTGTTTGTTGTCCCAGGCAAGGGCATTCACACAGAAGGATGACAATGTTGCAAGTGCCACTCTATGAAGCATTGCTGGTTTGAAATGAAATGGTTAAACTGTTTCAAACATATGCAGTTGTATAAAATGTGTCTGGAGAATTGAATTTACACAGACTTCAGCCATTTATGGCCTGACTGCCCAGAGTGAGTTTTCTTGGTTTCAAGAATATACATAAATCATAATAGTGTTTGAATAGGGACCTGATTTGTTACAGCCAAGTATCTGCAAACCTCAGCAGAATAATAATTTGGAAAGAATGCTGAGCTATTCCAGTGGCTGTATAGCACATCTGAGTGTAAAAACCTCAGGACACATGGTATCAAAGAGATGAAAAATATCTCATCTATAAGTAGATCCTTGGGGGTGGGGGTATAATTTTGCAGAATGAGTTTACATGAGATTAAATATGAATTACCACAAACTATGTGGAAAGCAGACTGGTTCACTTTCAAGTGCCATGCAAAATCAGGCATAGTATTTATAAAATTAAAATGCATGTCCTGCTTCATGGACAGCAGGTGAGAATCTTTCAGTGGCTGTCTGCGGTCCCTCAAGCAGCTTTGCTGATTTTGCAGCGATCTATGAAGAATATGTAGAAACAGGCAGAGGATGTGTATCATCAATCACAAGTGTCACATCTCCTCAGGCCATGGAAATTGCTTTCTGTGGGCTGCTGGGATTCCCAGTTCTGGAGAGTCCGCAAAGCAGCTCTGGTTTAAGGGAGCCAGGATCAGGGATGAGCTGAGAGCCATGGGCAGCAGCCATGGTCAGCCAGCACCCTCTGTAACAGAGCCTCACACAAGGGTAGAGGCAGGAAGCATGAGAGATTAGAGTTTCTACCTGTCTGATGTGATTAGAGTAGCTTTAAAAATATATGTGCTAGAGTGCAATAAAGCATTTGGATTCTTTAGAAGAATCTGAAGAGGAGGCGGTCATGCTCTTCATCCTCAGCTTTCAGTGGGTATTACCACTTAGGGAAAAGCTTGACAGTGAAGCTCATCAGAGCTACAGAAGTGAGGTCAAAGGTATCTTGGGATGGCCCATTCCACTGGCTTTGGTTGCTGAAGTGCAAGTAAAGCCATATTCCTATTTAATGATGAAATTCCCAATACTAAAATGAAAGGATCGTGACAGAATCATGTTTTTAGGAGCCCTCTGTCCTTGATCTGTCACCACTCAAAGGGCAGGTTAACTCAAAGCTCATAAAGAACACAAGTTCTCCATTGAACTGGCCAACTTCTGTCCCATAATAGTCAATTTTCTAGGATGCAGCTGGCACCCTCTACAAGGCCCTCACCATTCTAAGCTACAAACACAACCTTAGATTTCCCACATGGGTAGATTTACCACTCACTGACCTCAGCAAAATAGCGCCAGTTGACACAACTTGAAGCTCTGGTATTGCCCTAGGGATGAGAAAATTACTGAAGTTTGCATTGAAACAGCATTTTTCAGCCATTTATTTAGTTTGTCTGCAGAAAATCCAGCCTTGATTCTTCAGGTTTGCCACAAACCCGGACTGGGATTTTTTGTGGCAGTTCTTGCTAAAATTTGGCAATGCACCCCTTAGCCTACCTGTAAGGGCGAAATAGAGAAGCTGTAATTATTCCAGATACAAACGTTTCCCACCACACATGTACTGTGACTTCTTTCTTCGAAAGTTACATTCAGAAGCTTTCTGTTGAATTCCATCTTTTTTGTTTGGATGATCACACTTTATTTCACACATATTTTGTAACTGATCATGTGGCTGTAAGGATTTTTTGAGCACATAAAATGATGCACTTATTTGATTGCTAGATTAGAGGAAAAGAGTTTGTGCAATTCCTGATGGACTGAAGAATCACCAAAGCTTCTAAGTGAATGTGTGGTTCCTCAATTACGTCTAAATGTTTGGGTGCTAAGCCATCACCATGGATTCCCATCTTAAAATTAGCTGTAACAGAACACACCACACACAAGGATCTCACAATGATGTCCAAATACTGATGAAACCAGCTTTACTCAGCACAGTAAAGGAAGAGATGGGAGATCACAAGCAGACACCGGTATAGGCAGTAGAACACAAGGACTTTTGCAAACCTGTTCAAAAGGACCACAGAAATCTCCATTGCAGGCTCATGACAGTTACAGCTTTATAGATATCCAGATATGGATGTATCTGTGAGATAGATTATATCCTGAGAAAGCATCATTAGCCCTCGGGTTCTCCATAAATTATTAGAGTCAGCAGGGCATTGGTTTGACTGATTGCACTTTGACAGCTATGAAAAGAGGTGAGCACAGTATAACAAGCATGAGAAAATTCCTACATTTATGCAGGATACCATTTACTCATAATTCAGTGTTTCTGTTCTCAAGGTATATTTTAAAATAGCAGCTTCCTCTCTGCATTTGTTCCTATGAGAAAGACCCTTTCTGTATATAGGACAGCAGAGTGTGTTGCCATGGAAACTATTATGATCTACTTAAATTCAAGAAATCCAGCCTTATGGGGTATATTCCCCAGAGTATCTCAATTTAATTATTAATGTTCTTTCTAAACAGCAACATCTTTATGCTTTGACCAAAATCCTTATAAGCAGAATGAAAACAATAAACCTGGAAAGCAGAGTCTTTTGTTCAGCTACAAAACAGGTACAATTAAGGCAGGGAAAATGCAAACAGCCTCGAGGCTGACCTAACAATGTGCTTTAACTAGACCTAACAAATTGTTTGGAAGGAGGAAAGTCTCACTCAGTACTTTTGTCCATCATGCCCCTGGCTTCTCTACTGTGATTTCCACCAAAAAATACCAGCTAGGATAGAGGGCTTTTTTTGCAGAGGGACATGCTCAGTAGAATCTAAACACTGACCAACAATTCATTTGCATATAACCACCTGTCTTGCAGTCTTTCCTGAGTCGAACTACTCAATCTTTTTCCATGAAATACATGGCTTATCTCAAAGCCTTTTAGACTCAGAGAAGCTCCAGAATCCATCTCTCTTTTTCACATGTCACAATGAATTCTGCAGGTAGATTTAGGAGCCAGACGGTGTTATTGAGCCTGACTTAACACCTGGGGTAGTTTCTTGTGGGTCACATAATCTGAGTGGCTCATAGGTCTAAGTTTAGATATGCACAGACCGTGTTCTCCCAAGCCCACAGCAGAAGAGGCAGCAGGACAAGCAGAACCCTTCCATGAGCAGAATAAGGCTCAAGAGCTTCAAACTCCTCATCCACAAAAAGGCCTAAGGCACAGCACGACCCAGAGCAGTCCTGTGGGAACTGCCCAAGCTAGAACAACCACTTCATCATGAGGGCTGTTTGATGTGTCCTATAACTGGAGAGAGCAGCTCTCCTCACATGCTCACAGCAAGTGCCAGACCATTTGTGCTGAAGACATCAAGACAAAGGTGACCATGAAATATTGAGGTGAATGGAGAAGGTCATCTTCCCGTGATTGCTCTGCTCCTTACCGTCACCAGGTGTTTCCCATCTGTCCTCCTTGCAAGGGTGTTCTTCCTGAAATGCCATACAAGATTCCTGGTTTCACTCCCCCATGAGGGCTCCTCAGGGACTGACAGCCAGGAGAGCTCTGCCACAGAAGCAGCTTGTCTACGTAAAACATCCCAGAGCATCCCATGACTTCTGACCATTGGCTTGGAAATTTCAGCTCAGAATTCTCATTTACCTCACCCCTCCAAATTCTGCTCCAGTGGGAGTACCTCATGCCCACATCAGGCTCTACCATGTGTAACACAGAACTGGTAGTTTACATGGACAGAGATTATCACTAAGACTATTTTACAGTTGCCAAATCAGGAAAGAATAAATAATTTACCCTCTTCCCACAGGGAATTTACAGCACTGCACTGAATCCAGGTTCTTGGTATTCTCATACAAAATCTGCAGCACAAGCCCTTTCCTTGTCTGAGGCTGGTTATTTGTTATAAGCCTCCCTCAAAACATGAGGCAAGAAATGTCCGTCAGTTTTTGGCTTTCCTGTATAAACATTTATTTTTAGTCTGGAAACAAAAAATAGAATAAATGAGCTGAATGAAAGGAAGCAGCAGTATGAACTCAACACAACAGAAGCGTTCTGCAGGAGTTGCAACTGTTCATTAATGCTGATGGCATTGGACTGCCTGGTAAATTCACAGGCAGATACACACATGGTCCTGGCATCCCTGGGATTTGTCCAAAAAGACACATCATTCCAGACATGAGGGGCATTCTTTGTAGCTCCTCTTAAATAGGTTATTCAATATTGGTTTTGTTCTCCTGTAAAATCTGCCATTTTTGGAAAGCTGGCTCCGTGAGAGAGAAAGGGGGAAGAGAGACTGCAGCTTTACTGACCAATTGATTGATTCCTTCTTTGAAACTGGATGTTTGTTTATTAGCAATTACTGCATGAGCAGTAAGGGATGCAGCAAGTGGCATTTGAAGAAACAAGCCTTTCCTAAGCATGACACGAGCTGTCCCCCTGTCACTGCCAAGAGTAAATCTCCAACTTGACACCCAATCCTCTGCCTCCATATAAATGTGTGTCCCCTCTGAAATATAATCCTTGCTCTTTATTTCTTCTTACTGTACAAGCAGCTTCTCTCCTTTGATGCCATCCCTGCCCTGCTTCTGGCTCTGTGACCACTTTCATCAGCCTGCAAATCACTGCTTTACCACCCAGAGCAAATTAAAACCCCTTGCGCACCCCTTCTCTAACAACATGTCTCTGCAAGAAACAAGCAGGTGGGTACTCTGCTAAGGAGTTATGCCTGTTCTGAGGCTCACAGCAAAAGACAGAGTGGTTCTGTGTACAAATCTTGGGAGAGTACCACCCATGTTTCTAGCTCTGGCATGGTGCTCCAGGTCTGGAGTGCCTTCCCAAGTCCTGCCTGTGGAATGAGCAGGTGTGTCCTGGTACCTCAGTCATTCTCTTCTAAAGCACACAAGTCATGGAAAGATAAAACACAGTCTTCATTTTGTCACT
This sequence comes from Hirundo rustica, assembly GCF_015227805.2. Classification (NCBI taxonomy): domain Eukaryota; kingdom Metazoa; phylum Chordata; class Aves; order Passeriformes; family Hirundinidae; genus Hirundo; species Hirundo rustica. The sequence goes on along the minus strand of NC_053454.1, from coordinate 5,176,250 downwards.
TCTAGCTCTTTCTCACCACTCAGCTCACCATCTGTTTTGCCTGTATTTTATCAGCTTAAATTCTGTCTTACTACATGCATGTGAAATGCCAAATCAGAGCATGAACACTGTACCAGCAAGAGTGTCACAGAGAAATCACTGAGGAGCACAGGACCACTCTCAAAAATGATTCACCTAGAACACAGAATTGCATGCATTCGTACCTTATTTATTTTTCTATTACTATAGAACTTAGAAAAACTAGCTAGAGACTAAACCCCGCTGTCTAGGTGTTCTAAGATAAAAAAATACTAAATGAGCTTGCTCATTTAAAAATACTAAATGAACTTGCTGGCCAAAAGAGTTTGTAATCTAAGTAGCATACCAGTGATAACAAAAGTATGTGAGAATTTCCCTGCAAAAAAGCAGCATGTGATTAACTTCAACCACAGAGGTGATCTAAGGGAGATTTGGCCATATGAGTTTTTTGCTTGCAAAAAGCCTGATTACATGGATGCATCCCTTCATTAGGCCATTTCACCTCACAAAACCTACCTGAAATCTGAGTGGCCCCAGTCCAGCCAAGAGGACAAGCCAACAAAAGGAAATCTAGACTCAGATCCTTGCTGCCTTATGGATTCATTGAAGAAATTTAGTCATACAAAGATTCTGCAGCAATCCAAACTGGCCAATACTTCTGCAGCACTCAGGTCTTCATCCACCTTTAGTCTGATTACCCTGAAGTTTCCCAAGGTATCAACTCTGTCTGCTGAGACCCAGCAGCAGAAAGACAAATGCAGTGCTCAGTATTCAGAAGCAACTGCTCAAGAAGTAAGAGGTGTGATGGTATGTTGTCCTCCTTTGTCCAATTTGTTCCAAGTATTTCCCCCTGAACCAGCAGCTCTCCATGCAACACACAACCCCTGATGGAAGCTCAGAGATGTCAGTCTCACTGTTAACTGCAGTAAGAGCACATAAGAGTGTTTCTCAACCTTTCCTAGTCACTGGACCATCCAATCCTTTGAAAGAAACACACAGCTCATTTTATATCCCGCTGTTGCTTAAGGATAGATGATAAATAATAAGTCACATGGAACTGGCAAAGTGTTGAAATGTAAATTAATATTTACAAAATGTATATTTTACAAAACTGTAATTCAGTAGATATAATTACAAAACTTGTAATTAAAAAAAAAAAAAAAAAAAGATGCTATCTTCTTTCTAAATCAGTTTGTACTGCCTGTATGAGGGTTTCTGGTTTAGAGCTGAAACACTGACTGACTGATGTTTTATGGACTGCCAGCCATCTGTGGACCACAGCTCAAGTACCTTGAATCTAATCTCCCTCCTGTGACTAGGAAACCAATTTTAGGCAGTGAAAATGATGCCTTAAGTTTTAGATTTCATATTTTCCAGATTCTGTACTGCGTTAGTATATAACTCTGAACTTCATATAAAGCGTTAGCAAGATCTCCTCACAGTTCAGTCAGACAAAACAATCCTTTTCCTGCATGAGAACCAAGGACACCATTGCAGCTTCAGGCCCAAAAAGTGCAAACAGTGAATCGAGGAGAGCAAACTAAGAGGATGGAACTTCACAACCTGAAGCTGTAATTGGACAATTAACCCCAATATGTAAACAGACCAAAACTTATAAAAATGTGAAAATATGTGATGACCCATTGTCCATCTTGGGTGTAGCCTCGGCCAGGCTCTTGTGCTGCCCAAGATGTATCCTTTGAAGGTTATTTTTTAATAAATACCTACTTTATTCCTTTAACACTGCCTAGCCTCTGTTCAAAGTAACCTCTCAAGGCAGCATAATGCCTGACTTAGTAGCCAATATTAAGCAGTCTGGGTCTTGCTTTCTGCTGACTGTGACTCTAAGCACTGAGGATCTGAAAGGGATTATGTCGTGATTCAAAATACTTCAGGCTTTTGGTTGTTTGACTGCTTCAACAGCACCTATTTAAGTCTGTAGTTTTGCTCCAACTCTCTCTCACACTATCAAAAATCCATACAAAAGCTACACACAAATTTCCCAATTCCCTTTATCAGGTTCCCTTTTATTAATTTATTGAGCAAGGAGCCTGAAGGAAATATGTTACCTGTTACCCTGTGGAATTATGGACACATCACTCAATCTCTGTGTGTCTTGGTGTCCTTACCCGTACAATGGCAGTAAAAATCCCTCTAATGACACAGCACTAAATTATTGCCTCAAAGTGCTTTAAAACAGTGAATATAAAGGGTCCCACAAAGTTGTGTACAAAGGCAGCTGCAAAGGCCAAGCCCCTTGGCTATATTCTATAGCTGCCAGGCTGGTAAAACACCCTTCCTTACCACACCAGAACCAGTAAGATCTGTGATGTGCACACCAGAAAACCTTCCCCGCTGGGGCCAGGAGAATTTCCAGCACATCTGTGCTTGGGCAGGAGAATCTGGGTCACGGCTGCCAGAGCAGCAGGCAGCACTGTCCCCTGCAGCGTGATCACACGGTCACATTTCACATCAAGGGCATGGCAAATGTCGCACCTGTGCTGGGTGCTCCTCTGTCACTTACTGTCACCAACAGGTTCTGCCCCCTCAGCAGAGCCAAAGGCTGCAGCAGGGATGCACATGAACTGAGCTGGCAGCCACAGAGACCATGTGCTCTTCACACAAAGGATGGCAGCAGTGCAAGCATGCAGCCTCTGTTTTGGGGGGATTACACCACTTTTTATATAGGTAAAATTTATCAGTAAACTCTGCAAGTGTGGCAGGTGGTCTGCTCCGTAGCACAGAAGAGTCTACTGCAAACTCATCCCACAGCCTTGGCTGGAAGCTCAAGCTGCACTTTGGGTCCTTTGCTGTATTTTCAGATAATTTTACACTGCTGGTGTGAGTCCTGTACAGAGCAACGAACACCTGAATCCTTCATGTCACCTGCCAGCACCTAGTAAATAAAGCAGGCTGTGAAGGACCTTTACATACATGATGTATGCCAACTAAAATGCAAACGTAGATATATCAATAACCAATACAAGAGATATATCAAGTGGTACACATCAACTGAAACGCTAATGTTGATGTATCAATAACCAACAGCCTGAAGTTGTGCTCTGCTTTTATGAGAGCAGTCCTTGTCTGCTTGAATGAATCCTGTCTCTGCCTCTCATAAAAAAGACACAAGTTATCATTTTCTACCTTCAGATAATATCCATGATATGAATTTTCAGGTTTTGTTTCATTCATAAATTTCTTCAGGCTTCCCATACACATGAAAAACAGGAAGAGGAAGGATGTGCTAAGTTTCTCTAAAATGGGAATCCTTTACAGATATAAAGATGAAATCAATGCCTGACTCAGTAGCACTATGGATTGACACCAGATGAGAATGGGGGTGGCCAATCTCACAGTCTTGCTAAAACAGCATCACAATAACCAACTGTAATAAGGAAGGAAATTTCACACATCAGGTTAAAGAATTCTTTGGTTCCCCTTTGGTTTTGTTCAGAAGCCAACGACTTCCAGGCACAGCCAGAAGAAAGGATGCCTCTGAGAGATCCCCAAATCCCTGTTACTTCCACACAGGGATGGGAATTCCCAATCAACATATCTAAGGCTGCCATTCTCTTTCACATCAAAACATAAGAGATCAGTGTCCTGGGGTGACAAAAAAGCATAATTAAGGCTGTGGATTTTCACCACGAAGAACATATTTAACCATTTTATATTAATTTGCAATGCACTTCTAAGCTTCCCACAGGAGGAATTCAAATGCCTAAGTCATCACACAGCATCATATCATCTACTGATAACCTGCCTAACCCAGCCTCGTTTCTACCAACATTTCTTTCCTCTGCCACGTGTTCCAGATTGAAAGTCTTTCAACATGCTGTGTGATGTGTCTAACTTTCAGAATGGGAGCCAAAAACCTTTATTTCTGTTCTGTGTGATCCCAAGCACATAAACCAGGTTTCATGTTTCTGAGAAAGGACAGGATTCCCATGCCAATACCATAGGCTGCATTTATATACACCACTTTTAACTTCAAAGTGCCTGTAGACAACAGCCAAGAGTAGCTATCCAGGACTGGAGGTGCTGTAAACTGTAGCTGAACTGGTCTGCAATAACAAAGATCCCAAGTCCTTCTCCTAGAAGGAGGTAAATTGAATCTCTACCATTTGAGGTAAATTGAATCTCCTTTGAAATTGAATAGCAATAACCTGTAGTTGGTAAGACAGATCAATGGTCCCTTCTGGTCTGCCTCAGAGAAGAAAAGTTCACAACAGTTCAATACACTTCACAGATGAGGAAACTGAAATACAGGTGCTTCAGGATGTCCTTTGAGATGTACTCAGAGATGAAAAATAAAAAAAGGCTGTAATTAACCCACAAAAAATGATGTTATCTCATCCCAGCTATTGTGAGAGACATAGGAACAAGAACTCCAAAATGCAACAATTGCAGTTCCAGCGATCACAGGTATCCCTTGGTGGAAAAGTCATCTGTAATCCACTGCCAGGAGAAAAAAAAAAAAAAAATCCCGATTTTGTTCTCACTGAGATGAGTGAAAAAACTACTTGGGAGTAGTACCACAGGAAAATGAGAATTGAGCTCTTAGAGGAAAAATATATCCAGGGACATGATTATCTTTTTGTTTTGCATTTGTTCAGTACCTAGGGCAGATCCTGAACATAATATCTTTGACTTTAACACACAGCCAAAGCAGAGATGCTGCTCTGAAGGTATCATTTCTCTTCTGAGGGTTCCCAGCACATAGCTCTGAGGGCAGAACAGAACCAGCCAGCACTCTGGACACAAAGCCCAAACACTAAAGGTTAAATGAGGTAAGAGAAGGTTTGCAGTAAGCTGCCTGACTTCCTGCTGAAAGAGGTGAGAAATGCTCACAGGTTCCTCTCCTTCAGCAATGTTTTAGAAATAGAAACTGCCAGGACACAACCAGTGACCACCAAATCAGAGACAGTGGAAGCAGCAAAGCACCAAAGAGACAAAGCAAAGGCTTGCTTTTTGTTGTAAAGCCCTTTCTGTTAGCTGAGTCATGTCAGACATAACCCCTGTGGAGATCAGCAGAAATCATAAGAGCACAAATCAACATTCACAGTGTGACTAAACCACACCACTTTCTTCATAATCCTTATCAGTTAATGAGATTTGATGGAAAAACAACTACATAGACACAAGCAGAGGGGGAAAAAAGCCCAGCCAGTTGGACATTCTACTTAAAGCACATCTATCTGTACTGATGGATCAACTAGTGATTCATAATGAGATGGGGAAACTGGATTAGAGAGATTAAATCTTTGTCATGATCCTAATCTGAAGACCACAGTACACCAAGGAGTCAGGGATCCAGCTCACAGTTCCTCTGAATGGGTGCAGGTCTGTGCTGTGCTGCAGGTGTACCCTGGCTGTCTGGCATGCACATACCTCCTGGATGAAGGAGCAACTTGCTCATCACCTGACATTAAACCACCTGCCCATCTTTGTCTTCATCTAAATGTAGCAACAAGGTCGCTTGTGAACATCCTTTTCATCTGGCAGTAGGAGTGATGAATGGAAACCTCTTTAGAAATAAAAAGAAAATGCTCTGAGAGCTGAAAGATCAAAGTGCAAGAGGACCTTTCCACAGACAGATCTGCACGGTGTGCTCTGTCAGACTGAAGGGCTTTTCCATGTCAGACACCTTGGGGTTTCCAGGATCTGATGGAATGGGAGATTATTTACACTCTCCTCATTGTTTGTTTGTTTTGTTGGTTTTTTTTTGTTTGCTTGTTTTTTGCAGTGCTACCTCTAGCAAATGGTGTTTTAAGCAATATTCTAAAGAGTCCGAGTTTCTTACCTGGGATCACCACAAACCAGCACTTCCTGGTGCAAAATATCCTTAAAGGATGGATGTACACTCAGCAGCAGAAAGAAAGTGGTGACCAAGCTTGGCTTGCCCTAGGTTTCCTTGCAAAATCCTTACTTATTACTACGACTACTAAATAATTAATATTTACACTGCATATTCATTATTTGCAACTGAAAAATGAAGCATAACAAATAACGGGTACTGCCCTCTGCCCAGCTGATTCCGTGCTGTGACATGTTATTCAGATAACACTGAGGAGAACAGGAAGGTCTGTGTGCTCAGCTAATTGCCTGACTGGTCAACTGCTCCAGGTCCTGCCCCTATCAGGTTTTTACCCAGCCCATGTGTCTTAGATTAAGTCATCTGTGTAGATGTGCATGTGCTGAGACAAGTAAGTTGAACTACCATCTCTGTGTAGACATTCTTTGTTCTTGAGGATTAGCTGGGTTACGTGATAATGTGGTTTGGTTTTTTTCAAAGTGGAAATTAGTCTAGTAGAGAAGAAAGAAAAGCAGCCTTAGACAATACATGCTACATCTCCCATTGCTGGCAGAGATATCTGCACAGTTATACTGTTCAAATTAAATCTTTTAAATACCTAACACTCTTTCTCAGAAAGAAGTGCAAGCCAAATAATGGCTTCTAGCTGCAGCTGAATCCAGACGACAGACCTCCAGGGGCAAAATTCAACTCTAGAGCCCCCTAAAAATCTTCATATCTGACACTTAATGTCTTACTGATACAGAGATATAACTAAGATGAAGGTGAGTTTTTCTTTTGATCTTTCATTTTGTATGGCAAAAGAGACCATGAAAATGCTTTTCTGGAAACATGCTGATGGTGCAACATCACGGCACGTTTCTTTCAGACAAAGAAAGTGACAGGCCCTCGCAGGCGCTCTAAAATAACTTAAGAGCACAACAGATGTCCTCCTGAATCCGCAGGAGATGCATCTGCATGTACATGAGAGAGAAAACTGGTAAATTATTCATCTGATGCCATATATTAGCCTTCCCCAGTCACATTTCCAGAAGGGAGATCATCCATCCTGCTGCCCCACCTTAAGCCTGTAATCCCCCTCCTCCAGGAATTTTCCAAATGGCATCAAAATTGCCTTTTTGTCACTAAACCTCTACTCAGATGGGGCAGATAAACATATATCGCGAGCTTGCTCCGTTTTCCCCGGTCGCCTGGGAAGAATTTTCAGGGAATTTTTACATGTATTCCCACCTAAAGCAGTTTCAGCCTTGGAAAAGCTGTAGGACAAGCGCAAAGAGCCCCGCGCTTCTTCTCCCACGCTGACAGGTTAAAGGGAGAGCGAGATGGTCTTTCGAGAGGGTGGGCGGCAAGTTGCAAAGAGGAAAGGAATATTTGATATTTCTTTTGCAAAACAGACGGGAGAAAGCGGCGGCGGCGGCTGGGAGACCCCGCGGCCGCCTCTCCCACGCCCCCTCGCGAGCCCCCGGCTTCGCCGAGCCCGGTAACAAAGCGCCGCTGCCCAAATCCACATCCATTCGTCCCACTGATGCTCCATTCCCCCTCCGGACCCCGAGCCCGTCCGTCGCCGAGCGCCGGGCGGTGTCACTCGTTCTGTCTCTCTCCCCTGTCACCTTGCGCTGCACAGCTCGGCAGCGCTTCGCCCTCCACCCCCCGGTGCTTTTCTCATGCTGGAAAATCCCATCTGACCCACCTACCTCCCGCCTCACCCGCCGGGCGGCCGAACGCCCCGGCCCCGACAACAACCTGCTAAATTTAGCCCGGTATCCACAGCAGGGACGAGCGGGACGCCGCGCACACCCGACACGCGGGCACGCCGGGCACACGCCGCAGGTGCCGAGCGGCAGCTACTCACACCACTAGCCTGGAGATGATCCATGAGACCATGGCGCTGCCGTGTGCCGCAGGGCCGGCTCTCCCGGCAGGGAGGGCTCGCCCGGCGTCCTCGCCCGCTGCCGGCCGCCGCCCGAGTGCGCGGGGCGGGCGGCTCGGCCATCCGGCCCCGCAGCCTCAGCGCAGCCTCACTGGCGGCACCGCCCGCAGCCAACGCGCAGCCGGGCCCGGCCGCCCACGCTGGGCAGGGCCCGCAGCCGCCCCCCGCGGCAGGAGGAGGGGCAGGAGGAGCCCCCCACGCTCCCCGCTCCCGCCGGAGTCCCCAGCGGGAGACTCCGGGCTGTGCGCGGAGCTTTGGGGTCTCTGCCCCACCCGCGGCACGGGGCAGGTACGAGGGCGCTTCCGGAGCACCGCAGCCGAGCCGGACACGAAGGGAACCTTGCGGATTGTTCACGTCAAAGGAAAGGCAAAGCTAAGGCTCGGGGTCGAGGGGTGTCTGCGATCCATTGAAAGAGAAGGATTTCCCTGTTTCCCCACGCTCCCCAAAGTGTCCAGGCACAACGGACAAGGGTGTTGGCCACACGATCCAGGTAAATTCTCACCATCATCATCAGCGATGACAAGCAGTAATCTCTCCTTAACATCAGTTTTCATTAGGGGGTCTCACGTCTGTCAAATCCAAATTTCATGAGGAACAGCTGCCCACACACAAAACAACGTATGTTGGCTTGACCTGCAGGTTGTTCTCTTTAAGTTTCCTTCGGTTTCGTCTCCTTTTTTTCACTTGACACATGCCAAATGTGGTTAGATTTCCTGAAATCATCTCCCCTGCTTTGGTTTTTTCTTTCTACTGGAAGCACACATGCTCATGGCAATTAATGATGAGGTTTTGTCTTGAGTAGTCCTGAGATCTCAAGTTTGCCACCAGAGCAGCCCCAAGCTTTTTTTGGAGGCTGTTTCTGGCATTAGGTCCAGGGCTCCAGCCACTCCTGGCCCTGGGTGCACTGCAGGATCCTCACCTCCATGCCACACACATGGTTCTTTCTGAAGACCAGGCACCTGCAGCAAAGTGTCCCCATCATTCTGAGACAGCATAGCTGAAAGATGCTGAAAACCTCTCACGTATTCTGAGTAACCTGAGAAGAACCCTTGCAAGGAGAAACTGAACGTTTCAAACCAGAGACAGCAGTTCTAGGAACTGATCACAGACTTCTCTAGTCCCAGGTTTACCACAGACATCCTCATAGCCCTGTCCACAGTATCCAGCCCTGATCATAGAATGGTTTGGTTGAAAGAGAACTTAAAAGTCATCTCGTTCCAACTCTCTGCCATGGGCAGGAACACCTCCCACTAGACCAGGCTGCTCAGAGCCCAATCTAGCCTGACCTTACACTTCACCTCTCTTCTGCTGAGCTCAGAAGTCCTCCGTAGCAGAATCACCTTTTCTTAAGTTGGCTCTCTGGATCTGGTCCCCAGAAAACCCATAGGTCTAGGGAGAGACAGACCAACAACCCACAGCCTTCAGGTAAAGCTGCAGGCACAGACAGGCCCATAATTAAAGTCCAGCGCCTCTAGAAATGAAACCCCCGGGAAAGATGCGCACGACTGCGCTGCTCCGCTGGCCGCAGTGGGTCTGTTCCTCCAGCAGAGGGAACTTGCGCCCCGCTCTGTGACCCGCACCGCGCCGTCACCTCCGCACCTCCTGCTCCCAAAGCCGAATTTTGGGTTACACAGGGCTGGGAGCCACAGCTGCAGGGATGGGAGCCACCACACACTCTTTCTTCAGGGACTGTAAGGGTCGAGTGTAGCAGCATTGCCCCAGCCAGCACTGACTGCTGAACAGGCACCACAAAGGCAGGGCTGGGTGGTGCACTGCAGTAAGCAAGTGTAAATTAGCCGTCTTCTCCAGGCATGCTTGCTCTAAGCGAGGTCTGCCTTCTCTCCGAAAGAAGCCATTAGGTCATCCAGCGCTAATTCTTAAAGCAGTGAATCATTCTGTGGCTGTCTTGCTTGTATATCGTAGCCAAATAAGTACTTGGAAATCTGTTATCCGGATTTTTCCCTCTGTCAGGATTATTTAGTGTGAGCTTTTAGACTGCATGTTGGCAGACAATACACAACATTGTTACACTTGGGATGGGATATTATCACGTACAAGGCACAGATCTCTCTGCAAGAATATCTGTGTTATCACCACAGTACACAAAACTTGCCACTTAGTACTTGCTGCATATTTCCTGGACCAACAAGAGAAGATATTGGATCATAAAGACAGATAATACACAGGACAACACCCAAAGCTGCAGCAAAACGTTTTAGTGTTCAAATCATAACTCAGCCTCACGTCCTCTTGATTTGCTCGTACGCTGAGCTAGGAGTCACCTCAGAGACTGACCCAGTGCAGTGGGTATTCGCTTTATTCGGCGCCGGTCGAATCCTCGTGGGGGATCACTCCTCCTAATACATACATCCAGCACTTTTACACAGCACAATTTATGGTTAAATTCATGCATAATCATTACATTCTTTGGGATAGGAGCGGTTATACAAATTACTTCTCGGAAATCGTTAATATCATTAGCATACGTGACGGGCAAGCACAGTGTACTCTGGTGGTCGCACTGAGGAAGGCTCTGAGTCTTCCTCGGGGGTCGTTCCGATGAAGGCCGGCAGTCTTCCTCGCTCTGCCCTCTTCACCTTTCTTTCTGAAGCATGTGCAGTCCTTCACTGGCTCGTTCAGTGTTTTCTGCTGACAATAGGTTTTGTGTCTCTTATCTTGGCAAGGTGCATTCTGTTTCTCTTATCTTGACAAGGCTAAGGTGCATCCTGCTTCTTAGGTTTGTGATTAATATTTGTTGACTCTTAATAGTTAACTCATGCTAACATGAGTTTACTACTGATAAACTCCTTTCACTCTTGCCTCCTGCCAGCCTCTTCCAGCTCACCACGTTCACTGCAACTCCTGCCAGTTGCCGTCGCTGCTGACCCCACTGCTCTTTTCTGAGCAGCAAACCTCAGAAAGGCCTGAGGATTATTTTTCTGGCTGGCAGCAATCCAGAGATTGTCAGCACAGGGGTAAGCAGGGCATGGACCCTTCTTGTGCTGCTGTTTTGTACACAACTCGCACAATCACCGCCTGATTACTGATCTGAAGCCTCAAATGTACATAGATAGTTAACAAGGTAGTCGGGTGATGGAAAGCCTAAGGAGCCTGACTGTGAATGCAGGGAGCTTTACTGAAACAGCTGTTTGGTAAACAGAGGGTGAAGGAGAGAAATTCAGCTCCAGTGAATCACCAGTGGAAGGGTGACAATGCCCCCTACCTACTCCTCATGGGCTGTGTCTTAGGACAAGTCACACAGCTCTGTGCCTATGAGCTCTGCATGTGACATCCCAAGCATCCTGGAAAGAGGCTTTCTTGAAGAAAGCCTTCCCTTTGCTGTTGAACCACCTCATCCTGTCTACAAAAAAACAAACCAAACCAACAAAAATACTCCCAAAAAACAGAGAGACAAAAGAAAACAGAGAGACAAAAGAAGAGTGAGCATAGGAACAGATATGAATTAAGTAATACAGCCAGCTCAGCAGAAATGCCATCCAGTGCTTGTGGAACATTTTGGAACTGGTCTAGCAGTAGAAGGTTTGGCAGTGAAAAATCCTACACAGATTGCATCATTAGATGGTCTGATTTCTGTTCCCCAAATTATAAAATAAATCAGCTTTGTTACTGAAGGCAGAACCACTACCCTTGCCCTAAATACTATGTAGTCTTCTCATAGCAACTACTTTTCCTGAGAAGTTCACAGCCAGGGAAAAGCCAGACTGCCCAAGAGCTCTACTATAATGGGACTCATTCCTCTCTGCGCCAGGGAAAGGGGATCTCTGCCTCACAGCTGAACAACAACTGCCAAGCCAGGCCTTCTCAGAACAAAAGCGTCACTGACATACATGCACGGGGCACTGTTACCAAATCCAGAAAAGGTCAGCAAGCAGCAAGTGCAGACAACTCTTATGTCCTCCGATGGATCAAACCCACACCAGAGGCATTTAAGAACAGCTGAAGTGCAGACAACACAGCCAAGAAATGTACCCAGGAATGGAGAAAAATATCAGACAGAAAACTTGTGATAGTTTGGTGATGAAATTCATGTGGCAAAACCAAAAATTAATATAAAATTAAATGAATTACACATAACCATAGTGCACACATATATCATGCAGCGTTGTTACAGCACCTAAGAAGTATCAGGAGAAGAAAGATAGTTTGATCAGGAATAATTAGTCTGCATCCCATCAAGGAATGCACACACATACGCACAGCCTCTTGAAAGAGAAATGTTTGGTGTTTCACCCACCGGAATAGAATGGGCAATTCCTTGCAGTTATCTCCTGACTTCCACTTGGGAAGCAAAACAAAAAATACAAATAAATGAAAACCTAATGGGGTAACAGGGATAATTAGAGTGAAAATCCAAGAAGAATGTAGCTCCTGAATGCAGTAATGAAAAATGCCATTTCTGAAATGACAGCTTTACTAACAGATATGGTGTAGACAGGGAAAAGTTAATCCTACCCATGGGAAGAATTGTTAAAACATGGGGAGACATTCAGCATTTCCCGGCTACTGTTTCAACTTTTATTATGAAATTAACTGCTTCAGAGCTATGGCCATTAGCAAAGAGAGATTAAGAAATGCCTATTTTGCCTCAAAGTGGTGTGGTCTGGCATTTGTGCTGGGAATTGTGATTTCTGAGAAACACTCTTAATTTCAGTGACTCACTACCAGAGCTTGGGGAAAACCTGGAGACCAGTAAGTCTGAATGCATACTTTGGTTTTAGGTAACCAAAATGGGAGGGCTTAGCCTCGATTATCCAAATACAAAACTCTGCAGCACAGAGCTCAGCCATTGGTACTCAGTATCTCAGATATTAAGCTCTGAACACCTCAGGTTGTGCATCAAAAGTGTCTTCTGAGAAGTCTGTCCTTTGCTTTCCACATCCTCTTCTGTATCTTACATGATACAAGAGGCCTCTGCTTTAGAATAAACCCATTTGTTTTAGATTAATTCATTAGTGGTTCTGAGGTATCTGCAGACCCTCTAGCTCCACGAGAAATTATCCTAGTTCAGCATGTTTTCCATTTTACTGTTTCAGAATCCTAGAATCATAGAATATCCTGAAACAGAAGGGACATAAAGGAACAAAGAAGATGCTTGATTCACAGCATTTAATAAATTGATGAAAGAAGGACTGCATTTGAGACTGAGAATTACTTTTTCAATCCTAAAAGTTAATAAAGACATTAATAAATTACCATTGTTATTACAATACTTCTGGCACTCAGGTCTGATTCCTTGCTCCTTGTTAGCTGCTACTCTTTCCACTGGCCTGCCACTGTTTACATACTTAACACCCTGCTATGGACAGCATGCAACTGAAATGTAAAAAGAATGGAAACATACAAATGAAATGTAAAAATAATAGAAACAGTTCAATAACCACCACCCCCCCCCGCCCCATATATAAGCAAAAAACCCCATCCCAAACAAAAACAACAACAACACCGCAAACCAACCCAAAAATCCTTCAATAGTGACTTTGAATAATTAGGCATACTGTCAAAACTTGAAACCAGTAGAAAGACCAAGCCTATCATAGCTTTAGAACTGGACATTGAATGGCCATGGCAAGCTTCTGTGGATGATGCACACTGAGTCAAGACTAGGGAAGGTTTCTTTGTAAATTTGCCCATGTGTGTCCCTCTGGGCCCTTATTATCAGCTACCTCCAGGAAGGAGATACTGAGATGTACAGAGCCTTGGTTTGGTTCAGTGGGTCAGTCCTTACATTCTTGCTCTGGAAGGATGGATTGTTCTGAATTTTATTATTACATTTCCACTGTGTAGTGTTGAAAGATGGTAACAATAGTGAATGAACTGAAGGATGACTTGACCATGTTCTTGACCTTAAAGCAGACACAGAGAGAAAGGAGGCAGGCAATTAAGTGCCAGTGTGAACCTGACGTTTGCTCAAGAGAGATATTGAGAGAAATATGGTCAGTGCACAGCCTTGAGGTTTCACTGAGGCACCACGCTGTGCAAACAGGAATGCAAATGATAACAAGAAGCTGTAAATAATGAAAGGGGCCCCTCTGATGTGCAGAAGAGGGGTTTCCTTCAAGAAAACAGAGAAGGAACGTGCAGAAGGCTATCCATAGCCCTAATTATGTCAGGGGAATGCTGCAGACAGTTAGCAGTTTCTGGAGACTGTCTTCACAGACTGGCGTAATAAAAGAATTTAAGGCAGTAAGAGAGGAAAGCAAAGTGGGTTTCTTCACCATCCCTTGCAGAATTACCTTTAACCAACTTTGCTATCATGGGCACTGCTCTGTTTAGCAGGATCCTACACATAAATGAAATCACCCAAGCAATTGCTAGGCTAATATGGCAATGTAAAAACATGTTTTAATAACTGTATAAACACTACTTAATGGTAAGTCTTAATAAAAGGCTGCTATTGACCTTCTGGATCAGTTTAAATCCCAGCACAAACCAGGATATGGCTTCAATTCCGTGTAGAGCCCCAAGGGAGGCAGAAGAAAATGAGCTGCCCTGGCACAGCTGGCAAAGATGCCTTCCCATAGGAGCTGCTCAGAGGTACTTGAAGGTGAGCAGCAACCTCGCTGTGAGTGCACTCATTTCTCCAGGGGTTTTGTCAGACTTCTGCCAGGATTTTCCTCTTCCTCACATCCAGAATACATCTGCATCTCCCATGTGTGTCCTGTTCTGTTCCTCTCAAGGTGTGTATACTACTCACTTCCTTATAACTGTTTTGTCCTCAGTTACAAATGCAAAGAGAAATGCTGAGTGTCAAAGCATGGAGCATATTAAAGACACCAACTCTCATACACTGTATATTCATGAACAAGAAATTCCACCACACTAAGCTACTTTCAGTTTTATTCTATTCTGCAAAAAGTAAGAAAGGATGATAGGGAAAAGAGGCCTCTTTTTATGGACAAGTTATATAACTAAATTTTTTCTCTGCAGTCAGGATATATGAAAAACTTGCAGCATCATCCTGCTTCTCTCCCTCTCATTATGTGGCAGTAGGGACAAGAATTAATCATCTTCCTGGGGATAAAAAAGACTATGTTCTAAAACTGAAATACAAAAAACCCAGGATCCAAACCAAACAATTAGAGGCTTCAGGACAGAAAAAAAAAAAAAAAAAGAAAACTACATTCATTGTGATAAGAGTTTTCAAGTTACCTTCTACAGGCTATTTATAGAAGCTCCCCATCCCTATAAACTTTACTCCCTTTGAAAGCCTTACAATATCTCACTTTAATGCCAACAATAATGAGACCAGATAATGGTTCCTTGGCTTGGTACCTGCTTACAGCTCACAAAGGTCAAAGTGAGTGCTGTGGGCATTGCATATAAAGAGCTCCCAACGCTTCATATGGCTACAGAAAGTATTCTAACACATTTCTGAACCATGCATGCCTGACTGAGGAAAGCAGTAGTAGTTTTTCCCCACAAATAGTGATCCTTAGCCTGAGATTTGAAATGGCTACAGCTGAAAATGGAAATTTGGACTCCTAGCAGTCTATACTTCAATACCACAATGTACCTTAATGAAGAGAAAAAAGACAACAGATAATTGCTTAAAAAAACATCATTGCCATCATAATTTTAAAATAGCATTTGTGCTCAACCCCCATTTTCCATATCTGTCTCCAGCCAGAAAACTGCAAGTTCCAACCTTTAAAGCTGCTAAATGAAGCATTTGCAAATACATGTTCTCCCTCCACACTTCAGTAAGAGACTCATAACTGAAACGCATGCAGGTGATGCAGTGTTTTCTGTGCTCCCTTGTCTCTCAGACACCAGCCTAGCCAACCTCTGTTGAAAATATTTTCCAGCTCTTTAAGAGCCCAGAGATTCTCCAAGTGCCACTGAAATTAAATGGACAAAATCCAGCCAGTGACCAGCACTGCCAACTGCAGTGAAGGTGTATCTACATCCCATGGGAAGTGTGCCAGCACATCACACGGTCCTCCCAGAACTACCCTGACACCAGTCTGGGTGCTGCTGATAAAAGTGTGGCTGTAGCAACACAGAGCTTACTCTGAGGTAGCTACACAGGAATGTCCTCAAGAGCCCTGGGGATGATTTTCTACTCATGCCAACCTCCACGCTGCTGAGGCTGCACCTAACTTTGTAAAACAACTGAGTTTCAAGTAGCCCATGGAGATCATTGTGTCCAACTTTCAGCTCAAAGCAGGGTCAGCTTTGAGCCTGCATGACACTGGGGAAGACCTCATCTCCACCAATGTCTTATAAAGGAGTCTAGACATGAATTTGTGACCTGTAGCAGTTAGAGTGATGAAAAATGAGACACTTTTACCCTTATGACAACTTTGTAAATCTGGTGTGGTGGGCAGAGATCTGAAGCTGTCTTAGCACTGAAGCTGTCTCCCCTGGTGCCAGCAGCTGTCAGAGCACTGTGCAACAGGTTGTGTTACAACCTCTTAGGTCAAGACATTGCTCTTTTGGGTGGAAAATTGGTTCTGCAAAAGTCAAGTGCAGTCCTTCTAGTTGTTATAGGCAAGAGGATTTCAAACCTTGGCTTTAGGTTATAGCAAACCCACATGGTGGGCAGCTGCAGCCACTGCTTAAGAGTTAATCCCTGTAATATCCTTTGTTAATCTAACTACAATGATCAAGTGGCATGGAACATATTCAACATGGACAGAGAGTGTATGTTAGATTAACAGGATTACCTGCTGATGAGGGTAATACTACCCTGTATTTATTCAGCACGTCTCTGAAGAATGGAAGGTACCTTTCAAATGTGGGTAAATATTTGTTAATCCCAGAGGTGAAAATATAAGTGCAAAGAGGCTGAATAATAACACCAGTTCCACACTGTGAAGCAGTAGCACTGTTCCCAGACATCCTTTAACATGGCACTCCTTGAGCCATAGGTTGGTACAACCTGCTCATAAAGTCCTAACAATCACAGCACATCCTGTTCTCCCATGCTAACAGGCTGCCTATAAAACAACATTTCTATGGCCAGTTAAAGCTCCATTTTCACTACTCATGTTTTGCTGACTTTGTAAGAGTTTACAAAAATACATTTGGGGAACAAAAAAGTTTACAGTACTTTCCTTCGCACGGTAGCGTGTCCAACACATTGCTATGGAACAGTTAAATGTAAACATTCTGAACCATCTGTAAATTTTGTATGTATTTTTTAGAGCTCGTGGTCATGATTATTTTGCATTCTTTGTGTAAAAACAATACATATGTTTAAAAGAGTCTGATAAAATAATGAACTTGAAGAGTAAAGTTTTCATTTTTCTCTCTCTTTAAAAGATCCTTCACACCCACAACCAATTCCTGTGATTCTTGTCGATAGACATTATTCTTTTAATACTCATACAGTCACCTGTACCACAGGAAACCTGTGAGAGCTGAGCATACGCTGTACTCCTCATTAGCTCATTACTGCCCCACAACAACATTCATTGTAGCAGCTTCTGACAAAGAAAAAAAGCCCCAGAACTTCAATGCCTGCCTAATTCAGGCAACAATGTGTAAACCAGAGTAGCACACACACCACCCCACTTCATGTTTGTATCTAGTTCAGCATTTACTCTAGCAGAAAGGGTAGAACATAAGTCAATAATTAGAGACCTCTGCAGAGAATGAGGAAGATCAGACATCTCTGAGGGATAATTTGTCCCAGTTATTCTAGACATCTATTTTAGTATGAATCTCCTTCTGGAGATGCTCCTCTTCACTCCCTGCAGAGTAGGCTTAGACAATGAGATGCCTGCTGGTGGATGAAGTTCATTAAATGCATATTTTCTGTAGCTGGCAGATTGTGACCTACATGTTATACAAAGTGAGATACATCCAACCTCTGCTGCAACCAGAGGCACAATGCTGGTCATCTCATGGAGTGAGTCAGGGAACCCAACACCTGACATAAAACCATGCCTGCAAAAATTCAGTCCTCTAATGATCTGCTAATTTTTTTTTTTTCCTAATACAGCATTTATAAAATTATTTTCAGCCTTGCTAATTATTTCAATCACCTCAAATATCTCTCTACTTGCTTTTGAAACAAATCCATCTCCAGTTACCCCAGCCTGTAGACACACAGGTTTTAAACTACTCCTCATTGTTTATGTGTCCAAGTTTGTTGGACAGCAGAGACACTCTGGAGTAACTTGGCTGTGTTCCTTACATTCTTGTTAGAAAATTGCAGCTGTAAATTTTATTATGTGATAAACTGTGCATAGGAAATAAGAGTAAAAAGCAGCAATAGAAATCTATGCCACAGCAGAAATTCCTCTGCATAGGAAACTGGAAAATGTCATTTCCATTTTTGAGAAAACTGCAATTATGCTATTTAGGGCAGTAGATATTGGGAAGCAGGAAAAGTTCAAATTTACCTTCTTATGCTTTTCAGAAGAGATGAGAGACAGGACAGATTGCAATCTTCTTCTTACAAGAAGATAAAGCTGACATATGACCTCTTAAATCACTGGACGAAATTCCTAGTTTCACTGGAGTTAGGAATCTGCTTTAGAACCACTGTTGTGATTTTAGGCACAAACCTCTGCCATCAAAATCTAGGGTTTGGAGAGCAGCCATTAGTCTCTGACAGCTGTGAAGAGAGACCAGGGAAAAGACACAAAAGTTTCACTGACTTAGGGAACTCTGCTGAGAGGAGTAGAAAATCACGAAGTGGTTTACAATGACAAACACAGAGGGTGATAGAATTACCAGTGCCAGTACCAATGCCCAGCTGCACTGCAGGCTTCAGCAATCCCAGTGACTCCAGAACTGCCCAGTGCCCCCTTCTCCCAGGCTGGGTGGAGATGCAGAGGCCTCTGCACATGGCAGGAGAGCTGACACTGAGAGAACAACAGGAACAATCTGTAACCTACAGCTGTAACCATTTTAAAGCACACTGTTCGATTTGCTCTAAGCTAAAGTACAGTGCCTATTTCCAGTTTGTGCATGCAGGGTACTGGAGGGGTCGGAGCCAGTTTGACGGAACTGAGGTGTCAGCTGCTCTGATTCTGCTTTGAATATATCTTACTCAAAATTTCAACTCTCACATATTGCATTGCCCCTCTATCTAAAACAGATGACTCAATCTCAATTTAATAATAAATATCTTCTGGGAGAAATTCTTAGCAGCTTCTTCACACTCATGCTTTTTTTTTTCTCTCTGGCATTAAGGGAGCATAAACACTTATTAAAGTTTAACAGGGAAAGTAAATTTGAAGATTAAAATAATGCTTAATTAGTAGCTATAATACTTATCTTTCAGGTGCACAACACAAAGCAATTCATAAGAATGATTATTGTTATCCCCATCTCACAGAGAAATAGGGTGAATTAAATGATCTGCCTTATGACACACTTAGTGTTAGATTTCAGAGCTGGCTCCCAGTTCTGTGCTGTACCAACTAGGTCACATTTAGCAATACACAACTTTTAAATAGTTCCAGTTCTATATTCACCAATATCTGGTATCGTAATATTTCAATTTTTTTTTTTTTTTTTTAGCTTCAGTGATACATTACTTTAGCATTGTTAATATTATATCAGCACAATATACAGAATTAGGGAAAAAAAAAAAAAGGAATTATTTCTCACTTGACTCTTGATGTGAAAAGGTACTGCTACTGCAGGTACTGGAATCTGTTACTGCAGTAGCAGGTAAACCATACAATATATCCATTGCTCCAGTTCAAGGGCGAGTTGGTAAGTGACAGGACAGAAGAACTAGAGCCAAGAGAGCTGGTGTTCTGCAGGGGGTGGAAGGATTTGCAGTCCATCAATAAGATTCATACACATACAACCACCCACTGAGATCACTCCCCAGTGTGCCCTCCCTCCAGTCAAAAGGCTGAGCCTCTTTTTAAGTGAATACACATTCAAGAAATTCTTGTCCAAATTTTACATATTCGTGACTCAATGATCACTACTTCTCCAATGTTTACTATTTTGTCAAAAACTGTGTTAAATTACAGAGGCTGAGAGAGAACTTCCAAGATGTGGATTTGAGTAATCAAAAGCAGCAGTGTGAATTTAGTCCAAATGTTCTTAGAAAAGTATGTAGCAGGGTAGTTCAAAATTAGAGCAATCTCTATGCTCAGCCTAGGACTCACTGACCTGACACCTGCACAAGCTGCTGAAATCCGTCAGATCCACAAGAGAAAGGTGTAAGTTTTCTCCCAAGGGAAGACACTCTATCACAAAATAGATCTGTTTAAAAGAAAGAGCAGGAGGGACTTGAAATAAACAAAAAGAATCTCTCTGGCACCGGCAGGGAATGGTGTGAAGTCTAACTCTGCCACAGCCAGATTATGTTGTTTCAATGATGGAAGAGCCTGGACATTATTAAGGAGCAAATTAACACGTTCTGTTTGCAGTTTTGGTGTGAGGCTTCTATAGGTCAGGCTAATAAACAAAGAACAACTTTCCTCAGATCAGTAAACAAAGTTGCTTAAAGTTCCCTGTATCTCTTTATCTCTTTTCAATGTCTCCTTTTGTACATCACCAAGACATTCTTGCTGTGGCGGTGGTTTCTACGATGTGGTTCAAATATATCCATCAAGATAATATTGATTTGCATTCTTTTATTAAAACCCTTTCAATTATTAACTGATAATGTATTAACACCTGAGGGAAAAGGGCTTTTTTCTTCCACAACAGGCCCTCCTCTGAAGCAGTCAAGGAAAAACAAAACCAGCACAGAGTTACCCACCACACTTTATGTCTAATGTTTGTTCATGGTTACTTTGTAAAGGTTATTGCATCACTCTATCTATAAGTACTAATTACACTTTAGAATTAATCTGCAAAATTTAATATCTAATTTCAATCCCCAGATAATACTTAACACACAATTAAATAATTAAATGTTAAATTAATAGTCAATTAAAATTTAATAATTGATCCTGATTTATCATCCTAAGAGTCTTCTCACGATTTCCTGTTTCTACAGTTGGGATAAAAAGTTGAAGTCCTACTAACTCCTAAAGCAAAAGAGAGTCCCCACTGCAGAATATGTAAGGGAGCGGAAAAGAGTAGGTCAGCATTTCTCATAAGAGATTCCTTCAGCAAGTAAATTAAATTGCATAAAATTAAAATTAAAATGTACTTTGTATCCAAATATGTGCTTCCTTCAGCCTCAGACAGTGAGAAAATATTAATTAATGTAAGACACAAATTATTTTCCTTTTTTTTTTAAACTTATGGTAAAGAGATAATCACTGGAAAAAAAGGACCTGGAACCAGTCCTGCCACTCCTGCAAAGCTGATCCAGGTGAGGTGTGCTGAGGTAATGAGGCTGTACTTGAGTAAGGAGCTCCTACAGGTTTTTGTCTTTTCCTGCTATAACTAGAGTTAGGTTGGATACGAGCTGTGACTGATCTACATCAGCTACTTAAGGAGTAATTTAACTACATCAGTTTGGTGCTACTGAGTAAGAAAATTTCTGGTAGTTTTAGCCTCACATCTCAAGACATACTGGAAAATGAGCAAATGGGTTATCTCCCAAAGCTCTGCTTCCAGTTCACAGAATATTCTGGGTTGGAAGGAACTCACAAAGGTCACCAAGTGCAGCTCTTAAGTGAATGTCCCATGCAGGGATCAAATCCACAGCCTGGTGCTATTGGCACCATACTGTCAGCACAGCTGGTGGTTTCATAGCCTGACCATAAGCACTTCCAACTTTAATTACACATCCTTACACCTCTGTCATTAATCACTAGAATATAAAGGACTCCATGTTCCTCTTCTGTGCTTGTAGAGCCCCCTATTCAGAGGGCCTTTGATTGAGAATGGAGACCCTTAAATGTCACAGTAGAGACTTTAAAAACCAGGTCCACAACGTCCTGCACTGATCATTGCCTGTTGCAGCCACACACACACTTGTAGGCTTAACCTGAAAATGCAGGAGAACCCTGAAAAACAATCTGCTCCCTCATACGGAAAACATCTTTGGAGAACACAGTGCCAGGACAACTAATGTTACCTACAGCCCCTTCTCTGACTGAAAAGTCCCTTTCTTTAAAGTGACATCAAATACTTCTAGGTAGTGGGAGGCCAATTTTCAAGCACAAATATTTGAATAGAACATCCAGATTTTATATGCAGAGAGGTAGGCGTAAATGCCTGAATGTGCAATTGTTTAGGCATAAAATTGGCTATTGAGTTTTATTGCTAAATTCCAATTTAAACTGAACTGTTAAATTCAAATAATTAAATTCAAACCTCAAAGCCCCTTCTGCTTTTTTTCCCAGTGATTCCCAGCACAAGAGAAATTTTCTTTTACTTAATGGTGTCTGAAAGGACAAATTTATTCAAGTGTGTTCTGAAGTTACTGTTTAAAGAGCTCCTGTTTGCAGAGATTACTCCTCTCTCACATAGGAGCTAAAGGCTTACCTATTACCTGTTCATCCCAGTAGGTAGGGCCAGCTGGAAAAAAAAATTATGCTCAAGAGTTCTTGCAGGCAGAAGAACAGGCTGAAACCCACTGTTTTGAGGTTTAATCACTTCTGCCTATTTACTGCACTGCTTTGTTTTGCAGGTACTTCAACAGACATTGTGTTTTCCAGGGGTAAATAATGCAGTGAGACAGCTGTGCCATTATCATAGGGTGAGCCTGAAATTTATTTATGAACATTTTGATATTTCTCTTGACACACTGAAGGTGTGTCTACCCACACAAAATACTTCTAACAGACATTAGTTTTGTGGAGACTGTTGCGAGTGGTGATAAAATAACCAGAAAGAAAAACAACATACTTTTCTCCTGTGTTGTATGGTTGTAATAGTGAGAAATAAATTCTTCAGTGATGCAGCAAATTCAGAGATGTTTAGAGACATAATTTTAAATTTTATGTATTTTACTTTTTGACCCGAGACTTTACTAGTTACCTTTAATTTATAACTTTTAAAGAAGCAAGATAATTTAAGAAAGATATTTGGTCCTTATTTAATTTCAATAAATGAAGAATCCTAAGGAAGGGAACCAAGAAGCTAATTGCCTTCTCTTTTTCAAAAGCAAAAAGTCTTCAGTTATATAGCTTCTACTTAGCCCCTAGGGTTTGAATACCTCTACTCTTTCAGGATTTTAAAAGCTTGTTTGTACCCGGGATGACTGAGTTTTGTCCAGGTTTCTGTCAACTTGTGCTCTGTCTGCTTCCCCATCTTCTCATCTGGTCTCTGCCAATTAATTTTATTTTATGCACATTCAGAGTGCTGCTTTTTGATCACATCATCTTTTAGCATCCTTTCCTACGTAACTTTATTTTCGAGGGCACTAATGGACTATGTCACCCTGTACTCTCAGCCTTCTAGACCAGGACCTACCTAAAATATTAAATTTTAAAACACCTTTGACCAACTTCCATGCCACTCTTTGCATATGGGAGCTGCTCATTCACAAAACTCATGTTGTTGTCGTTCAAATCTCTCCTTAAAGCTTTCCTTTATTCTGATGCTAATGGGAAAAAAAAAAAAAAAATACTATTAGGCAACTGGAGTGCTACCAACAGCTTGATCTATTGCATTGACTAATACTACTTCATTATAGCCTGACATCCCTCTTCCTGCATGTATTAATCATCTACTCTTTGAGGCAAAGTGTTCTCTCTGCAGAAAATCTAAGGGCTTTAAATAATGAGGTTATGCAACACCTACATGGTGTGATGTGTCAGTTGTACAGCCTCTGCTACACGAGCCTAAAGTCTACAACGAAAGAAATAATTTGATAGATTCACATCTAGCTTGCTTTATATGATATCACAAATTCCACATTGCAGGTCTGGTTTATATAATAATTATTTAAATCTGAGAAGCAAACATACCTGTTATTTTCTTTCAGTGCCAGCTAACAAGTGGTTCTCCAGACTGCACATGGTTGCTGATCTATCATTTATTATTGACTGTTACTTCTTTTGTTTCTCCCTGCTGAAAACTGTAGCAATTATTAAGTTCATCTCATTGATAAGAAATCATTGGAGATTCCCCTACAGTTGTCAAAGAAATTGGACTGTCTGATTTCCATGTAGTAGACAGCAATTTCCTCATCATGGCACATGAGGAATTTTTTACGCTTTTTGATTTCATACATGGATGTGTTTGCTTAAGTGTAATAGGCAAATGATCAGTGGAGGCAAATTCGTTGGAAAGGGTTTAAAAATACATTTAATGTAAGAGTGGAAATGGATTCTTGGACGAAACGGGGGATGACAACACAACATGGCAGGAATATCCCACTACTCTCTGATGGAGGTTTTTGAAGCTCAGACACCTCTGGTGATGGAAGGAACCCTGGAGAAAGCACAAGCTGAGCACCGTGAGCTTTTAATAAACTGGATGAGTCAACAGTTTCTTTGCCCTGGGTACTTTCTGCACTTCTGGTCTTTTCCTCCCACATACTCTGGTGGGAAAGTCTTACAGTAGAAGAGTACATTTGTCTTTTTGGGTCACTGCTGAACACCATCACCCAGATCTTGTAATATTTTCTGTTTGACTCCTTGGCTCCCATTGGGAATGGCTTTAAACTGAAAGGCAATAGGCTTAGATTAAAAATAAGGAAGAAATTCTTCCCTGTGAGGGCAGCGAGGCACTAAAACCTTTCCAACCCAAGCCAGTTATGATTCTGTCATCTTTCCTTGTTATTTGTAGAAACACATCAGGTTTCATGTTAAAGGCATGAGGTCCTGGAAGCCATTTGCTTTTAGATGCAACTATACAACCTCCATCAACCCCAACTGGAACGCCTGCCATCCTCCCTAGGAACCTCGGGCACGTTGTTATTTTATGATGTTTCACCCAGTGCCCTGACCCCTGCCCCGCAGGACCCGCCTGCCCCCATTCCCCTCATCAAGACAAGATGGCGGCCTGTGGGGCTCCCGCAGGTGCTGGTCCCGCCCCCGTGCGCATGCGCGGAGACGCCCCGCAGGTGCCACCGCCCCCTGTGCTATATCGGAGTACGCCGCCAGCCGCACGTATAAGGGTCGTATCACACCCTCTGACCTCGCTTCGATCCCTCCGCCGCTTCTAAAGTCAGTTGCTATAGCTGGAAGCTCGGTACTCCCGAGGCGGGAGCACGACCTAAAGAGGCGCCGCGGCCCAGAGCGCGTTCGTGCCTCCCCTGGGGCTCGGCTGCGGGAGCTCCGCGGGCTGGCCGGAGGGACTCCTTCCCTCGGAGCTCAAGCGGAAGGATATATGGTTTTTATTTTTTTATCCGCCATCTGCTGAGCAACGGTTTCAGGGGTGTGGCCCGGCGCGCGGGCCCCGCCCCTCCAGGCCAATCGCGGCGGGGGACTCGCTGCCGGACCCGCCCCGCTGGCGCGGCGCAGCCAATAGGGGCGTGGGACGGGGGCGCGCGCACGGGTGAGGGGGTGTGAGCGCGGCGCGGCGCCGGCAGTGTCGCTTGGCCGCGGTGGCGGTCGGGGCGGGGGGGTGGAGGGGAGCGGGACCCGTGCCCGGTGTGACTGCGGGGTGCGCCGGCAGCGGGGCCGGGGGGGAGCAGGTGAGGGTAGGGGCAGGGCTGGAGGTCTGCCCGGGTGGGCAGGCCGGGTTGTTGGTGAGGCGGAAGGAGCTTGGCCTGGTCGCCTGCTCCCTCCCTTCGGCTGCCGCCCGGCGTTCTGGCTCCTCGGAGGAGGAAACAAAGAGGCGGCGGGGGTGGGAATGGCCGGGGAGCTGCGCTGCAGCCATTCTGGAAATACCTTCTGGTGTTTTCTTCCACCCACCCCCGCAGAGTAGTGATTAACAGGACCGTGGGCGGGGGCGCGACCTGTGGGGGTCCGGCTGGAGAAGCGGGGGGGGCGGCCGGGAGAGGAAGGAGGAAGCGCTCACCGCCCTGCCCTGTGTGTTTCTCTCCTCCTTCCGTCGCTTTCCTCGCTGAAGGCCTCCCGATGAGTTAAAATGGTGTTGAGGCTCGAGGGTAGCTGGTCGCTGCTCGTAGGGAAGAGGTTCCTCTGCCTGTCGGAGGAGGAGGACAGGACGTGGGATGCCAGCCTCATCTCGGAATGGCCCTGGAAGTCGGGCAGGATCCGGGCTGTGTCACACACGGACATATCCAAACAAGACCTGAAGGTAACCGGGAACTTTCAGAGAGACCTGCTAAATCGAGAGTGTGACTGGGGAAGTTGGTGTGGGTGTGTGTACTCGTTTCTGCACATGCTGCTCTCGGGGGCAGAGGAGACGGCGTCTTGGCCAACACGTTTGGAAACGTGCACCTCTGCCCAAGTCCCCGATGTGCTTGTACTAATGCCGCAAATTATCTCTAACTAATTATAAATGTGCTTTCTTCCACCGGCATTTTGAAAAGCAGGTTTTTGCCGCACCCACTCTGCCTGTGGTTTATTTCCTAAAGGTAGTTTAAGGACTTGCCACTTGTGAAAAGGTTTTTGCTCCCAGAGTTGAAACCGAAACCCTCCAATGTTGTTTGAGTTGGTGACTTTTCTTTGGAGCAGCTGGTCATGAACACGTACTTAGGTTTTAAAGTCGTACCAAATTCATGCCTGGTGTTGGAGGTCTCTCGGACTCTTCTTACATGGTGGCCTCTTCTTATTAATGATTACCAAGTGGGTTTTTGAACACACAGTTGTTGCAAGCGTAGTGTAATTGGTTAGCTGTGTATTTTGTGTGGAAGTCAAGCAATGGTTAGGGTTTGGCTGTGGAGTTGTTAAGGGGCTTTATTTGGCAACTGTAGTCATTAAAAGAATTCAGCCGTGTCTGGGCACTTATGAGAGTATAGACTGAGCGCTTACTCCCCAAGGACAAAACTCCATTGTAGCAGCGGCATCTTGAACGTTGTGCTTGTTTCTACAGAGGACTTCGATGGCTGTCCTGTGACAGCAAGATCAGCACCTTCTTTCCATTTTAACTGTCTCCTTTCCACTTTTTTTTTGGCAATGAGAACTTAATGACCTCTGATTAGCTGAAGAAGCACCCCTTACTTGTGAAACAAAGCGAAACTTCGGATGTATCTCTTTCTTGAAAGCGTAAACTTTCTTATCAGCTTGTTGTTGTGGATCGCGGCGGGGGTGGAGCTTTGTCCATTTTTGGGCGCGGAGCTGTGCCCCGTGCCGTGCTGGTAGTGAGGAGGAGGTTCTTGGTGCAGAAAACTCTAAGGGACTTTCTCTGCAAAGGAGAAGCAGCAGGTGCTGATGGGGACTCTGTTGTGAGCTTTGTAGCTGGTTACGGTTCTGCCAGAAGCAATTGGCTTGATGTGTTCGCCAGCTGAAGTGTTAAAGAAGTTACAAAGTGGCCAATGGTGTGGAGGGCTTTGTGCCAAAACGCACCCCCATCTCCTTTCCTATCGAAGCTCTGTCGCAAGCATGACAGACCCGAAATAATAATGGACTGAGAGGGAGGGGATTAAGTATTTCTATTGTAAAAGAGTAGAAGTATTTATTTAAATTTTTATTTTGTATAGAAGGACTGTCAACTGCTGTTGAAATTATGTTCTCCACTGTATTTTCCTGTGTGCACAGTGTTGATGCAGTAGACAAAACAAGCCATTCTGGTTCTGGTTGTTATTTGCTTATCTCTTTCATTGTTTCTGTGCACCTCAAAATTACTAAGTTCATTTCTGCACCCATTAGTTCTATGACTCCTGGCTGTGGTAATGCTGTTTGTGTGCGTGTTTTCACTTGCCTTTCCCCTGAGAGGAATGATAAAACAACAGGAAATGTTTCTGAGATTCACTCAGCTGAGATTTCTGTTTGTTAAGTGTATTAAGGCCGGATTGCTGCATTCTTTGGGAAGAATAAATGATTTTTTTGAGAGTAGAGTCCTCTATCAAGGTGTTCCAAATCCTGTATTCAGGCCAAGTTGTATCTGTGGTCTTTCCCAATAATTTGCTGATCTCCCATGTTGCCTTTGAAATCAGGGAAATGCAATACCAGAGATGTTGGTCAAACCATCATATTTTTGCCATGAAATTCTTTTCATTTTGACAAATCTACGTAGTTGTTTCTGAAATTCATAAGGGTAAATGGCAGTTAAAGCAGTCAGGAAGTGACCTTCACATTGCATCATTTGATCACCTTTACTGTCCTACTGTCATTTGTGTTTTCAATACATTGGCTGGAGTTATTCTTTGGGATTGATATTTCTCAAATGTTTCTGGAGAAAAACCAGCTTGTTTATTCCAGTGCTCTAGAGTTTGTGGAAAATCCATGTGTCACTACTGTAGGCGGTCCTTTAGTTTTACTGGACTTATTAAGGGAGGGTGTGTGTATTTTTCCCTGCTTGTAAACACTAGCCACAGAGTTAACATAGTTAAATATCCTCAAGCAGCATAGAACTTTTTGCATGGGAAGTTGTAAAGTTACATGTAAATACTATTTTTTTTATATGGCAGTCATGATGCCAGACCAGTTAACATTGACACTTACTTATGAAATACTGGGTCAGCCCTGGGTGCTTTAGTGATTGCTTGATTATGTGACAGGCAATAATCACGCTGGAATTATAAGTACATTTAATGATTCTTTTAGTTTTGAGTAAATTGGTGGTTTTATCTTTTCCATGTTGAATGTGTCTGAATTTTATAGGCAGTTACTCACTCACTTTGCTTCCTTTCTGTAGATCTGTGTGGAATTTGATGAGGAATCATGGGAGAAGCGGAGATGGATAGAAGTCTACAGTCGGATGATGATAGCATTCCTGGTGGAGCAAAAGCTGGTGTTGGCTGAAAGAAAAACCCAGTCCATGCCTCCTGTCCAGTGGCCTGCAATGGCAAGTACACTCTTGGCTTGACTCACTTTGGTTCTGCAGTTCCACCTTCTGGGGACGGCATTGTCACCGGCGTGGATTTCGCAAGTGCAGCCTCATTCCTGGGTGTCTTGGGAAGGGAGAAAATCTCTGTGCAGCTCGAGCTGACACAGCTCATCAGCATTTGAAGTTGGGAGACACAAGGATGCATTTTTAGGACTTTGTTTCTCTCTTAAACCACTGTTCTGTGCGTTGTTAATTTATTCTCCCTCTAGTCTCAGGTTTTGTTTCTTCTTCCATGAAATTCCTCATAAGAATAAAGAGAAGAAGTGTAAATAATAGGTTTCTAAAGATAAGCTTGTGTTCTTATTTTAAGTTTTTGACTATGCCTCAGGTTAATGCTATGGTGATTCTTGTTCCTGAGACAAAAATAATACTCTTGTGATGCCTGCCTGGCACAAATGATTTGTGAGATTTAGATTTTCTGCATACAAAAAGCTGAGCTACACTGTACGAGGAGAGAACTAAGCTTTCTGTACCTGCCATGCATGGCTGAATAGGCAAATTACCCAGGGGGGAGGTGAATGGGGAATATTTCTTAATGTATTCAGCCAGTAGAGTTGTACTTGACTACTTTGGATATTGCTGCTCGAGAAAGTAGTGCGATAAGGGAGGATGCAAACATGTAAACTTGCTGAACATGAATTATGCTGATTATGTAGTCTGTGTTTTAATGCTATTAGCTGTGCTAGGTATAAAGTGTGCATTGTAATTCATATTGCTGCATTTTAGCTGGTCGTTCTTTCTTAAGCAAAGTCAATCTAAGCAGATAGTTACCGGAAGTAGGCCCCAATAGAATGGGAGAGGAAGGGGGAAATATAAATCCTTAATTTTACTTCCTGGGCTGTGCATTAATATCAGCAGTTCCTCTGGTAAAGTTTGCTGACAGCTTGCTTTGGAAATCTTCATATTTAAACTTAGCTGTTGTCCCTTTCAAAGTATCTAAATAGTTCTTACTGGACACTGGCTTTCAGTTTTTGCATCAGATTTTCCTCCTGAAGTGTTTGATGTGTCAGTTCATGCAGGGTACCTGTTTCAAAGCTCATTTAGCAAAGGAGGATGTAGGAGCAAATGTAGGCCAGTCCTGTTTCTTGCCTTGGCAAAGAAAACTTTTTCTCCCTTTATCATCACACAGGGCAGGAAAGCAGAGGTCACAGAAGAGGTGTGTGGATTAATTTATTTGAAACTTGATCACAACTTATTGGTTGAGGTAAAAGGGAGAGTGTTTGTGACAAATGGAGTAGCTTTGTAGAAATCTTGTAATGCCAACTACTCCTGGAGAGACTCCTGTCCCTCCTCTGCCAGTGCTGTCCTAACCAAGGTGAAGACAGGAAAGAGTATCTGGTTGGGTTTTTGGAGGACTGATCAATAAAAGGCTTTCTTCTCCTATCAGAATGATTCCCTTTGTGTAAATGGGGCGTGATGACACCTTTCAGGTAGGGAGGAGTTACTCTTGCCACTTCTGTTGTTCCAGGCTCCTGGTGCCTGTCCTCTCAGATCTGTTACTGTCACTAGACAAAATTTAATTTTGAACACATTAGGAAGTGCGCAGAAGGTTTTGAAAGAAATTTGTTTTTTATCTGTTCCTAAAGCCTTTGGTATACCTGAACACCATCATTGCACTGCTATGTTACAGCAGCTGTGAGGCTGTCCAAATCATCACATGTGCCTAAATTAAAGTTTCAGTGTTTTATCAGTGTTGCACAAGTTTTGAGAACTTCATTGTAAACTATGCTGCAGGCATTCTTTGATTTGCTAGTTATTTCCCCAGTCTACCATAAGGAAGCTTATTAGTAATATATCTGCAGTTAGAATTATTACATTAATAAATTTTTCATGTGGACATGAATGATTAATTGCTAATAATAGCCACCTGCACTGAATTCCTAATTCATGCTGATATCTGAAATTAATTTCAAGTGGAGTCCAGTAACTTTCATTAGGTGTGTATTAGAAGTTTTATTGGAAACTAGCTTTGTTTTCAAGAGTTGCATGTAGATGTGGTAACTTAACAGAGAAATAGAAGCAAAATTGTCGTAATTTTTTTAAATGTAAAGGATAAATGATGTGATCTTGTTACTCTGTCTCTGAGAATGTATTTCACTTCTTTTAGACCTACAAGTCGTTAGTGGACAAAGCTGGAATGGGATCACTGGTTTCCGTGCGCTACCTGGGGGAAGAGAAATGTGTTTTTCTTTCTAAAGACCTCCTGACACCCATCAAGGTAACCTTGACTGGCATTGTAAAGATGAAAGATGAATCTCTTATCTTAGGATGCATCAGGGTAATGTAATCGAAATGCAAACTTCAGATGGGGAAAACCTTCTAGTAGGTGTTTTAGTTCTGTAACTCGTAAATATCAGTTGTGAATGTAATGTGTCTGATTAAAAACCCTTTAGAGCAGACTCAGGACAAAGTCACTTAGGAGAGCGGGATGAGGGAGTGTGCTAGGACAGTTATTCAGCAGTTGCATGTTGATTTTGGAGATAACCTGGAATAGTTTTGCTTTGTTCTTTTGAACATGGCTGTCATTACTGTGCAAAGAGTTGCAGAAATGTCTGCCATAAGTGTTCCTGTTTAACAGAAGCACATCGCTGCTAATCATAAACAAATGAGGAATTGGCCAGAATGCAAATGAGATGGTTGAATTACAGTCCCTTTATTGAGCACCAGAGGAAAGTTTGTTAGTGAAAATTATGTACAGATGGGTGGAAGAATTGTCCCTGGGCAGGTGTTTGGAAGAATTGTACCTGCTAAAGAATTTAGCCTTTTTAGGAAACTGTTCTCAAGACCTGTAAACAATCTGAAATAATGGTTGTCCCATGCTGAGACTGCAAGTAGTGCCATTATTAGTGTTCTACTTTGACTTGTTAACAGTCAGCAAATACAAGTCCTTTACGAAAACTGACAGGAGAGTCACTAAAAGCCAAATTTGAGTTGTAGATGCTTGTCTTGCTTATGTTGGCTCAACAGCAGGGTTGAGATCTCTTTATGCAGGAGGCTTATCTCAGCACTGCAGTGGAAAAGATTGCTTTACTGGCATCATGAATAACAGTTTATTGACTTCTAGTTCTTCAATTTTCTGCCTCTTACAAATATCAGAGCAGAGCCTGGGACAAAAAGATAAAAGCCAAACCCTTTTCTTACTTGCACTCTTTGAGCCTTGGGTGGAAACTTGCTGTGACCTTTCCGTTTCAGAATCAATTCTCATTCAAGAATTTGAGAGGAAAAAGTAATACA
Organism: Hirundo rustica; assembly: GCF_015227805.2. Lineage (NCBI taxonomy): Eukaryota > Metazoa > Chordata > Aves > Passeriformes > Hirundinidae > Hirundo > Hirundo rustica. The sequence continues at coordinate 5,144,508 of NC_053454.1, read as the reverse complement.
CGTACATTATGCTGAAGAATTACAAATAATTTAAATGTAGCTTACTCTGTTTTCATTCATATAAACATTTTATAATGGTATCTTGAGACAGACTGGATCCTGGCATTATCATACATGGAAACATAAAATATTTTTATTTGCATCTGCTCAGGACAAATATGCTGCTGCTTCTGAGAATTTCAGATCCTAAGTTAAAAATGGACAGTTCAATTAAACTTCCTGCTCATTAGCAATGTAGTACAACAAAGTTGGGTTATTTTCAAAACAGAATTAAAGTAGATCTGGCGAGCTCACTTCAGTCTGTCTTGTTGAAAATTAGTGATAAGAAATTATATACTTCCAGTCTAGCATTCTAGAACTGATGGGGAACTGGTTTATGAGAACTGGATTTGTATGAATTGCTGCCATCTTGTTTTTTGAATATTGTGGGATTTTCTTAAAAGCGTTATCCTGAATGCAAACTTTTTTTTTTTTCTAAAATAGGATATGGACAGTTCCAGGCTTTCTCTTAAGGATGATCAAAATGTAAATGAAGAAATTCAGGCTTTGGTTAAGAAACACCTTGATGAGACACGCTTGGTCCAAGGTACAAGCATGCTGTGGAGCAGAAAACTGGCAATAAATGCTCAAGTCCAAAGGGAAATCCTTGCAGTATTGGCTTAATTAATTGTTAATCTGTTCTAGGGGATAAAAGCTTTTTAAAAATACTGATTTTACTCTCACAGCAGTGAATGCAAAATGTGAAAGATTGTAATGTTCAAGTTTCTTTTGAAACTTTTCTTTCTTTTGAAAGAGTATGTAATAATTTAGGTACATATAGACAGCCTGATACTTGTGAAATAGATCAAACTTGTAGCAAGTCTCAAAAATTGAGTTGTTTATTGTTTCAAGTAACTTGATTTTTTTTGTCCAAGTTTGTTTCTTGTTTATGAAAACTTCCAGGGTGTTATATAGAGGCTTCCTTTTTTAGTCAAATTTAAAATTGTTACTTTTGTTTGCCAGCTTTAAGTTCTTAATTACTGGGTTCATACCAGCATATTTGTAGTTATGTGCTTGCACATATAGGGAGTGACTTTTTTTAAAAGGTAAATATTGCAGCTTACAGTCATACTGTAAGGACAGGAAAAATTCATTTTGATAACTGTGGTCATTTTCATGCTGCCTCCTTTGTCTTAAGCTCTTTTTTTTCCCCCCCAATTTTATAGGTGGAAAGAATATCATTGGTTCAAAAATTAGGATTTATAGCCTGGACCCTTCTACTCAGTGGTTCACAGCAGTTGTTGTCAATGGTAATCCAGCTACGAGGACTTTAGAAGTCAACTGTCAGGAGGTAGGAGCCAGCTGCAGTGGTTTACAAATGGATATGGGGAATAAGTGCAAACTTTTTATTTGTATCTCCACCAACACCATTTTTATTTATCTTTAATGTAATCTTTAAACATGGGTGTCAGTGTAGTGCAGAACAATGTAACCCGAAGTGTTTATGTTGCTGGTAGATTATTAAATAACAAATGTCTTTCTATGAAAAATGAGAGAGGCCTGGAATTTTATTCTAAGAATGAAGCAAACATGACCTTGGTTTCTTTGCTCTCTGTGCTGTGCAGACAGTGCTCTCAAGCACCAGTTTGTGTTTTTATGCAAAATCACTGTCACGTAGTATGTTGTTAAATTCAGCTTGGTATTCAAAGAACCTAGAAGTGTCTAAGCTTAGTCCATACCACCACATCTAAGATAAATATATTCAAATAGACTTCCACCTCTCTAAATGGCTTCTTCTGTGTTTACTTTCCTTTTCAAGATTCCAGCTTTAAAAACTCTTGATCCAGAATTAATTCATGTGGAAATCATATATGACAACAATGGAAAATGTGGTAAGACCCATTATTTTTTGTCCTTCAGACATTGAGTAGGTTATTTTTGATAGACTAATCTTGATCACCTTCTCTCCCAGATAAATCAAAAAGAATTGGGGGTGTGAAAAGGAAGTCATCTGAGAACAGTGGAAGTGTTGATGCTAAACACACAAAATCTTCTCCTGAGGTAATGTCTTGCTCTGTTATATATGGGTGATACATAATGATTATGTCACTTCTCAAAACATCTTAAACAAGGATTAGGTTGGCAAGTAGAATGATAAATATATTCCCTTGGAGAGTGTGTTGAGTTCTTTCAAACTTATCTGGGCATGAATTGAACACCTTGCCTTGTGATAATGGGAGTAAAAGCTACTAAGCCTTGAATGGCTGTGGTTTTTGGGGTTTTTCTTTGTTTGATTTTTTGATTGTGTTGGGGTTTTTGTTTTTTTTTTACTGTGCTTTTTGCCCCCTCCTTCTGCTTTAGGAGTTGTTCTGCCTGATCATGTATTCTTGCAGTGGGAGAAAACACAAAGGAGTTGTGAAGCTTATAACCTTTGCTTTTCATGTTCTTCCTTTAACTATCTTGTGCTTGAATCCAAACCTTCAGCTGCACTTGGATGCTTTGAGGATTCAAGCTGCACAAGCAGCAGTTGAAGGCTGTTTGAGTACAGAGAGGAGATGTGACTTTTCTGGTACTCATGTCTACTTTTATTTCTTTTGTGAGTGACCTGCCAAGTATCACTGAGAGATAAGTAAACTCTCATAGGCCTAAAGACAATCTGGGTAACTTAAGTGTATAAATGCAAATGAAAAATCATGGCTTGGCTGAAGAACAGTACTTCAAACTTGCCTTGTAATTTTTCCGCAGTGTTTCAGACCAAAGTCTGCATTTTAGTCAGGAGTAGCCAGTCCCCAGGAAGCTCTGCAATGGGAGGGAGGCAGTTGTGTTCTGTGTAGAGTCAGCTGTGCATATCAGGCTAATGGCTGGACATAGTCATTAGCAATCTTTACAACCTCACAGAGAACCAGCATGAGGTAACAAGCACAGGATAAGAAACCCAATGAAGAGAGTGTCCTGTCCTGTATTTATTGCTGAGGAAGAGCATGCAGCAGGGCAGCATGGAGTAGCAAAGGATCGCACTCTTGTGTTTCCACAGCTCGTGCTTGGGTAGCTTTAGCAGCTTTTGGTGCTCAGTTTGCCTTCCTTCAGTTTTCTGCATAATTCAGCCATTGAGCAGCCTGCCTGACACACAGAGAGGTGGACTGTATTTCACATTCCAAATGCCCTGCTGAAGAATTACCATGATCTGAATTAATAACTTGTTTTACTGTAGTTTTTCCTTAAAGCAGTGAAGTTATCTACTTCTCATTTTCCAGTCTGCCTTCCTTCAAAGGACTGGATCATTTATCACTTTTGTACTCTTTGGAAAATGCCTTGCAACCATTTTTTAAGTGGTTACAGTGAGTGTGCTTTCTAGCAAGGAAACCAGAAGCTATTTGTTACTCTCATTTTGATGGAACCGAGTATGTGGGAGTGATTAGCTGAAGCCATGTTCTTTGTTAATAAGTATGTGATAGTACCGATTTCTTGTGTGGAGTTAATTATCTGCAGCATTTTTCTGAAAGCTTGACTTGGTGCCTGACAGCTGTGTAATACCAAAGCAAAAAGGAAATATTTTGGAGCTGATGCTAACGAGCCTGTAGTGTAAATTCCCAGCAGTAAGTGGAGCATGTGGGAGTAAAACGTGGATGTTGGAGCTAGGGAAGGACCCCCACAGAAAAGCTGCTATTCTAAAGACACTTTCTAATTTGGTAGGCCTGTTGTATTCCTAAATGAATTACAGATTTCTTAGTATTGTGATTTAATCAATGTAGGATTTTTTTACTTAACACTTTCTAGAATTCTGGTGCAAAGATTTTCTTGCTACAAGAAAGTTCACATCTAGATATTTTCTAATGCTGTCAGACATCACAGTTTTGATTTTCAGCTGAGCTCAGAAATCTATTTCTGACTGTCAATTACTGCAGTTACTTTAGAAATATTGTTGCACTGGCAGTTACCAAGAACGGAGGTTTGTCTTCCTTTCCACTTGCTTTATACACTTCCCCCAAAAAGTTTGTTGTTGACTGGGGGGAAATGAATTAACATGAACAGTCTTTCATGTGACACTTTAAAGTCTTTCCACCTCATGAACTGAGTGGCCTTTTATTGGCTTCATTAAACATCGTAAGAAGAGCATTAATACGTTTTTCCTTTCAGGGTGAACCCTGCGAAGCCATAATTTGTTATCCTGAATTTTCCTAACTGTTAAAATTTCCCTTGCAGGTTTCTCCCAGTCAGGGACACGTGCAGTCAGTACCAACTGTGCTGGGTGAAGCACTGCTGGGATGTACTCCTGCAAATAAAGACCAAAGGCACCCAGGCCTGCCCCTGCCAGCCAACTCACCACCCAACCTTGGTGCAGAAACTCCTCAGGGGTAAGGAATTTTATGCTTATGCATAATGCAGACATTTTTACCTCCAGAAATAATTGATTCTTAGCAGAACAAACTCTGAAGTAATTTTAAAGAGCTGTGGTAACTGCTTTTCTGTAATACCAGCATAGAAAAGCGTTATCCTTGCTTCCCACCTTCCCATATGTAATTTACTGCCTAATGCCATGTTTTTATTTATCTTTAAGGAAGTGGCCCTTCAGTGTCCCAGGCTAGTGTCACTGCTTCATTGTACCCATCTGTAAATGGATACATGGGTGTGGTGCCTGCTTTGTCAAATTCAAATGCATTCCTTCCCTGCCCCCAGGAAAACCAGAACATGGTTAAGCAGGTGCTTGCTTTCTTGCAGACCAACTACAGATCCTCAGTTTTAATTCTGTTGAGCACCGGTGCCTTTGAACTTTTGATAACCCCAGTTCTGTCACAAAATGCATGTAATGGTAGAAATAGTGTGACAAGAAAACACAAATTTGAAGTGCTAAGAGGGGCTTTTCTACTAGTTTTGTCTCTCTCACATGCTGAATGTAGAAAATACAACTTTTTTTAAAAGGTTTTTTGTGAGAGAGGTTTTACAGTCTCTGGCATACTGACTTGTGCTGCCAATCAGAAGTTCCTTGAGAATCTTGCCACAGACATGCAAGTGAAATGCATTTGGTTATTCAGCAGTAGCATGGAGAACATGAGAAAGCAACTATTTAATTGTGAAAGAGGATAGTGTGTGCCTACACGGGTGTAGAGCTTTATTGTTTTCTAACTCTTAAAAATATCAAACCTAGATAGAAGACCTGAAAAACACAAACCTGTTCAGCCTCACTCAAAATTTAAGAGACTCATACATTGAACTCAAGGCACATAATTAAATAACTGAATTTCTTGTTTCAAGCTTTAAATGTGGCTAGATTGAGCAGCTGATGCTCTGATTTGTTTGACGTGTTTGTGGGTTTTTTCCTAATTATTGCATGTTGTGTTTCAGCACGTGTAGACGAAGCTTACCGGAAACTCATCCTTCCTGTCTTAATACTGGAGTTAAACCATTGACAGAAGATCTGACAGCCTTTCCTAAAGTGGGGTTTGTGTCTAAAGAACAAACACAAAATCCTAGTGATCAAAATGGTAAATACACCTCTTTGAAAACCTCAAGATCTTCATCTTTGACTGATTCAGCTAATGAAAAGGGAACCAACCTGAAGAATACTAATGACCCTTTTGTGAAGGCCACAACAAACTTTCCCAAGGAATGCATTTCCATGAAACAGCTGCAGCATCCCAACCCTTCCATAGCAATACCCAGAGGCAGTGGCACTGTTGAACTGCAACGAACTTTAGATTGCAGACCCTCAACCTCAGATGCTCATCTTCTGTCCTTCAGTGAATGTGGGGTTAAATCACAGAGCAGCTGCAACAGCCACAAAGGAAACAAGATTGATGAACTCGCAGACATGGAGTTTTTTATTAGAAGAAATTCAAATGAGATTCTTTGTGACAAAAGTGAAAGTGAAAGCTTCTGGACTGGAAGTGCCAAGGTCCAGGATAATAGTAAGTGTTTTGAAAATGTCCTGTCGTTTGAAAGTCCTTGTAATTTCTGTCTGATTACTTAGAAGTAGGTAACTTGTTACATATGCAAAATTAATAATTTAAATTTTGTGAGCAAGTTGGGATTTTGAGTTGTTTGCATGTTCTTTTATGATGGGAGTACAATAAACTGGAGAAACACCCTTTCCTGATAAAGGGGAAGGACTAATCATGAAATTTTAGAAGTAAGTTGTTACAAAATATATGCGAGAACAGAATTGCAGAAGAAGTTACAAAAACAAGGTTCTGTTTGGAATACAGATGCTGATGGCATAATGAGACTACCTTTTAGAAATGGTCCTAGATTTTACAAACATGGTGAGGGATGGAAGTTTTCCTCAACAAAGCACTCTTCAAGAGGGGCTTTTATTTAAGAACCGTCATGAGAGCAAAACAAACAAAAACCCACCCACCACCACCAAAAGTTAAAACCCACTCAGCCTCAAAATCACCCACCTTGTTCCTCTTTTCCATTTGGTGAGCTCTTCAGGTTCTCACATGGGACAGGAGGGGAAAGGCTGTGGTTGTTTAAGGAGCTGGACTCCCGGTGTCATGTGTCCTGCTGTGCATCAGGTGGTGTTGCTGATTGTTCAGGATTCTGGGAATCCCCTTACATACCCACCTCGTTTTTCGTGTTTCTGTCTCCTGTTGCTTGGTCTTGGATTACCATGTGCTGTTCCATAATTAGCATGGATACAAGCAGTCACTGTTGCATCCCCTGCAAGGCCTCACTGGCAGTGTAGGAGGAAGTGAAATGTTTGGCATCTGTTACAGTAAGATGCTGAAAGCTATTGCATCATGAAGGGGGAAAACAGGACTGAGAAACTGCCAGGTTGTACTCTGTCCCTGTTGCTTGTGAAATATGGTTGCTGCATGCCCTAATCTGCTCAGGTCTCCAACTCTGGCTGAAGAGCTTCTTTAAAAGCAGATGCTCTTTCAAAATGCTTCTCTGTGAAAAAGTGAAAAGTGCTCTTAAACTCTGGTCCACAGACTGTGTGACTCCACTGGAACTGCAGCTTGAGACACTTCCTGCTGACCGGAGAAGAGTTTTCTGCCAACTGCAAATATTTTTAGCATAACTTTGTTTCAATGTAACGCGAAACTTACAGGGAAAGTTGACGCGGATCTTTCACTAAAATACATTTTATGGTACTTCCGTGTGAAAAACCGAGGCTTTTCTAATCCTGGCTGCTCTTCTTGCAGTAATTGTCCGCAAATCCATTTTATCTGACGCTGCTAAAGTGAAGAAGCTGCAACAGAGTGGAGAGGCCTTTGTGCAGGATGGCTCCTGCAATAACATCGCCCCTCACCTGCACAAGTGCAGGGAATGCCGCTTGGACAGCTACCGCAAGAACAAGGAGCAGAGAGACTCCACCGTCTTCTGCCGCTTCTTTCACTTCAGAAGGTGAGGACAATTTAGATAAACACCTTGCAAAAATCCCCAGAATTACTGGGCAATTATTTGGCCAGAATGATCTCCTGTAGGTCTCTGTTTCAAAGCTGTTTAATGCTGGTGTTTAGCTGTAAGACCAATATACCCAACTAATGAGTGGCTGCCTATGGTTTTTTAGCCCTTAGAAATGATACAACTGCTTCATTTGAGCAGAAAATATTTTGGCAGGACTCAGAGCTCTTTATTTTGCTGTTCTGGGCTGAGTGCCAGTAGGATAACATGAGTTTAGTTTGAGTGCTACAGCTCAGTAGAATTGGAGATACTAATGAGGCTTCCCAAAGTTTAGTGGTTGGATGCCTGAAATGTTAACCATGAAGCCACAGCTGTGGAAGAGTTGCAGTAAGTGGCTATGGGCTTTCAGCTGGACACGTTTAAGCTTGCCATGGAAACATTTAATCTGTGCACCCACGAGAATTCAGTTTTGTTGCTAAACATTTAAATAAATACAGATGTGCTACTAGTAGTCTGTTGCTTATCCTCAGATTAGCGATTTTACTGTAGTAAATCTTTGTATAATCTGATGTGTGAGACCAAAGTAACAACAGACTCTGCTAATTCATCCTCTCAGGGTAACAATCCAGACTGGCAGTGCAGTTTGAATCAGATGAATCCTTTGGTTTAGAACTTGAAACTGATGGAACTATCCCTTTTTATTGACTATGAAGTCTGCCAGATCTGGAGATGGGGTTTGTCTGATGAGAGCAGCTGCCAGCACGTGTTCTCATGGCACACTTAAAATTGTCACCTTTCCTCTACAGCATTTAGTGAAAAGATTCCTGAGCAGAACTCTTCATGTTTCCATTTAAGACACTACTAATATAGATCTCATTCTTTCCCCCTACTCAGAATCACTCAAGAATATCTCTTACTCAAATTTTGCTTGATGCTTTTTGACAGCTGCTTCCAAATGAATTGTTACTGGAACATATTCTATATTTAAGGCATTCTAACTTCTCTTGAGAGTTGTATGTAGTCCTAGATAAAATTATTGCTGTTGCTATCTCTAGATGTGGCCTTAATGCCCGTACATTTTAAAAATTTTAAACCTGATTTGGTTTTGTGTGAATAAAGAACCACTTCTTGTAAGGTAGGTTTCCTAACTAAAAACGTGGATATTTTTAGTCTTTTTTTTCTTTAAAACAAGCAGTGCATTGAACATACTTAGTGCTAGTGACCAGTATGTTTACCTGTGTCTGTTGTAACCTTTGAGTAAATTCATTGGCATACAGTACACACATTTGCAACTCAAGCATAGACTGATTGGAATGAATTTAAACCAGTACAGCATTGGAGGTGATGAGGGTTTTTTTCTCTTTTTCCCCTTTTTTCATCAGGCTGCAGTTTAATAAGCATGGAATACTGCGTGAGGAAGGTTTCTTAACTCCAAATAAGTATGACCCTGAGGCTATTAGTCTGTGGCTACCTTTATCCAAAAACGTTGTGGGTCTGGATCTGGACACAGCAAAGTACATCCTCGCCAACATTGGAGACCACTTCTGCCAGCTGGTGATATCTGAAAAGGAAGTCATGTCAACGATTGAACCACACAGTAAGATCAACTAGTATTGAAATCATCTGTGTTTTTACAGCTTTACGTGAAGCTTTAAGCTTCTGTTTGAAAGTTAATTGCATATATTTGGAAATACATATGACTTGAGTGTTTCTCTTCTCAGAGAGGGAATGGTTAAGAGCCACTGTGAACTAGTGTCAGCAACTCTGTTCCTCACAGGGAGGCGGGGGGAAAGGGAAGGGTAATTCCACCCTTCCTCGTCAGAAGTTGTTTCTCAATTTATCAAGTTACTTTTCCGGTTACAAAGTGTAAAAAAAAAAAAAAAATTAGGTAAACTACCAGGTAGCTGACAACAAAATCTATTCTTGGCATGAAAATGAAATATTTTATTTGCACAGGTTGTGTTAGATTGCTTTGGTTCTATTTTATTGTAACTGCATCATGGACCTAATGCTGTCTGTCAGTAAGAGATTTCCTTCCACCTGCAAGTTTCCGGTAGCACTTTTAGAAGTGATTGTGTGCAGCCTTACTGGGCATAGAGCAGAGAGGTGCTGGGGTAACTGATTGGAGAGGTTAATTAGTGAAGAGAGGGCAAACTTAGCACCCCCAAACACAGGGGCTTGGCTACATCAAAATATTTCTGTAGCAAATGTGAGCAGACAAATGGGGAAGTCTGCGACCTTGCGTAATCACTTCTCGGAGTAGAATGACTCCTAAACTGTATTTGTTTCCTGGATTTGTAAGTGCATGACCAGGGTACAGCACAGTTTAGGAGATTGCCACTGTCTGGTGTGTTTGGGGAGTGTTGACATTAGATAAAGATCCCCTCAGTTTGGCAGTCACTCCACTGTTCTGAAAGAAGAAAAAAAGCTAAACGAGCTTGAATGCCCTTTGAAAGCAAGATAGTCCAGAAATGCTTGCTGTGGGGTGAAGCTTTGGGTGAATGCCTGAAACAAAGGGGAGGTGTGGTGTTTCTTAATAGCAGAGGATGCATCTGTTGGCACAGCTACCAGAAACATCCTCTGCTTAAAAAACACAGACGTGTGAGTTCTGGAATTGGCTTAAAAGGAGAAAAATCTCATTAATTCATCTTTGATTTTATTGTCCTGACTGGTGAGAGTAAGGGAACTCACTTTCATTAATATGGAGGTTATTTTGAATGCCCTAGGCAGGAAAGAAGTAATTTACAGTCTGGATATGTGGTGTTCTTTGAACAGTTCAGTGGGAGAGTGCTCACTGTGTTGCCTTGTCAGCACAGGAAAAAGGGAGATTCTTCTGCCAGCATGACTTGAAGTTATGGTAAATTTAAGTGTATTATCCCTGTGAAGTAAAAGATTGACCACTGTAGAAAGAACAGCTTGTTAGGTCACGTTGTTCCTTGGCCACCATATGCCAAAAGGAAACAGGATCAAATTACAGAGAGGAACCAAAAAAATAGGAGAAGAAAGGGAGAAGATTCAGTAAAATAGGAAATGGCATTCAAAAGATAAGAAAAAACCTTCATCCTGTTTGGGGGAAATTGGAGAGTTGACCTAGAAAATGATAAATATAGTTCATGTTTTTAAAAGGCAGAGAAGAATGGTGATATTTAGCCCTGTGTCTCTTGGAAGAATTCTGAAGCAAGTAGTCAAACAATTTTTATCTCCTACTTAAGAGCAAATTGTGCTAAGCTATTCCAGTGTTGCTCCATACATAGTCAATGGGCATTATTCAGAAGAGCAACAGATGTCTTGGATCCTGGTATGTTTTTTTAGCATGCATTAGGACATGGTCTCTCATAACTTGCTTTTAAAATTAAGAAATATTGTGGGCAGGAAAGTTGCAGAGAAGTTACAAGTGTGGAAGGTGGTAGGAGGAGGCAGGTGTGTGCTTTTTGTCTAGTCCAGTTCTCTGGCTGGCAACATAAGGAGATGGAGATCAGGCTAAAATAATTCTTGCATAATCACAGATTCACAGAAAAATAATACAGCCCTAGAAGGGCTGGTAGTTTTTTTTGCAAGATAATATTTGGGATGTTTAGAGTGAACTGAAGTGACTTGGGATGAGGAAAAAGGAAGGTAGTGGGTACATAGGAAACCTGAACAGCATCAGTCAGTGCTTCAGAGAAGAAAATACACCATTCTAAGAAAGTCAGATAAACAAAACCACATAAAACCTCCCAAAAGAAGGACAGCTACTTGCCCACCTTGCTGCTGGATAGAAAGCAAGGACAAGGTAGTTGTGGCAAGCTACACATTAAGCTTAGCTTGCCAGCAGTACCTGAATTTATTTCCTGGAGTAGCTGTGGTATTTCCACTTAGGAAAATGTCAGGAATGTCTTGTTAACTTGGGCAAACACATGTCAGGAATAAGAGCTGTGGTTGGTGCTGCACAGGAGGAAGCAAACTGCTCTCAATTGCTTGGAGTGTTGTGTAACAGCTAAAGCATTTTTTGAAGCTCCATTATAAAACCAAGTCTGAGTCATATCTCTGTAGTCTCAAAGTGAGTGTCGTTAACCTGCAAATTCTGAATTTGTTTGCGCCAACACTTGGGCTGTCCCGTTGCTGCCCGCAGGACAGGTGGCCTGGAAGCGCGCGGTTCGTGGCGTTCGCGAGATGTGTGACGTCTGTGACACCACCATCTTCAACCTGCACTGGGTCTGCTCCAAGTGTGGCTTTGGGGTGTGCGTGGATTGCTACAGGATGAGGAAAAAAAGCTCCTGTGAAGGTGAGTGTGCTTCTTACTGCCTGAAACAACAAGGGAGGAGGGGAAATAAAATATCTGTATTCAACTTGGAAGCCAATGATAACCTTAAACGAGACAAAAAAACCCTTCCCAACCAAAAGACCTGTGCTTAGATATATCAATAATAGTAAAACATGTGGCTTTCCAGAGCAGTAACAAAATATGTAATGGTTTTGTTTTACAGATGATGACTCAGATACTTTCTCCTGGTTTAAATGTGTGAAGGGACAGGCACATGAACCAGAGAATCTAATGCCTACACAAATAATTCCTGGAAAAGGTATTGGAAATATTTGGTTAGCATAAAAACGTGCTGTAGGATTTTTCTGTCTCTTGTGTGTTGATATTGTACTGAGTGAGGTTTGATTTTTAGTAGTAAAGCTAGTAAAAGCTTAAAATTTATTTTCTAAAGACAGGAGTAGCATGTGTTTAATACTGTTTTATTATCCTTGACCTTTACAAAAAACTAGCAGAACCTCTTGTTTAATGATGAACGGCATTCACATATTATTGTTTATCTGCACAGCACACAGAATTTCTTAAAAAGTCTTAACTGTTGCAGTGACTGTTGGATGTTGTGATTACATGTGAGCTCACTGATGTTCTCTCCCTTCAGCCCTCTATGATGTTGGTGACATCGTTCACTCTGTAAGAACAAAATGGGGAATAAAGGCAAATTGTCCATGTGCAAATAAGCAGTTCAAAGCACTATCAAAGCCAGCTCTAAAGGAGGATTCAAAACAGGTATTGTTGCTGCCTCTGTGTCTGTGCAGTTAAGTTTGTGTCCCTCTGTTGCATGTTCATGAAGCCACTGCTAATTTGACTTTGTTGGTTGCCAGCCCTGACCTCTGTGATAATCCCACCACACAGGGACAATTTGTATCCACTGCTCATCTTTCTGCTTCAGCTCTTCTTTAAGTTTTGGGGAAAATCTCGTTGTGTGCCTTTGACACTGAGGCCTCAGTAGTTGACCTGTCCTTGAAAAAAGCTCAGCGAGGATTTTTAGAGTGAAAATGGAATTAGATTGAGAGATCCCTTAAGAGAAGAACATGAAGAACAGATGAGTGGCAATGGTTGTGAAGTCTAGGCTATTCCTTGGGTCCTGGAGATATAATACGTGCAGCATCTGAAAGGATAAGTAAGTTAGAAGAGCACTGGAATTCATAAAAGAGCTAAACATGTAAAAAATTGAGATTTAGAGGAGTGTGGAAAACCTGATTTCTCTGGCAGTCTGGTAGGTTTGCTTCTCTGTATTTAGAAAAACAAAACAAATCCTACAAGATATATATATGTTTATAAATGGATGTAGTGGGTTTTTTTGCTTTTGAAAACAGAGCACAAATTAATAGCTTAGTTTGGAGGTATCTCACAAGAAATAGTGTGAATTAAGTGATTTTAATTTTGTTAGATGCTTTATTCATAGCCTTACTTTGAAAACAAATCTTACCTTAAGTATAAGAAGCAGGTTAGACTTAATTTTGGTGTAAGTAATGAACAGAAGAAACAAAAATATTTCAGTTTTTAAGTGTGGAAGATAGTTATGTGAATCAAAAGTTATCGTCCAACTGACCTGGCTTCAGTCTTCTGAAACAAGATTTCCTGTGATTCTGGACAAAGCTGCATTAAATTTATCTGCACATCATTATAGAATTAGCTATTGCACTGGTTGTGTGAGGATAAGCTCGTTAAGGTTGAAGCATTTTGTATTGTCATGTTTAGAATCCTGGCCAAGCATCAGCAGTCAGTGAGAGGTGAAACAGAATGTAATGACAGGCAGACAGAAGAGCAGAATACTCTTAGCTGAAAATTGGTTGGGCAGAGAGAGGAAATATCACCAGTCATGCAGGAATCCCAGGGCAAAGCTGTTCTGGGATTAGTCTGGTTAGTCTGTTCCTAGAGCCTCCAAATGACCGGATAAATCAGCTGCAGAGGAGCTGGACAGTCCTGTGCTGGCCAGTCCAGTGCTGCACTCAGGCAGGTGTAGCTCAGACCTGGCAGGTGAGTGCACTTTTGCTGCCACCTTAAGAGAAACATTTAGGGATGCTTCTTACCTGTTTTAGTCCTCTGAACTGGATCTTCATCTTAGCCCTAGCCTGAGCATCAGCTATGAGTAGGAGTGTGAGAACTGGTTTTAAAACTGCTTGGCTCCCAAAGCAATCCCAGAAAATGCACCTGGGAAACTTGGCTCTCTGTTTTGTCTTGAGGGGTGATGGACTCTGGCTGCTCTAAAAGGCAGGAGATCCCAAATCCTGCTGAACTGTCCTCTGCTGATCCTGAGCTGCAATGCTGACCTCTTGTGGAGATCACATGTTTTGAAGGGCCAAACCATTTTACTTTTAAAAGGATGAGTTTGGACACGTTATTGCTTGTATTCCCTTTGCACAGAGTGTGTTTAGTGTCTAAACAAGTTACTGCTTTGCTTTTTCAGCACTTGGCATCTGGGGACAGGCCTGGCCTTCAACACAACAGTTTTGTCCTGAGCCCACAAGTCACTACACACGATCCTCCTCTAAAGTCAGCACTTGGAAGCAAACAAGCTGCTTCTGTAAATACTTCTCCTTCATTAAATTGGTTTTCAAACCTAACAAGTGGAAACGTGAATAAAGAAAACAAAGGTATGTGCAGAACCAGTGAAGAGTAAGCCCTTTGTGGCTGTTTGTCAGAGGAATATAGGTCAGACCCAGCAAAGTCTTGTGCTGAGTGATGTCATCTGCCTGCTGGGGTGGGTGTTCAGTGCTCGTGCTGCAGAACATGGCAATGGCTTGGAGTAAAGCCTGGCAGATTAGCAAATTCTGTTTCAAAAACTGGATTAAAATTCCATTGATGCAAGTATTTTTGAAAATCCAGTTTGAGAATACTTTTTGTTCTTGTTGTTTGGGGATTTTTTGGGTGTTTTGGCTTTTTAGAGTTTTAGAATGTGGGATTTTTGAAACTTTGGTTTATTGAAGAAAGCTAAGTGAAAGAAATGTTGTATCTGCGTGTATTGGGAGGAGGTTTATCTGTATGCATATACATGTACATACATGTATGCATGTAGGAAGACATTGTCTTGAAAAAAATAATTCCAAGTATTTTCACAGTTTCCAAGTATTCTCATGGTTTTCCTTTCTTCATTTCAGAAAAACTTCTCATACCAATTTCAAAGAATGAAAGTAAACCTCTCCAGACGCTGCCCAGCTTAGCCAAGCCAGCTGCAGCCCTGCAGACATTCAACAGTGCAATATTAACCCCTGTGAGCAACAACAACACGGGCTTCTTGCGGAACCTGTTGAATTCTTCTGCAGGAAAGGTACAGGAAAAATTCTGTCCTACAGGTTTGAGTTGTTCCCAGGCCTAGATTCTGTTCTAAATCTGTGAACAACTGCCACAGGCAGGTTACTTTCTTGTCACAGTAAGAGAAATTGTCTTCGTTTGAGTACAAGGACTAATTCAGTTACCATGTTTTGGTGCTCACTTAGCAGTAGCTTAGTGGTACTATTAGCAAGTCTTGGTGAGGAACTGGGAACTAAGGGATAAAGCAGATTAACTTCCTTAGGCTTCCTCTGGCAGCTACATTGATTGGGATGTCTTCTAGACTCCAAAAAGAAGCACCCTTGAACTTGCAGATGGAGGGAAGAACCTTCTGTTGTGTCTTCCCCATACCCCATTTGCAGACTGGTTCACTTCATATGTTTCTGGGCTTTGTCTGATGTTACAGATGTGACTTCAAAGTGGTGGGGAAAAATACTGGCCTTGAGAGTTCTTTGCTAAAAATGAATTTCTGCTCTTTGATATAAAGCAAGTCCTGTTCCCTGCTGCATATTCTGGGTTTCTGCAGCGCTGCTGAGATGCAGATCAGAGCAGAAATTGTTCTGCCAGAATTGTATAGACAAAGTGTAGGAAATGGCATTGGCATTTATTTAATGGTGCATTTCTAGACAGCAAAGTTCTGTAGTTTTTTGTTTCTCTGCGTGACTGGATCTCAAGTAAAAAAATCTTGGAAGTGGTGAATACTTCCTTTAAAGCCTGCAGGATAAGGTAAAAGAAAAGAGCACTAATTTGTTGTTGTTGTTTCATGTGTTTTATCAGACAGACAATGGACTGAAGAGTACACCCAAAATCCTTGATGACATTTTTGCTTCCCTGGTGCAAAACAGAGCCATTACAGACTTGCCTAAGAAGCCTCAAGGACTGACCATAAAGCCCACGATAATGGGCTTTGACACGCCCCACTACTGGTTATGTGATAACCGCCTGCTGTGTCTTCAGGATCCCAACAACGAGAGCAATTGGAATGTCTTCAGGGAGTGCTGGAAGCAGGGACAGGTATTTTCATTTGCCTGCTTTTTCCATTTGCAGTTTGTGTACTTTGTCCTTTAGTTGAAGCACAGCTACAACCACTCTAGTGATAATTAGCATTAGACCTTCATCGAATGTGTGACCTGAGCTCTGTTACACACCCTTATCTAAGGGTCTGGTTTACTCTTTAAATCTGTTTCTAAACACAGAGTTGAAATTATGGTTCTGCATAAAAAGCTGCCTCAGTTTGAAACAGAATGCTCAGATGCGTGGTAATGCAGAATTCTGATAGGGCATACTGAGCACTTAGTTTGCAAAATGCCTGCATTCAAATGCTCAGTGAATTTTATGTATTACCTTGTTGTAGTTAGGATTTTTGGTGTTTAATAATTCTTCAGAGCGTGTTCTTTTGCCTTCTAGCCTGTAATGGTTTCAGGAGTGCATCACAAGTTAAATGCAGACCTCTGGAAACCAGAGTCCTTCAGGAAGGAATTTGGGCAACAGGAAGTAGATCTGGTTAACTGCAGGACCAACGAAATCATCACTGGAGCTACTGTAGGAGATTTCTGGGATGGTTTTGAAGATATTTCAAGTAAGTGCTGTAAATCTTTGTTCCAGTAGGTAAAACACTCAGCAGCAATAATTCTTCCCTAGCACAGATTTGTGATCTATGATCAGTGTACAAGATGTTCAAGGATTTCTCTTCACCTTGGACAGTTTGGTGAGGCTGCATTGCAGATGTTTATGCTTTGTAGGATTGTGGACTAGATAAAAACTGTCATTCCCATGAGGTACTCCTTTAGGAGTATGTTGCTGCCTTTAGTCTTTTGGGGAAGCATTCTGAGGAGATTTAAGATCTTCCTAGCAAGTAGGTTCACCTGCCAGGTTGTTTTTTATTTCCAGTTGAGTGAAACAGAAGAGCACGTGTAGGGGTGGTGCTCACTGGTTAAATGGGTTTTGCTGTTTTAACTTGAAGATACTTCTTTATCCTGAGGAACTGAAGTTATTTTGTATAAAAACAGATTTAGAGGAGGTGAGCTTGAGGTTTTCCAGGAGAATTAATACTTGTCATTGCATCTGGAGTTCTACTTTGTTTTTTATCCTTATCTAAGGATCTGGTTTAATGTTTAAATCAGTTGTAAGCTTAGGGAATTTGGTATTTTGGGCAAGAAGAGTGGGAGGTGAAGACTCAGACATTTCTCTTCTGTTACTTCATCTTTGAAGAGGTTTGGCTTCATCAGCTACTTTTGGCCTCAAACAAACCGCTTTTTGATCTAAATTGTAGGAAGTGCTTGGGCAGGGAAGCAGTGAAGGCTGCTTGTCTGTCTGACATTTCCTGTTGTAACACATTTGTCATAAGTGATACCCTACTCTGGTGTCAGAGGAACTTGTATGTCTTTAGTTCTATGTGAAAAGTTGTGGATTGAACATGATTTTAATCTGAGATAAGGGTTTCTTTATCTTAATTCTTTGTATTCTGAGTTGTACAACTGGTAAAAACTAAGACTTGTTAATATTTCAAATTAGGTCGCCTGAGAACAGAGGAGGGAGAGCCAATGGTATTGAAGCTTAAGGACTGGCCTCCAGGAGAAGACTTCAGAGATATGATGCCCTCTCGGTATGAATTTCCGGAGGAGATGTTCCTTGTTTCTGTGGTGCACCCCAAAATAAGGGACTGGAGGAATAGCCTCATGTTTTGATACCTGCCTCAGCTTTGAGCAGCAGTTGGTGACATGTGAACAGTTCTGTTTCTCTGTTTCTCAGAGATGCCTGTCATAAATGGAAATCTTGCACAAGTTTCATGATAAATTTTCATGTAGTTCATTGTATTTGTTGCTAAGTAAAGTGAGCGCTTAACTGCTCCTAAAAGCCTGAATCACTTTGAAATCTGAAGTTCAGTTGAAGTTTACTTTCTGGCAAAACATTTTAAAGTATTTGGACTTAGGCTGTTAGATATTCCTTGAGATGATTACACAATGAAAGAGCATTACTCCAGAGCAGTTAAATTTATTTGCTGTATTTCTGTGCCTTGTTGTTTGGTTCCTTTTCATGGTGTCCAGCAAAACCCCCTGAGGGAATGAGTACACTTCCTTGACTGAAGAGAGCTTTTGTTGTGGTCTGTTTCAGTCTGTTTTTGGTTTTATCAGTGGCTAATGTGAAATCTTGCTGCTTTACCTTAGGTTTGATGATTTGATGAAAAACATCCCTTTGCCAGAATATACCAGGAGAGGTGGCAAGCTCAACCTCGCCTCTCGACTTCCCAACTATTTCGTGCGGCCGGATTTGGGCCCCAAGATGTACAATGCCTATGGTAAGGAATTTTTCACTCTAAAGGTCACTTTGACCATATGTTCATATTGAAATTTATTGTAGATTATGTGAATCCTTGCTGTTGTAGACAATTTGATTAATCCCATAGATCAGAAAACCTGAGTTTGGCTCACCTATAGGTATCAGTGATGTTCAGAGCATGTTATGATTTTATTAAACATCTTTTTGTCCAGGTGGTTTTAAGTCAATAGGAGTTAATCCCAGTCTTCCAATCAGCTTCCAATTCCACAGTCTCTTTCCTGTAGCTGGCAACATGTATTTGTTTCGCTGCTACTGGATGTATTGCTTTTGTTGTTCTCCTTTTTGGTCTGTATCATTTAGCTTTTAATCTCTCCTTGAGCAGTTTTTTCCATGTCCAGTTCATCTGCTGTCACTTAGAAGACATTTAAAATGTAGCAGCAGCATGGCCAGTAGCGAGACTGTGGATAGTAAATCCTGCATCAGCTGCTGTTTAGAATGAAAACAAGACTGTTTCTGAAAATGCTTTATCCTAAACTGTAGAAACCCCTTTTCTAACAGGACTTAAACATGACTTTTATATATCATACAGGCTAGATAGAGCTACATTGATCTGTATCAGCCTGTTAGCAGATCACTTGGGAAGCCACAAGATGGAGCAAGGTCCTGGGTAGAAAACATTGCTGTTCTGGAAGCATTTGTTGGTTGAAGTAAAAACACTCTAATCTTTTCAGAAAGTGCTTCTGACAGTGGTGTAACATTTCCTTGTCTTACTAATGGATCTGCTACTCCTTTTCCCCCCTTTGATTCTGCCCCCAGGCCTAATAACACCAGAGGACAGAAAATACGGCACAACAAACCTCCACTTGGATGTGTCTGACGCAGCCAATGTCATGGTTTACGTGGGGATTCCCAAAGGCCAAGCCGATCAGGAAGAAGGTGAAGTCTTAGTGGTGTCTGGGGGGATGTGCCTGTGGCTGGAGGGAAGATCCTTTAGTGTGTAACTGCTGGTGTTGACTCTCCACAGAAGTGCTTAAGACCATACAGGATGGTGACTCTGATGAACTGACAATTAAGCGTTTCACTGAAAGTCGAGAGAAGCCTGGAGCTCTGTGGCACATTTACGCTGCCAAAGATACAGAGAAAATCCGGGAGTTCCTTAAAAAGGTAAGATGTTAATCTTAAAAACTGGTCTTTTAGCTGGGTAGGCTTGCAAGTCTCTCTCCTTGGGCTTTTCTCCTCCTTCATATCGCAGTTACTGTGGCAACAAATAGCTTGAGTTGTATCCAAGACAAAACTTCTCCTGTGCCATGAGTCTTGTAGGACCTGAAAAGGGTGGAGAGTTGAAGTTTCAAGTTACCTTGTATGCAGATACTCCTTCTGCCCACATTTCTCTTAGATGAGTAATGTTACATAGTGAACAAGAAAATAGCTGGTTTAGATTTAAGGAAAAGCAGTTGAATTTGATAATTTTTAGAAACATCTGAGATGTTTTTGAGAAGTGTCAGAGCAATACATGGTACATAATGCTCTTACTTGTTCTCTTTCTTACTACTTTTTTTTTTCTTCCCCATGTCTTGATGAGATCTGAATTAAGGGAAAAGCATGAGGTATTTTGTCATGTCTTCATAGGGTTCAGTAGCGATGTGCTACCACATCCAAAAAGGCTTGTTTCAGTGTTCAAATTGACCTCAGATGGTCCAGAGGTCTTAATTGTGATACTTCTTTGGTGCTCTAAAAGTGGAAAGAGCCAATATGCTGGTATTTAAAAGGATAAGTGGGATGATCTGAACAACTGTTGGCCTGGTCTGGCTTTTGGCTTTTTTGGTGGAAGCCTGGAGAGGCTGCAACAGGCTTATTAAATATTAACAATGAACAAATCTTACAGCTGATAAAACATGATAGTGGGTTTGATAAGCATTAGCACTCGGAATCTTCATATCTGTGTCTCACACCTCAGTCCCTTGTATCACACTTGCTGGCAGGTGTGGAGCTTTCAGCAGCTTTTAGTGGAGTAGAACCAAGCTGTTTATTTCCTCCCAAATGAGTTTTTGGGCTACAGTCCTGGATGTAAATGGCTGCTGCAGCAATTTGGATTTATACAGCAACTTCTTGCAGAAATTCTTTCCCCACTGCCCTCAAATTTCTGTCCTGAAGTGCTTGTTGTGCCTCCCAGTCTTGTTTCTCCTGAAACTCTGGTTTGCATCCTCTAGGTCATTGAGCACACAGTGACTGATTGTGGCCTTAAGGCAGACACCTGCTGAATTCCACGCTTGATAATGTCTTCTAGTCACAGGCTATAGAGTCAGAGAATCTCAGAATGGTTGGGGTTGGAAGAGAGCTTCAAGACCATCTCATTCCAACCCCCTGTGATGGTCAGGGACACCTTCCCCTGGATGAGGTTGCTGAGAGTCCTGTCCAATCTGGCCTGGAACACTTCCAAGGATGGGGCAGCCACAGGTTCTCTGGGCAACCTGTGCCAGTGCCACACTGCCCTCACAGGAAAGAATGTCTTCCTAATTTCTTCTAATCTGAACCTACTCTCCTTCAGCTTAAAGCCATCACCTCACACCCTTCTCCATGGTCCCTCTCCAGCTTTAGTAGTGTCAGAACACTGGTTCCATGTAGGCAGTGGTTCCCAGTGTGAACATGAGTTGCTTCACTTGCCACTGTAGTTGGGATTACTTGCATTTTCCATATCCACATTTGCAGTGTGTCTGTGAAGCCAGTGGGACCTGAGAAATGCTGAAACCCTGACAAAGGTCTGAGTGAAGATCCAAACTTTCATTGTGTAACTCTCCTACCTGAACGTGTGGTACAAGTCCTGGCACACATTTGTATGGATTACCACAGATAGAACTTGACTGACCAGTCAGACTGGTATGTTAAAATGCCTGTTGTCTTGTGACTTTCCCAGGTTGCAGAAGAACAAGGCCAAGAAAACCCTGTAGATCACGATCCCATTCATGATCAGAGTTGGTACCTGGACCGATCGCTGAGGAAGCGCCTTCATCAGGAGTACGGAGTTCAAGGCTGGGCTATTGTACAGTTTCTAGGAGATGTAGTTTTCATCCCAGCAGGAGCTCCACACCAGGCAAGCACCAGGGACATGGGATGGCCTGACTGCTCAGGCAGCCCTTTGAGCACATGGCTAATGCTTGTTTGTTCTCTCTAGGTTCATAATTTGTACAGTTGTATTAAAGTTGCAGAAGACTTTGTATCCCCAGAGCATGTCAAACACTGCTTCTGGCTCACTCAGGAATTTAGATATCTGTCACATACGCATACGAACCATGAAGATAAATTGCAGGTAACTTCCCAATGCTCAGTGCTCTTAATCCTTTACAAAAAAACCCACTAAAACACAACAGATGTTTTCCCCAGTTTGTGATTTGCATGAAGGTCGGGCAGAGGAGTGTGTTTGAACTGACCTGCACAGGGTGAGGGGAAGTAAGTGGGAAAGCTGGAAAACCATCTGTGCTGTTAGCTTGTAAAACCAAGCCCCTTTTCCTTTGCTGTTGCAGGTGAAGAATGTCATATATCACGCTGTTAAAGATGCAGTTGGGATACTGAGAGCTAATGAATCCAGCCTTAGCAGACCGTGACGTAGAGCGCCTTAACCACACACTATGAAACAGAAGCGTTGGCAGCTGTTTTACCTACTCAGTCAGGACCTCTGTGGACTTTGAGATTATATGAATGTTACCTCATCTTCCTTTCAGCAGTACCAGAGGATTGTGGTACTATGTTCTGTGTATTCTTCCAATGTTTACAAACCTGATATGTATATGTAGTAATATGTATGGACTGTGGCATACTGTGAATGCTCAGTTGCAATAGAACTTTATACGGAGTTTCTCTCCAAACTGTACAAAATACCTCCTATAGAACTGTTGGGAACTATTCCAAATTATTCGTTTGAAAAATATTATTCAAGGCGTTGTAAAGCTTCAATTTTTAAGATTTATTTGGGGGGGGAGGAAGTATGGAATCGCTCAGTTTAATAACCTATTTACATAAAAAGTTAAGAATGCAGTTCTGGAATTTCACATTAACATAGAACTAGCATTTAAAAGTAGCTTTAAGCTATTGTATAGTAACATAGAGATGGGAGTTAACCATCTTTAGGTAAATGTATTTAAATTTCTAAATGTTAAAAGAAACTTTTAATCAAATGTCTTCTGTTCGAAACTGCTCTTTAATTTGAACTGATGTTTGATTCTCTTGTTTTTAACACTGAATGGTTACATAAAAAATCTTCTATTTCAGATACTGTTCCTTGCCTGTCTTCTTCAATTGACTGTTTAAAATGTAATTAGTTTGGTGCAGTACTTTGAAATGCAAAAGAAAACTGTGTATCATAAATGGTTCATACTGTTTTTTGAAGTATTTG
Organism: Hirundo rustica; assembly: GCF_015227805.2. Classification (NCBI taxonomy): domain Eukaryota; kingdom Metazoa; phylum Chordata; class Aves; order Passeriformes; family Hirundinidae; genus Hirundo; species Hirundo rustica. The sequence continues at coordinate 5,121,940 of NC_053454.1, read as the reverse complement.
AAGGGTATGGAATTTAGCAGCACACCTGTTTATAGTTATTTCTGTTTAACCCAAGCATGACTTAGCTGACAGCCTACTGCTGCTAGTGCTGTGGTCTCTGTCTGAAATGGTACAGACTGAACTCAGGGTAATATGCAGAAACACTGAAAACATCATAAAACTTTTAACAGGAAGAGAGGTTATGAGTGGAAAAGTGAATTTCTCATTTGATGAGATACCCTGAGACAAAACTAACCTTTCAGTTCCTTTCCAGCACTGAAAGTTGCAGGATGGCTGTTGGGAACAGCCAGGCAGGAGAGGAAACCTCCCAAGTTCACTTTTCTGAGCTTATGCAACAAATTGAACTCTGCAAATTCCCCTCCCTGTAATACCTGACCTGCTGTTTGTGATGAGCATCAGCTGTTGTCTCTCTTTGGTGACAGGATTCTTCTTCAGAGACACTTCCTCTGCTCCCTCAGCAGTGGGGAGTGGGGTCAGCCTGCAGAGCTGTGCAGGCAGCAGGAGTCTCTTACAAGAGCAAAGTGAAGTTGGCTTACAAAGGGTTTGCCTACACAACAGCCCTTCACTGTAGTCAGTGAGAGCTTTCCTCCACCTTCACCTGCTGCCACCTCTTGGCAGTAAATAACTTGTTCTAGTCACTTCAGGTGCCTTGATTTGGCATTGTGTGCTTGAACTTGTCAAGTATGCTTAAAAACAACACTTACCTGAATGTTCTCCCTTGAACTATCATGTTGAAGTAGATGACACAAAGCAGGTTAATTGCTTTCTTGGAGCCAGCTGGAGTATTTGTGGGCAGCTGGAGCACAGGTACCTCCCAGGGAGCTGAGTCACACTGCTCTTGCACACCCTGTGTGTGCACATAGATCTGAAAAGACTCATTGTTGAAGCTGGATTTTGAGCTCTTACCACTGTGCTGTTGTTCAGTCTTGTTTTATTGCAGCTCTCACCCACTTTTGTTTCTGATCTGTCCTTTCTGGATTTTTAAGACCACAAGAAACAAACTGTCCCTCTTGCCTGTTTTTGGTGCACTGGGGTGGAGATGAACACTTGAATTGCACAGCCCTGAAGCACTGGGGATGCTTTGCCTCCCACAGCACAAAGGTGAACAGTGCTGGGCCCCCTCTCATGCTTTTGTGGTTAAAATAGGAGGTGTTGGACTCCATCAGCTATCTGATCTGTGTGCCTTGTGTTTTTCTACCCTTGCTCTTGGGATGCAATGCTGGAGAGACTTGGCTTTCTTTGGGTAAGTCTTCCTTAAAAGGAAGAGCTCTGGCCCTTGTCCGGGAGTTGCTGTGGCAGTGATTGGTTTGGGTCAGAGGTTTTTGGTTTGCAAGCAGCTTTTTGTGAGCCATGACATTGTTCTACCTGAAGCTTTTCCTTGGAAGGAGACACAGCTCTCCTTTGACCCTGGAATGTGCTATTGGCTATTGGCATGGCCACAGGGTCTGGGGAAGCTTTGCCAACAGCTGGGTGAGTCAGGGCCCCCCTCCCACTGCCGCCACCTGCTCTGCCCTCACTGTGCCACGGCCTTGGACAGAGCTGGAACAGACTGAAAACTTGTCTTTAACTACACCGTGGAGGGCCTAAATGTGCTAAAGAAAGGTGTTGCAAAACTAAAAGGGAGGGGTTAGAGGTGGGTATTGTTTGTGAAAGAGGCCAAAGTGATGCAAACTGAACTGCTGTGTGGCAATGACTGTTAGAAGCAGCTTTAATAAATTTTGTATTGATTCAGGAAAACACAGATCTGACAGTGCTGAAGGTTTTTGGTAGCAGATTTAACCAAAGTGCCTGTTAGGGAGAAATGCTGCTTGAAGATGAGAATTATTTAGGAACTTTATGTCTAAAAATACATAACATTATACCACTCTTTCCATGTCACCACAGGCCCTGTGGGCTGAACAAAACTGGAAGAGATTGCACTCCCCAAGAAGTATATTACAGTAGTGTCTTGGAGAAAAAAATCCTCAGGAAGAAAAAAAATATATATATATTACATAAGTGAGAATACATTAAGTTTTGCATTTTGAAGGTAGGACAGAATAAAATAAAGCCAACTGTACACATCCATCCTGGCCCTAGCTCCTCAGCGTGGCCAACCGTGACTGCATCGCTTCGATGTCCTCCTCCTCATCCACAGCAGCAGCAGCTGCTCCCATGGGCTCAGGCTCTGGCAGAGCATCTGTGACTTTACTGGGTGCTTTACCCAAGGCCCCTGCAACAACAAACAGGCTCATTAGCACGTGCCAGCTCTTCATTTAATAATTAGTGGCTTTGGGGGACATCTAAAATAACCCAAGCAGTCATTTCCTATGGAGCTCACACCCCTGAGCTGTGCCAGGTGCTGCCCAGCAGCACTGACCTGCCAGCTCTGAGCCTCTGGAGGCTCCCAGCTCCCCACGAGCCCTGCTGCCTGCCTGGGAGCTCCCCCTGCCTGCTCGGGAGGAGGGGAGCTGCTCCAGCCAGCAACCACCATGGAAAAAGCAAATTAGGATGTGAGGAAAGAATGGGGCAATGTGCCAGGCACTGGGCACAAGGTGCCAGCAGCCTTTGCAGTGTGGTACAGCTGAATGAAGCCCTGGAACTTGTTTTTGTCACACCACATCACAAGCAATCTAGGTGAAAGGAGCATTCTAAGCATTCTCCAAGTCAAATAACTGAACCAGTACATCATTACTTCATGAGGTGGAAGGCAGAAGTTGTGGGTTTGGTTTTAAGAGGGTTTTTCTGTTTGTTTTGGGATTTTTCCCCTCAAACAAGACACAGCATGTTACTGCCAGGACTCACAACATAGCCTATGACTCGAGGCAGTGCAGCTGAGTTTATTTCTTGGTTTCATTAATAACAATACCTAGTCACTCATGTAAGTTTCACCTTGTTAAGAGGATTCACTGCACAGCCAAACACAGAGCTATTAGAGCCTCAATTACATAACTGCACAGACAGCAGCTGATGGAGATTAGTTCTGCCCTGCTGAGCCCCACTGGCCTTCTCAGCCAGTATTCCCTAAGAAAGCAGTTTGTCAGAGCTCTCTGCCCATCACCAAGGGAAGAAATGTCACTGGGAGAGTGCAGAATAGAGGAAGATTTCAGTTGTTGCATCTTACTGAACAGAGCAGGGCCTTGGCTCCCAGCAGCATCCACAAACTCACCGGCTGTAATTTCAAAAAGGATTTTGTCAATTTCTGCCTCAGCTTCCTCTTCCATCTCCTCCTGATCCTCCAGGCCTTCAAAGGTGTCCTCCAGCATTTCCTCTATAATTCCAGCCTAGCAGAAATAAACAGCAGAGTAAGAAGACACATTTCTACTTGGGAGATGAGGTTATGCCTGTCCAGGCACGTAACACACCCCTGCTCCAGGGTGTGGGTCCAGATGGAGGCTGCTGCAGGAGGGTGAGCACACATCTCTACAAATGGTGCACAGGAAAAACAAAGAAAAATGAGGATTAAAGGCACCTGTTCTCACTTGGAAAACCTCAAGTTATTTAAACTAAAAGAGGAGATATTTTAATTAGATATTAGGAAGAAATTCTTCCCTGTGAGGGTGGTGAGGCATTGGAACAGGTTCTCCAGAGAAGCTGTGGATGCCCAATCCCTGGAAGTGTTCCCAGCCAGGATAGATGGGGCTCTGAGCACCCTTGTCTAGTGGCAGATGTCCCTGTCCATGGCAGGGGAGCTGGCATTACATGGTCTTTAATGTCCTTTCCAACCCAAACCATTCTAAGATTCCGTGGTTATTTATTGTTGTTGCAGCCTGCTCCAAGCGTGTGAAATACAAGTGTAAATTTCAGTCATGCAGCATGAATTGTGTAGCACAGTGTAAAACTGCTCTTTGACACAGCTTGTGGTTTTTTTTATCTCTCTGCATTTGAAAGCATTCCTTTGCAGGCCCTGCAACCTAGATATGGCCAAACCATGCTGGTGCACAATGGTAAAATTATTTAGAAATAAACTTATTTGAACTAAACAGTCTAGAGTGGTAGGAAAGGAAAAAACAAAACAGCTTTGGTAGTTGAAAATGTAATAGTCATAACAGAGACTTAGGATACTTTCAAATCAAGCACTCCCATCACATGGAGACATGGAGCTAGAAGCTTTAAACCAGTGACAGGGAATTAGCCAGGAGTTTTGTGATTCTTTAAAAAATTTGTAGTGAACTACATTTAATTAGTTAAGCAATATTTGATTGTGTTACTTTGGCTGGTTTTGGTTTAGATCTGTGTTGGCTGAGTGTCAGTAAAAACCCTGCAAAATTACCTCACTGCACCTGCAGAGAGGAACTCCACGGACCCATACCCCTTAGAGAATCTACAGCTGAAGAACAAAATTCAATAAAGAATTGTTTAATGGTTATCATGTAACTAGAGATGAATTAGATGTCATAGGACAAGAATGGTATCTTGTGGGTGAAGGAGTCAAAGGCCTATAAATCCCAGAAAACTTGATTAATACATTGCAGGTGTAGTAAGGGAGCCAGTTCAGAGGCTTGTACCCTCAGAAAACTTAATCAATAGTAATTGTCTAAGCAGGATAGCAAATTTAATAAAGCACTGTTAGCTGGATAAAACTCAGGTTATCCATTAAACAAAGACAGATGAGATGTTCTGGTAGTAATTAAAAGAAACAAAACACCTCTACCATGACGCAACAAATTGGGCAGATTTTTGGGAGTGGCTGTTAAAATGTATATAAAATTGTTGTTTCTTTGAACGTGTCTATGGCAAATAAATTCCCCATATCTTCCCATTTTGACTCAAATTAGATATTAGGAATGTTGGTCTAAGAGCTTCTTGCTGTTAGATTTAAAACCCTTTGTGTCTCCAGTATCAGACTGGCCAAAGAGTGAGAGAATGTCTGAGCTCACACCAGCCCTGTGACAACTGCACTGCTCAGTATCAACCACATGGTGTTCATCCAAGCCAGATTTATGTGCCAGATCTTACCTTCATCATCTCTTTGGACAAGTCCCTCATCGTTGCTTGGATTTCTGGGATTTTTACTAGATTTTGCATAGCTTTCATGACTTCTGTGCTCTTCTGCAATGAACCTGCTACTCTGAGGACAGCTGTGAAGGAGAGGCACAGAACAGCTTGAACAACGCATGCACTGCTGAAAGCAGAGAAATTATACCCTCCCTACGTGAAAATTTGTTTACATTCAGGCAATTCAATTTAAAAAATAAACGGGCATTGCACTTCTTCATTCTTGACTAAATTCCTGAAAAAGCCCAACTTATACCCACATTGGCAAAGTCACATTTATAGCAAAGCTACTGGTCCTGTACAGTGAGAAACCCAGGTGGTCTGCAGAGAGATTTCAACCCGCCCAGTTCATTAAAGACAGGGAGAGAGCTGCTCCTGCCCTGCCCCTCAGCAGCCAGAGGTGTTGCTGAGGGTTTCAGCAGCAGAGCTGCAGTGACTGCTGAAACCAGGGATCTCCTGCCTGACACCAAGTACTGGAAACTGACCCTGGCAGAAGTTCTGCTGCAATAGTTTCATAGCAAAGAGTAAGCTACAACATTAATACTGAAGCAGATAAACCAAAAATAAGCTTGTTTAAACTGAATTTAACAATGATCTTCCCAGAGGCTATTCTAACTTAGAAGCTCTCCTCATATATACTGATATACCAAGATCAAAAAGCAGTAATTAAGGGTACTTTGGAGTTTTTTGAATTTTGCCATCTAAATTTGCAGCTTCCTGGACACAGAGAACTCACCTGTTTGTATATAAAATGGTCACTCCTTAATGAAGCAAAATGAAGGTACAGCACATATTATTTTTCATTTTAATAATTTCTTTTAAGAGCCCTACACTTGTAACAAACTAACAGAAACCTTGCCTTGAGAGGTCATTTCACAAGTTACTACAGACCCGAGACTGAATCCTAGATTCCTTCACATTTCCTATCTAAGTGTATCAGAACATTCCCAAGAAGTTGAAGATGCTGGCAGTGGTAATAAGGAGGAGGCTATTTTGAGTTTTCCCTTTTAAGGAACACCTTAAAGTGCAAGGATGGTCCTACTTTCCTTTCCTTTCCTGAGAGAGATGCATGGGGAGCCACATTTGAACCATCATAAAATTACACTTAAGGTTCACAGTGTGACTTCGTGTTTTATCACTCATCCAACATTAAAATCTACTTGGATGGTGCTGGGGTGGGGGAAATGCTTTGACATTTCTGCAGCATGTTGACCTCCACCAAGTCTTCTGCTGCTTTTAAAGCTTTCTTCTCTGCTTGTACAGGCTGGACTGTTTCCAGCTATGGAAAACACTGCAGGAAGTGTATTACAACAGATTTCTGATGTGGATAAGGAATGAAGGAAATAATGCTGGTGCTGGAGGAACACAAAAGACCAAGGAGGGTTTACAGAACATGGGTGTTAAGCCAAGGGACAAAAGGATTCATTCCACACTAAGAAATTAAACACTGCTCCCCCATTCCCATGTAGGCATTGGTAAATGCCCCCAGACTCCTGCTAAGGAAGCAACCATCCACAAGATGAAGAGAATTCTACTCCTGTGACAGGTCCTGTCAAAATCAGTGACACAGGCTCCACCAGGACACAGGGATATTAGGAATGCATTCAAACTGTTTAGAAATGCACACTAAGAATGTGCTCCAAATTGCTGTGAGTTCAGCCTCAGAGCATGTGACTCTCACATCACTGGAACCCTCAGGCTCTGAGGAGAGGTGTTAGATCATCTGCTGAGGAAACAGGGAGCCAGCACGGATGTAGGGAACAATGAGGGGCAGGAACACCAAGAAACTAAAAACTGGGAGCTCCCTGACTACTTCAGAGTCCAGGGTGGGACACCCATCCAGGCAGGGCACAGGAGAAACAGCCTCAGAATTATCCTGCAGACTGAGGGGGGTTATGGCCTACAGGGATACAGGACTCCCTACAGGGATGTAGGGGAAAAGAGCAGGTTTGGACACGGGCAAAACTTACAGTGGATCTTTTAAGGGGATTACAGGAACATGACAATCATAGGGGAACGACCAAAGGTACTTTGGGGAAGGAATGAAGTGGATCAGGGAACACACAAACCTCAGGGGCCTGCAGGACCACGTGCCAGCAGCTCAGGCGGAGCAGGAGATCTGGGGCCAGGTACCAGATATCTGGGCAGCTCAGAAAGAGCATCTGAGAGAGCATCACTGGAACAAGTGATCTGTTGAGCACATGGTTCTATTAATGGACCTCAGTCCTCAGGAGCTGAAGAGGAAGAGCAGGATGGAGCTGTTCATATGTGTGTGAAAGCTGTGTGTGTTTATGGGGTGGTGGCAAAGGCTCTGCTCTGAGAGTGTGGGTGCACAGACCTGCTGGGATTAGGGGGCAGAACTTCAGCAGCCTCACAGCTCTGGGCCTGCTATGGGAGGATCTTCCCAGACTCCTAAAGCCCACTGGAATCAGCTGCTTTTCTCAGGAGCACAGCTGCTCCCACATTCAAGCCCTGCCTGCATTTGATTTTGGTTCTGGACAAGGAAACCTCACTTCTACTGTCAGAGCAGTCATTGTGCTTGGGCCCAGAATTTGCTCTTACCAAGCTGGTTCTTCATCCCCATGAGAACAGAGTTCATGTGAGCTTTGGATGCATAGAGTTTGCTTACGGCCCTCCGAGAGCGGATCAGCTCCTTGGCCAAGATCACACACACATCTCTCTGATTCTTCTTAGCAGCATCCTTTATTGACCTCTTCACCTTCTCCTCTTCCCTCTGGATATCTGGAGTACAGAAAAATACAGCAAACAGTGACAAACTCCTAAGGATATAGAAGAGAAATCAGTCGTTTGTTGGGGTGTGTTTCCAATGTAAAGAATTGTTTCTGCTTGATTTCAGATTCCCTCTGTTACTCAAAGATCTTGTTCTAGGTAGATTTACACATCAGCTGACTAATTCAGCTAAATCTTAATAGGAAAATTCTCATTACTGAACATCCAGCTCTGTAATTTCCTTTGCAGTCAAGAGTACTCTAAAAGGCTGTCTGAGAATATTAGTCTATGATGCTGAGCTAAGAGCTTACAAAGCAAAACAAGGTTCTCTAAGAACAAAGCACTCTGAGAGGGCGACTCGACTTGCAACTTCAAAATAACTTCCTGACTATTAAATTGGTGATATATACACAAAATATACATTTAACTTGAAACATCCTGTTCAAACTCTCCTGACATCCAGCTTTGTTCAACAGCTTTTTTTTAAGAGTGTGCTTAAGTGGGAACACTGAACTAAGCATGAGCACCAAAGAATTGTTTGGATTTGAACTATTAAACACTAAAGATGCCTTCTTAAATACCATTGGTTTCTGCAGCAAATCTGATACGACTGTTTACAGTTCTGCCTTGCCAGGTAACACTGGCTGTGAACAGCAGGAGCCAGGTACTCCAAAAAGCCCAGAGTAAAAAATGCAAGAGGAAGCGGGGACAATATCAACCTCCTTTCTTCTCCAGACCCAGCAATAAATTAGCCACTGATGAAATGTGGATCTCAGAGACCACAAGAAAAATTATCCTAAAGTAAATAAAGGATTCAGATAGTAAGGGCTCCTCACCTTCCTGCAAAGAGTTGATTGAAATGACCACAAGAACAATTATTTAAAGGAAAGCCTCTCTTCAGATTCAGCTTTGAGTCTTTTTGATTTATGCCAGATGAAGTTATACATTGGAAGAATCAGAAGCTGCCCTTTTACAAAAACAAAGGCATCAACACACGCTTTCTGGTCCGAGCCAGCTTGGAGACTTCAACACAGCCTCTCAAGTGGGAGCTAATGAACCCTGTACTCAAGACCAGTAATTCTCTCAGTATCATTCACTGAGGTGTTTACCTTAAAGGACTGGCAGAAAGCTGTAGGACCATCATCAGAAAAACAAACCTTTGCTGCTTTCCCACTATTATTTTCAGAAATACCACAAACTTGAAGACATTTGTATGTCAGACATGGGACTGAGCTGAGTCCCAGCCTATCAGAGCAGGTAAGAAAGAGCTGAAGTTCTCCAGCAGGAAACAGAAGGCACCAGAACTCCAGCAGTACTGAGAAATTACAACATTCACTTTATCAGGCTGAAAACAGTCACAAGTATTGTGTTACTACACCCAGGCTAGTGTAGAGTGAATGCTTCCAGTGGCATGAGCTGCTGAGTATGAGATCAGTGGCACAAGTATGCAAGAACAGTCAGCTCCAGCTTTGAAGGTCAGTGCCAGCTATACTCCTCAAGGGAGCCAAAGTCACTTTCCCAGTCCCTCTGCAGCACTATCAAGCACAAGAGGCACAAAGCAGCCCAAAGCATCAGTGAGAGGGACTCACAAGCTCAGCAAAACACAAAGTTACTGCATTACTCCAATGCTATCAACTCGAAAAATTCAGTTCTGAAGTAACAAGGATACCTTTCATTTCTCCAAACCTTCCAAGCCCTGAGAAACAACCCACTCCAAAGAGAAATCACTACAGCAGCAAGAGTCCAACAACAGATGGTTTCAAAGAGTGTCTTGCTATTTTAGTAATTGTGCTGACTGAGAGAGCCAAGTGTTTGAGTGATCCAAGCCCACTCAGTTCATCCCAGGTGCATCGAGTGTTGCCTTGCTCAAACACATCTAGCACAGCCTTCTACAAGGAAACTCAGACAGGTTCCAGCTTAGCACCCTTACTTAAAGATTGCACTGATTTCCTGTGTGAGGCTCAGCTGAAACAAGAAAGCATGGCAGAATCCAACTACAGTGAGTAATTTTTGAGGAAACCTTCAGTGGCACTTGGCTGTCACTCTTCAGGAGCAGCCTGCTAGCCTGGGAAGTGTCCAGCAGAACCCTGTACTTCCATAGGTGACACATGGTAACACGTGAAATCCTGGCACAAAGATATTCTGTACTTTATTTGACAGGGAATTATCAGTATAGGAGATGTTGGTGGTTAGTGCTGAACTGGATTGCTTTGGATGTAGGACTCTGAAACACAGATATGTTTAGAGATGCTAAAATAATTAGATTTGCATCCACATCAAAATATCACACCACCATGAAATCTAGTATTTGTGTAGGCCATTTAAAGTATTATGGCATGTAAAAACTTAAGAGAAACCCAAAATTTCAAGAAACTCAGTAGTGAACATGTGGGTACTTTGCTTCTGTGGAAGATGAAACCTCTAAAACATATTTTGCTAGTAAGATCAGAGTTGCAGTTCCTCTGTGCCTGATACAGCCACACAAAGTACCCTGGAGAAAGTAAAAGAATTCACATCCCTGTACATCAGTTTTCCTGGGAAAGACATGAACTCTGCTCCTCATACTGGAGACAAGGCCAAAGACAGACTTTGTACTGCACAACCAACTCATACAAGAGGGAGAAAACAAACCCTGCCAGTTCTCTCCAGAGGCACAGGGCTGGGGAAGAACGGGGAACCAAGGATGTACTCCTCGAGGCCCCGCTCCAAACAGGCAATGTGCCAGTTACCAGAAACTGACACAAAATATCCTTCACCAGCACATCTCAGGGACAAATCCCAGGGACAGGGCAGCAGACAAAGAGGGGGAAAACAAAGCCAAGGCCCAAACCTATTTTCAGGCTCAGGGAAGGCAGGCAGAATGAATTCTGAACTAACAGCAGTGAAATATTAAGCAACTCCTCTGCTTTTCAAGACTCATTCAGCAGAGTGTAATGCTTATTATTTAAGAGCAAAACACCCATCCACTGAGAAAATATTTTTTCCCCTTCCTCTCTTCTGTTTGTAATTTTTCCAAGCTGACAGCAAGCTACTTTTGCTTGGTATGTGCACTTTCACACCAGTACATGCCAGTGGAACTGTCTACATGTGGAATTATGTACCACACTGATACTACTCACTAAATCAATGTGGGTGAAATTCTGGATTAGAAGTCTTATGCATATTATCCAAAGGGATTTAAGAGCATTATGCTTTACTGGGACCATGAAATATTCATGTTCTTTTGAAAATTTTACTTGGAGAACTTCACATGACATCATTTTGTAACACAAACTAGGTCTGGGCCCAGGATCACATTCATCTTCTTTTATTCCAAATGTGGTAGACTAACCCACGTTATTAAATTTCACAGCCTGCCTCAATTAAAGCAAAAACAACTTGAAGGCACACAGGGAGAGTAAAAGCAAAAATGAGACACAAGTACAAACCTCTGATCTGTCTATCAATCACTCTCATTTCTTTTCTTATCTTCAAGGACCATTCATTGACCTTAAAAAGAGAAAGTGAGAGTTACTTGAAATTCCAGCTCTAGAACTATGCTTTAATACTTTCATGTAACTTAAATATTCAATATCAAAAGCAGCACTCCAAAATGCATGAGCTTCAAGTTCTGAGTGATGGTAAAATATTTCACTATTCAAATAATAGAACACCCCCAAACATTGCAGAGATACCACCAGTTACTGCAGTGCTCTTAATGTTCAGACAAGGACTAAGGGAGGACCTTTATAGATCCCTTCCAACCAAAACTCTGCAATGGTTCCATGATATGATTTGTGAGTCAGATGCTCACAGCCATGTCGCTGCACAGAGGGAACGTGCCCCGGGGGATTTCAGCAGAAGGGACAGACTGGCACAGGACCACAGCCCCAGGAGTGCTACTGCCCATTTCAGTCAGGAGAATCCCCAGGAGGTCTCCAAGCCAACCCTTACCCAAAGCAGGATCAAGTTCAGACTTCAGACAGGTTGTTAAGGGTCTCATCCATTAAGTTTTGATACTGTTTGAGGGCAGAGACTTCACAGCCACTCCAAGCAGGCGCAATTTAAATTATTCCTGTGTGGTGAAGACTTTTCCTCATAGAATCCTGGAATGGTTTGGGTTGGAAGGAACCTCAAAGATCATCTATTTCAATGCCCTGCTGTTGGCAGAGCCACCTTCCACTAAACCAGATTGCTTAGAGCGCCACGCAACCTGGCCTTTCATGTTCCATTCAAAACTCTCCTCTGGCCAGCTGTGGCTGTAACCCCCCTCCTGTCACTGGACACACCTCAAAAGTACCGGTCTCTGTCTTGACTACAACCCCACCAGAGGCAGTGGGAGGCTTTAGACCCTTGCTCCTTCACCTTCTCTTCTCTAAGCCTAAACGAGCCCAATTCCCTAGGCCACTCCTCCTGCATCACAGGCTCCAGCCCTCCTCCATCCTGCTGGCCCTCGGCCACACTTCCCCAGGTTGTTGAGATCCTTCCAACACTGTGTGCCCAGAGCGGGACACTTGTGCAGATGTGGCCTCTTTACTGCTGAGTAGCACAGTGACTGAACACTCAACACTGTGCCTACAGCTTCCCAACACAGCGCTGTTTGCCTTCATTGCTGCAAAAGTGCACTGGGAACTCCTCTGTCATCCATGGGAAACCAGATCCTTTCCAGCAGAGCCGGTGCCCAGCCAGCCCCAGGCTGCACATTCCTGTGTGCAGGGATGGTTGTCCCACCTGCACAATCTTGCATTGCTCAGCATCATGAGGTTCCTGCTGTTCCTCCCACGTGCTCAGGTCCCTCTGCCCTCCAGCTTCCCTTCCCCTGCCTCTGGTGGGGTTAAAACGCAGCCACTCCTTCGACAGCTCCCTCCTGGCACTTGCCAGGATTTCTCTGTTCCAGATCCTCTGGCTCACCCAGGAGTGGGGAGCTCCACTTGCCCTGATCACCCCTCAAAGGAAGCAGAGAGAAGAGAACTCATGCAATGAAATCTTGTAAAGCAAGTTCTCTTCAGTGCACAGGCCCAGCAGAACAACAGATTTAGACTTTTACCAGTCTCAAAAGATTTCCTCTTGGTCATGGTGAACAAGACCGTGTTTTGATGCAGACAACAGCCACCATATGAGGTGCTGAAGCACAAAATCAGCTAAAAAAGTCTCACATACAACCCAAAGCCCTGCAAAGGTACAGAAGATCCTAACAGGTTTTAGAAAGCTCCCATATCTTTAGTTAAACCCTGGGTTTACAGGGAAACAAACCCTAAACCCTTGCAGGACTGACTGCAGCTGTCCCTCTTGTTCTTCAGAGCAGAGAAGAGTATGTCCTGGAGAGTCACTCCTCACCCTGACAGGAAGCTAAGAAGGTCCTTTTTTTGAGTATGGACTACATGAGAGGGAAAAGAGCAGGGTGAAGGAACTGAAGCAAAACATGACAGAGCTCTGGCTGGCCAACTGTCCTGTCTCAAATGTAACACCTATCAGGGATTTGCTCTACAACTTGTGCTCTAGAACAAACCAACACACAACAAGCCTTCGTGTACAAGCACAATCAGCAACTGTCAAGTGAACCACAGCAGGATTTGCAGCTTCTGTCTCTGGGATGCACAGCCCAGCACAAAGACATCATTAAATCAAGACTGGTTGTGTGTTGTCATCAATCCCTGCTTACTCTGGCAGCAGAAAACTCTTTCACAGCTCATCCGCAGCATTGCCAGGAATCAGCTGCTCGACATGACTGTCCTAAAGACAGAGCTGGGTGCTTACACCTTCCCTGGTGCTCCCAACTCATCTCCTGTTTTGTGTAAGAGGAGGAGCAAATCCCACTGACTCATCCAGGCTACTCCATGCTCCCAGCGACATGAGACAGCAATTTGTTGAGCTGTAAGGAAGCCACACTGCCCATCTCACACAGGGACACAGATGAGAACCATGGCACAAGGCAGCAATGTTGGGAACAGGAGTATCTGGTCCAGCTGAGCAAAGATAATTACCCTGAGCACAACTCCATGCTGATGAAGCAATTCTGCATCCACTCCTGACCTCAACAAAAACATCACTCTCGCATCACTGTATGCCAGCGTCAGCCAACAAAGACCTCAAGCTGAAAAGAGCCAGTTCAGACTGCACTGGAGGAAAACCCACTTTTTAAGTTCAAACGATCCAGACACGGCATTAAAAGCACATTAAATCCCCAGCTTTAGACAGGCTGAAATGCCTCACCAGCTCTTCACAAGGGCTGAAGATATTTGCCTTGTATTGATCATAAATAAATTACCTCACGTCATCAGAGCGGGCAGACCAAAGAACCGAGGGCAAATCATTGCCATCACAAAAATCTCCCATCATCACCCAGCTCCTGCAGCGCTTGCATGGCTCCCTCTAGCCCTGCCCAGGGACTGTATCTTGTGCACAGCTGCTGGCAGACATGAGCTAAGCAGGGCTGTTTTCCCATCAGCTAGGATGTAGAAACAATTACTGCTTTTTCCTTCTAAAGCTGCAGTTAGGTACAGGAAGAAAGGAAGTTTTAACTATTAACGGGTTTCTCAATATCAGTGTTAGGCCTGTGAAGTCACCATGCCAGCCTGCACCCCAAGGGAGTGCTCATGACAGCAAAGGGACTCACCTTTCCCTGCACCTGTTCTATACTGCCTTTGCAGGGTTTTCTGCAAAGAATCACAGAATCATTGGCTTAGGAAGGGAACTCTGGAGATCATCCAGTCCAAACCCCCTGCCAAGGAAGGGTGACCCAGAGCAGGTGACAAAGGGACGTGTCCAGGTGTGTTTGGAATGTCTCCAGAGAGGGAGACTCCACAATCTCCCTGGACAGCTGTTCCAGGGCTCTGCCACCCTCAGCATTAAGAAGTTTTTCCTCATGTAAAGATGGAAGTTATTGTGGTTTAGTTTATGGCCACTGCTCCTTGTTCTGTTGCTGTGCACCACCAAAAAAAAAAAAAAAAAGGCTCAAGGTGGATGGCACCATCCTCCAAGAGCTCCAAGATGACCCACAGACTCTGAGCTGCTGGAAAACATGGCAAGCTCATCAGTTAGGGAAGGCAAAAGAGCGTCCCTCGGACAGGAGGCAAGAACTCAGTGCAGCATGACCACACTGTGAGTTACCCAGCTGTCTGGTGTGTTACCCCACTCCTGAGAGCAGCAGACTCCAGCCCCAGCTCTCCCTGTGATCTCCTGTACCACACCTGGGAGACTGACCCAGCCCACACAGCACTCCAACACATGCAGAGGAGGAAGGGAAAGGACATTCCCAAAGGTACATTCCTCATCTGGTTCTCTCACCCAACCCAACAACCATAACCTGCTCTCCTGGGACTCAGCTGCTACAAAGCACCTGTGACACTGCAGTTCGTCTAAGCCTTCAACTCGTGTGCCTGCCGTCCTTCTCCCTGCTGCTTTTCCAGTACCTCTAAAGTATTTGATCTTCCTCTGTCAAACAGCAGATTTTTTCACTAACACGTTTGGAGCTGCTTATGAAAGGCAACAGTGAAATCCACCAGTCTCAATTATTTCATTTCACTGTAACATCAGAAAGCTCTTCGTAGAAATACACAGCTTGTCTACAGACTCATCTTCCCCCTACAAGCCCCAACATTTCAGCTACTGTTTCCTATTTTAAGGCTGCGTCTGCAAGAGGAGTTATAATCATACAATCACAGAAGCATAGAATATTAAGGGGTTGGAAGGAGTCTTAAAGATCATAGAGTTCCAACTTCCCCTGCCACGGGCAGGGACACCTTTCACTAGACCAGGTTGCTCAAGGCTATTCCAGCTTGGCTTTGAACATTTCCAGGTATGGGGCAGCCACAGTTCCATAGACAACCTGTTCCAGTGTCTCACCACCCTCACAGGGAAGAATTTCTTCTTAGTATCTAACCTAAATTTCCCCTCTATCAACTTGCACCCATTCCCCCTTGTCCCGCCACTCTAGTTCCTCAAAGAGCCTCTCTCCGGTTTCCTTGCAGGTCCCTTCAGATAGTGGAGGGCTCTGTGAAGTCTTCACAGGGCCAGGTGTAGCCTGAGCCAGGACCAGGCCGAACCCGGCCCCTCCGCAGTCCCCGCCCGCCGCCATGGCAACGCCACACGGTCCTGCCGCCACTCCCCCCTCAGGCTCCCGGCCCCCGCCGCCCTTCGGCCCCGCCTCGGTGGCTCCGGCCCCTCACCAGCTCTTTGGGCGGCTTCTCGGGGGTCTTCCCGAACAGCCCCATGGCGGCCGCACCGCCCGGCACTTCCGGGTTCCCCGCTGCCGGGCCGGGCGGAGACCGCACTGCGCCTGCGCGGCCGGCAGCGCGGACCCCGCCTCCTCCGCGTGGGGGCGCTGCCCGAGCGGCCTCGCCCCGCCCCTCGCGGCTTCCCGCCAGTCACGTGCGGCTGCGCGCGGCGCTGCGCACGGCCCCGCCCCCTGCGGAGGGGCGCTGAGGGGCGCGGGGCGGGAGCGCTGGGCCGGCGCGCTGAGCGTGTTTGTAACCCACTCACAGGGTCAGTCAGGTCGGGAAAGACTTCTGAGAGTATCGAGTCCGACCATGACTGAACACCGCTATGGCACTGGGTGCCACGTCCAGCCTTTCCTTAAACCCCTCCAGGGGCAGTGACTCCACCATCGCCTTGGGCAGCCCATTCCAATGTCCAATCCCCCTGTGAAGAAATTCCTCCTAATACACAACCTAAACTCCACTGATCCAGCTTAAGACCGCGCCCTCTCATCCTGTCGCTGGTTTCTTGGGATCAGAGCCTGATCCCTACCTCTGGCTGCACCTGTCAGGGAGTTGTAGAGAGCTACAAGGTGCCCCCTGAGCCTCCTCCAGGCCGAGCCCCCCCAGCTCCCTCAGCTGCTCATCACGCCTGTGCTCCAGCCCCTTCCCCAGCTCCGCTCCCTTCTCTGGAACTCCAGCACCTCCATAACCTGTTGGTGCAAGGGCTAGCTCCCACTCCGGCCTTTCCCCTGGCAGTGCCCGCAGGACACCCGAGGGCAAAGCTCAGACAAGCCGATGGCCACCCCGCCCTCGGCTGCCCGGGCTCTTTCGGAGAAATGCCACCAGCCAGGCCTGGCTCATCTTCACCCTCCTCTCCGCAGGGTCACCTGGCTGGAATGAAGGGACAGCTTGGAGCCGCTCCGCTGGAGCTGCAGCAAACCATTCCATCTCTTCACACGCCGCTGCACAGTCTGAGACTGGGAGCATTAGAAATAAATCAGTGATGCACAGAGTACAAAAGCTTAGGAAGAAAAAGGTGCTATTAACTTAATCTAACTCTTTATTACCTTACAATTATACTTACCCTCATTATTTAATTACCAGAGACAGACATTTTTTAATGAGTTACAAAAATGTACGGTTTCACCTTTGTTATCTTTCCATTCAGAATCTAATGCAGAAAAAAGATCTAAAAAAGCTTTGGAAAAGAGAGCTCTCGTTTTGGACTGAGCATCAGCAGTAGGAAAGCCAGTGCTAATAAAACAGTAATTGATGATACCAGTGGCAAAGAGCTTCAGAGATTATTTAAACCCATCCTTTGTAATAGCAGCACAAAACATCCATCGCCTTTATTGAACCTAACCAGTAAGTGAATACCCTCACCTCAGTGGTTTGACATTTTCTGTTTACAATTGGTCTCCAGCTTCCAGGAACGAGACATCAGAGAATAAAACACCACTTTAGGAATGTTTAGCATCTCAGTTAAGGCACTTCACAAGTACTAGCACAACCCAGCCCTGCGAGGCAAAACATGTGAGCAGTGAAACTGCTGACCTTGTTACAGACAGTCTTTGCTCCTTTGCTCCGTTCTCCGGATGTTCAACTGTCAACGCGTCAGGGAAGGGCTGCTGAGATCCTGCATGCGGTAGAAAACAATGTTACTTGGATGCTTCTGCTGCTGCTGACACGAGCATTTCATAAAATAAACACATCCAACTGCTTTTTCTGTCGTGCTGGGACTCTCAACACACTACGCCAGCTGCTCAAGATTCTCTAACAGATGCGTTGCCGGGATCCGCATCACAACAATTTATATAACCCAGACACGAGGGGACTAAACCTTCCTCCACAGCTACCTACTGGTCATTATCACCTGCTCCTGTGGATGTGCCTTCAGGGGCTCTCCTGCTAATTAAACAGCAGTTTGGGTCATCCATCAAAAGAACAGGAAGAGTAGAGCATCTGAGGATGTTAAAACCAGTCTTCAGGTGAAACAGGTGTGCACAAAGGTTTGCAAACAAGGCTAAGCCAGTGCACCAGAGCAGAGCTGCTGGGGCTGACTGTGAGGGTGAGGAGGTCAGCCTTCAGCAGTAGAGCTGTCCTCCACGAGCACTCAGTGCTCCAAGGACACAGCATTGCTTAGCACTCACAGCATTTGGCAAATTGCCGAAGTACCAGACAAAGGCTACAGCGGGCTGCGGTACAGCACCTCGCTTGTGTGTGTCAGCACCTCAGCTGCAGCCTTATTTATACTCACAAAACTTCTCCTTTCCCTTGGCAAGTCCTCGGCTCAGTGCAGGTTTCAAAACAGTCCTGAAACAATGTGGATTTCAGCTACTCATGACAAGCACATACGCCACGCTGCTGCACAAATTGGAAGCAGAAATGATCTTTGCCCTCATTATGCCTCTCCACTGCTCTGCCGAGGTTGTAATGACAGAGACAGGGCATGTACTGGCAGGCCTCAACTGGAATAAAAATTACTTTCTGGACCACAGGAGAGTTGCTGATATTGTGCCCCTTGCACCTCTCTGCTTTAGTACTGCCCTGGGAAAAAGGAAATGAGAGAGAAAAAAAGGACTCAGTAAATTAAAAACAGCTCTTCTGCTAATTACATTAATATCCTCTTGGGAACACACCTGGTGACAGAGCCATGAAATATTTGATAATAAAAAGGAGTTTGCCCAGGAATACCCTGGACAGATGAAACAATGCCAGCAGTTCTGTGAGCACCACCCTCCCAACTCTATAAAGACACTGGGAGATGAGTTGTAACTGCAATGGGGAGTTGTGTTTGTATTTCCTATTACCATCACCTTTATGTCATTATCCTCCTTTCATATCACATAGGCAAGATTTAGGAAAGAAATAAGACAATTGAAAATATCTTTCTAGTTTAGACTTTTTCTCTACTCATATCATCTCCTGCTCTTCCCATCATCCCATTTTTCTTTCCAGCCAACAATTCCTCTCTATTTTCATCCAGATGATTTCTGAAAGGTACAACCAAAATCAGAGTTTCATACTGAAATATAAAGAAAACAAAGGACTCATATTTTTATGGCACCAAAGAACTATGAAAGAAACCAGAAATCACTTCAGAACACCAGCACAGTTGGAAGCAGGCAATTTTTTACCTTTACGAGTCACCTTTGTCACTGCATGGCAATATTCTGCTCCTTCTCAACAGTTTACTTTGAGGCTGTAGAGGGAGCTACCCTGGAGTTTTCCAAGATGTTTGCAGATGAGGGTGCTGGAGAGACAGCTGCTAGGAGAGGGTCTCCATCTGGAAAGCAGCTTGTAATCAACTGGAAAACCACTGATCAAGCAGAGAAGCACCTCAACACAGCAGGCTTATGAAGGAAAGAGTTCCCAATGAAACACCACTGCCTTCTCCTCAGCCAGCGGCTCGGAGCACTGAATTCTTGCATCCCTAGAAGATGATTTATTAGTCACAAGAGTTGTGTTATATTTTTATTGTCTTCACAGATAAATCAGGCCAGCAAGACATCCGTAACCATACACACAAAATATTTATCGAAACAATTAATGTTACAAATCTCCTTTTAAAATAATTTATTTCACCGATTTCTTTTTAAATGGTACTTGTCTTACAACATACATTATTCAACAAAGATGTGCAGAACAGACTCTAAAATAAGAAACACTTAAATTAAGCAATTGTCTCCGATTAGAATTTCAATTTCGCCCACATCCCGACTTGTAAATGTTTGCTGGAATACACTTCTCTCGTAGGCTTGATTTTTGTGCTTACAAAAACAGCATCGAGTTTCCAGATGTTGAAGAGAACAGGTTATTTGTATGGTAAGTTTGCATTCAGTTCAACATACAAGGCAACCAAATGATTCTGTCGTTAACGTTAGCATCGTGTATATTTTAGTTCACTGCACTAACATTTAAACTAAAACTTCAAACCACGTAATCTTTTAAGTGACTAACATTTAAAAGGCAAGCAGTAATATCCTGAAAGCTTACAAAAGACACGGGCACACAGCTAAGACGGGGGCTCACTCGACAAAGGCTGCGGGTGTGTGTATGGCTGCTTTTTTTTGTAGGACGCCCACCTGCAGACGGGGCAGCAGTGTCGCCCGCCCGCCAGCCACATCACGATGCAATTCTGGTGGAACACGTGGCCGCAGGGCAAGCCCATCAGCAGGCAGCCCTTTGCAAAATTCTCTAGACACACCACACATTCCGTACAGTGCAACATGTCGGAGGGCCAGGCTGACCAGTCTGGCTCCAGGTCACCTGCGGAGCTGTAGGACCTGGCTCCGCATTCGCACGGCTCGCGGTGACAATAGCAACTGGCACACGAATGGGCCTCAACGCCGCACCGACGCTCTCCTTCGCTGCACCCGTGAAACGTGCCCAGCTCATCGTCCTCCGAGACTTCTCTGTCGTTACTGAAGACCTCTTTGTTTTCACTGTCAGAGTCACTTTCGCTGTCGGGAAAGGTTTCCAGCGTTTCCTCGTCGGAATGGGTGCCGAGGCATCGAAACCTCCACATGGGTAAGTTTTTAATATAATCAGTTGGTATCAGAGGGTGAAGCCAGAGATCAGGGAAGGCCAACCGCTCCAAGAACAAATCCGGGTCTTCATCCCAGTCTGAGTCAAAAGGGAAGTGTTGAAAAGAAGCAATGGGATGAAACAGGTAGCTGGTGTACCAGTCCCACAGGCTCGACAGCCACTCCAGGTTATTAGCGTTTACTTCGTCCGTGTTGTTATTGCGCCTTCGCTTCTTCTCAAAGTAATCGATTAGTAAACCATGGCCAAGGTACGTGCTGAGGAAGAGGGCTGGATGAGAAGAGTAGAACATCCAATCTGCCCTCACCCAAGAAGCCAAAGTAGTTGTGTTAGAGTACCTGAAGAGTTTTAAACTGTACTCATAAAAGCTGTCTAAGTAGGGCAGTTGCAAAAAACCTAACACTGGTAGCCAGGAAATAATTAATAGTGAATTATACGTCCCTAAAGTGCTTATAAGAACCACAAAACGCTTTATAGTGGCGCCTTGTGTAATAAACAGGTCCATCCAAGCCATCAGATTAACTAAAACCAAACTTAAAACAAATAAATCGTTAACTTCTGGCTGCAACGAGCGCAAGAAGGAATCCATGGCACGTAGCGATATAAATTCACCAGTGTTATTTCCATACCTGTAAATCCCCTCAGGAGTCCTAAGGATGTACGATGGCGTCTTGTAGATACCGATTTCTGCCATGTAGCTTTTATTGTCCCAGTTTTCCACGTTCACAAAAATAAACTCTACTCTTCCAGTAAACTTTACACTTAGTGCAGAGAAGAACGCTGGAGGCTGGTCGAGGTTGGCAAACAGGTATATTTTCACCCGGTACTGGTCGCTTCTGTTCCATTCTTCCTTCAGATGTTCGGAGTTGTAGATGGTTTTGATCCGAGAAGCAGCGTGGGCTGTGATCCATTTGAAGATGTGCTCCACTTCAATCTTGCGCCCGCTGTATTCCTTAAGCATGACTTTTCCCTTGGAAGTACTGGTTTGTGGAACCGACATAATGAGGGTGGATTTCAGCCAACCCCTCCTCTTGCAGTACCTACAAAGAAAACCGTAGGTTAGATTACAGTTTCACAACCCCAGGACTGAGTCCTTACATTTCTATTCTAGGCCCAAAAATGAGACATGCTGAGCACCTGGGAGCCCTTATAATGTAATAGCAGGAAATAAAGGCACCCGATATTCTCTGGCAAAGCATATTTATTCTTACAGTACATTTATATCTTACAGGAATATTGTAAAGAGATATGCATCCATAAAACAGGAAGAGGAATAGTGTTAATTTTCACAGGTCATTAAAGTAAACAAGGCCATGCAGCCAACTTACGCTTTGTAACTGGATTTGAATAATAAACAAGCTGACTCTTTACTTTAAAGTTTTAGTATTAGAAGCTACTTTTCCTTGGCCTTCCAGCCAAGAAGAAAACCACTCAGTGTAACTCAATATCCCACAGCTTTCCCAGTGCTTCCTTCCATCCTGGTTTTGCCAAGGAGCTGTGGAGTGAAATGAGCAGACACTGGTCTGTTTGCAGTTGCTTTAATGAGGCTGACAAGTGTCCACTTCCTACTGGGACCATTTTGGCAGGATGCAGACAGGCTAAGGGGTGAGGTGAAGAGCTGGCCACAAAACCAGCGGAGCAGGAAGCAGACACATGGTGCTGGATGATTTGGGCTAGAAAAATACCCACACTGTCTGGCAGGTAGATGGGATGAACCCCAAATCCACAACTAAAAGAAGAGGCTCTTCATGGCTGAGCCCTGGAGTCGTGGTCCAGAGCCCAGTAACTCTGAGATAATCTGATGACTCACAAGATCCCTTCTCTCATGCATCTTTCCTACGAATATCATTACACCCAATTATCTAGTTCTCCTTTAAGGAAATATCTGGCAAGCTTCAACAATCAAAATATGACAGCCAACAGGCACACGATCTCTGAGATCCCTGCACATTGGGACCACCAGCCTCATTCACCAGCCGTCTTACCTAGCTCCTCTGTGCTTTTGGTCTGTCAATTGTATTTAGACAACTACAACTCCCCAGGAATCTGAATGCAGCATTTTTAGGAAGATATTTTCCCACTAATAAAGGTATCCTGATCACTGCAGCCCATAGAATTCTTCTGAATTTTAGCTGCAACCTGATGAAAACTATTCACAAGGGTTTACTCGACAAAACACGTCTTGTTTTAAAAAAAAAAATTAATTTAAAACATGGTATTTGATCAGAACTTAAGGCTACTTAGGAGCTATGCAAAGAGAGACACTGCCAAATTTTTAAGATGTTCAAATACAAGGCTATTTTGCATAAGCACTACAAAGCCTAAGAATTTCCTCTTACGATTAACATTGAGATTTCTGTAAACATTTAGGACTTAAGCCGTATAAGATGTGCCTATCCATACATGCCACTGGAATTCTAGACAAAGTCTCCTGTCACGTAAAGCAAACGCCCCCAACAAAATGTTAAAAAAGCGCCTCTTTTTACAGCAGCAGGGAATTATTAATAGCTTCCTTGGCTCTGCTCTTCCTTGTTCGATATCATATGCAAACACAGTGACTCCTGCACAGCACACGGTGTGTTGTCCAAGGGTGTGTGCCAGTTTATATATAAACATACATTTGTCAGGGAACAGGATTTGTCAGTAATTCTGGGAGGCAGGCACTGTATGCAAGGTTCATGCTAACCTGTGCTTCCCCCTTCCAGATGGTGATATAACGACTCTAAAACTGATATATTCAGCTTTGTCCTAAGCAAGCACAGCTCCTCTCCCTGAATGCCTAGACTGGAAGGCCAAACTCTTCTGTTCATGCCTCTGCACTGCTGTATTATGCTCTCCACAGCCTAATCATGCATTTCCCACACAACGCTTTAGGAAGCTGCAGAGCTGATAAATAATGTAATGGAGCATTCTGAGCAGACTTTAGGAGAGATAAAACCATGAATAAAGCCACCTTCTGTCACAGCTACTTTTACAACACAGCAAGACCTGCTGCTAGAACACAGCTGAGCCTTAAGATATTCTTGGTATTTCGATAATCTTTTAAGGATATACCTGGGGTCACTGGAACAGTTAAAAGTGCCAGTACGTATGCCGAACCTTGAGACTTTCTTCACCATTTTCTGCCAGTGGACTTTACCCACCAGTGGGCTTCTGTCGTTTGCTATGACCTATTGCCAAAAGGAAATACTAGTTTAGTATCACAGCCAGTGTGGTTCCTGAAATAAAGAGCAAATTTCAAGAAAACAGTGCCAGTCATGCTTGATACTCTTTCCCCTTCTTTTAGGACAGAGTGTGAATGTACAACTGGGAGTCATGGTAAATGTCTTTGGAGAGTGAAGCTCTAAGATAGAAATGTGGTTTCTGCAGAGAGAAATAAGTGCATCATCATGTTAAGTACATGTTAAGGTACTAAAATCAGTGGTAGTCAACAAAAACTTTGGTAAAACAACAAAACCATGATTTAAGCAGTTCATAATGGGGGAGAAAGGAGAGGGGGTGCAGCAGGTTCCTCTTCTTTGCAATAAAAAAAAAAAAAGTCCATCATTTTATTACAATTCTCTCTCAGAAGTTACAACAAACCAAAGAAGCATTGTCTCAGAGCTAACAGAATGAGTGGGAATGCATGTACCTGGTGCCAGATTAAACTGCCAACAGCCATTCCTGAGCAGTGGAAACTGCTGATTAAACTCTCAGATAATGCCTAAGAATCTTGACTCCTTCCAGCTTTGCCCGTGACTCACTCAACTCTGCAACTTTATGTGACTGTTCCACCAGCTGCAGTGTCCCATCTGCCATTTCAGGACGATCATTTGCTGTGATATATCCCCAAGTTTAATTTGTTCCAACCCAGTATATTAAAGTTGTACTTCAAGTTACCTCACTGTAAGCTCCTGCTGACACAGATGACAAAGAAGCAGCATTCATCCTCTGAGTTATAACTGTACAGGGAGGGGGGAAAAAAACCCACAAGGAGAAGAAAACCCTGCCTGCCTGCAGCTGACAGGTAATTTTGAATGACATGACTGATCATGCAGTATTCCACGAGCCGTCGCAATTTCTATTTTAGAAATGCCTCACATGCTTCTGCAGGTTTACTGGCAGCCACTTAAAATATATTTTTAAATTAAATCTTGAAACTTCCATTTGTTAGATATTTGTTTACCCACCATTAAACTTATCCCAATCGTTTTCTGACTTAATAACCTCAAATGTCAGCTTGCCCCTGGAAGCTGGGCTGTCACCATGATTAACAGTTCTCTGTGGACATGCTGAGATTCAACCTAGAAAGTGTGTCCAGCCTTTGAGACTCAAAAATATTATCTGCTTTGTAGTAAGCAGCAGCCTCTCAGAATCTTAAATCAGAAAAATTCACCAAGCAGAATGTTCTACATAGGGAAACAAACTGAAGTCACAGATTACATTCCCATTGCACTAAGCCCAAAATGTTTAAATAACACTGGAGGTGAAAATCTAGGTAAGAATACTTCAAGATATTCTTAAAACACACACACATCACATAGAAAAGCCTTTTTGGTTAGATAAATGCAACCATCATGCACTGAGACAACCAGCTGGGAAATCTCTATTGCTGAGGTTTCTTTACATCACCCAACGTGACTGAAGCTTTGGATATTTTAAACTTCTTCTTTTCATTCACTTCAGTCAAGGGAGACCAAATTCCTAAAGACACTTCAAAGCCAGAATATCCTCGGAGCTACTATGGCATAATAAATGCATCCAACATGGCAAGGAACCACTATGTTTTCTTAGTAAGCACAGAAGCAAAACTTTGGTGACTGAATTACTCTTTGATACAATGACTCAAAGATTGGCTTCTTCCAAAACTCTGTGCGCATGTTCTGAAAGAGTGAGGAGAGAATGTTAATGCTGTGTGCAGGAGGACAGATCCTGCTCCCTCTTTCTTCTGCCTGGCACAACATTCACGTGAAGTGTCAAGATAAAAATTTGTTGCAAATAAGTCACCATTATATTTTACTGTCACCTGCCTGCACTGGTGGAATTTTTAACATAAGCTTAATTCCTTTCCTACAAAAAAATCTTTCCTCTTGGAGGAAGCTATTTATACTGAAGAACAATGACCTAAGTAGCAGTCTGTATTTTGTAACTACACAGAAGAACCCTACTATGGTTTTGCACACTGAAACTTTGTAAAATATTTTAGGCGCATGCTTTTTTTATGTCATTATGGAAAAAAATCCAAATAAACATGTCCATTGCAGCTGCTCCTTGCAGACAACACCCACTTACAGCACTGGGAGTTCACCATGCCAAGGCAAGGCTTTGTATTTTGGAAAGCAATCACCACCTCTGTGCATGAGGGAGTCCAAGAAAATACTGCAGGTTAAGCAATCAAAATGCACTTCAGTTTAAATTAAAAATAACCTGCAAACACTTGTAACAGATTTTATTTAAGAAGTGTGAATTTTGGTAAGTTAAGAAATTTAGCTTAAAAACCTGTGACTGAGAAGACTGGGAATTTGAATGTGGAAGAGGCCTGCAAGTTCTTCAAGCCCATGGTGTTAAAGCTATCAGGATTTTATATTTCAAGTAAGGAAAAAAAAAAAAAGGTTGTCAAGTCCTGCACTTCTTCCTAGCAATCACTTCCAGAGAGAGGTTAGAAACAGTTTGACAATCTACAAGGCTTTAAAAAAAAAAAGGTCAAAAGGAACAGCTACCAAAGAAAGATATGCAAGGAAACAAAAAAGTACGGAAAAATGAGCTATTCAAGTTAGACCATACAAAGACTATTACAAGTTGTACCAAAAGGTTTTTCAGTCATATGAATAAGAATAGAACAGGGGGAGAAGCAGCAGGATCACCAAACAATGAAGATAGCATAGAAATGTAAGATAATTTTCTTTTAAAGTTAAATTAATACTGTGACTCAGTTTTCAGTGAAGGGAGGGGTAGCTGGCCATGGACCAGTTAGCAAATTTATGGGAAGAAAGTGCATCACCTGAAGGTGAAAGCAGAACTCAAATAACTTAATGCGCTTAGAGTAGGCAGGATATCTCCATCCTAGAACTGTAGCACAAGCACACAGGATCACAGGTGAACATGTGAAAATTTCCTGCAAACCCCTGTCAGAACAATTCACATTTTGACAGGACAGTAACAAATCTGTAGCTATATTTTAGAGCAAATGAAAAAAAAAAAATACAAAATCCCCTCAGTTTGATTTCAATAGGATGCAAAACTGTAGAAGAAGTTTTAGAGGTGCAGAGACAGTAGCATTTTCCACTTCTTTCCAGCATGCAATTACTAAAGATGTATCATTCCTGATTGAGAGAAACTTCCCCTGAAGGAAAATAACAGTTTCAAGAAAAAAAGGGAATGTAGCGCCCTGTTTGTAGTTTGGTAGCATATCATGTATTATGCCACATGGAAAATTTACATGAGAGCTACAGATAGGCTTTTATAGTGAGTGGGGGAAAAAAAAAAAAAAAAAAAAAAAAAGTTTTAAAATGAGCAAGATATTGGCTACAGCAAAAACACATCAAAATGCCAGAAAGACTCCTTAATAGATTTACCTTAGAGCTCAGTTCAGCATATATTCCCATTAATGCCCTTCCTGGGGGAACTTGAAGTCTCCCAAGGCCATTTGTAGAAGACATAAAACTGGGAAGCACATCTATGTGGCAAAGAGGATTTTAACACCACGCAGGAAGAGCTGCACAAATCTTGTAATGCAGAGTGTCACACATGAAATTGAATTCAGTAATGAACAGGACACTTGGGGAGTTCATCAGTTCGAAACAGTGATGGGAGGAAACGCTTGGGGCTATCAGTTGCTCCACAAGAAAACACGAGCCATCAATATTAACTGGCTGCAAAACAAGCAAAGCCCAGGATATATCAGACCTGACAAAACAAACTGGTTGATTGACCTCACTTACTGGGAGGAATGTGGTTGACATCAGGACTTGGTGAACCTAAGGGCAATGTCAATTTATGCCCAATAGGAACAAATTAGCCCTGAATACACCCAAGCCAGAAGTCAGACACATTTCCAAGAAGGAAACAGTCAACAGGAGTATTTGAACAACTTACAGTGTAAGAGAGACAGCAAAATATTTTCTAAACATGTATTCTACAGTCTAGCAGAAAGCTGAACTAGCTCATCAGAGAGGTCCCTTTCAACTCTATTTAATGTTCCTGAAATAAAGCCCAAGCACACAGGAGAAGGTACCTTTTAGATCAGCTAACACAGATGGGAAACAAACACCATGTCTGGAGAAGCACAAACCCTCTCAGCTTTGCTTATTATTATTAGCTATGTTCACAGTCTGTGACATATCACATGTCAGAGTGACAAGTAAGACAATGAGGGCAACTCAATTAATCCATTAATCATCCTAATGGGCTAAGGGAATCCAACGGGATCACAGTAACCCTGCTATTTAACAACTTCACATCACAGAATGGATCTGCTCCCTAACCCAGGCCAGAGGATTAGCTCTGATTGCAGGGTCTGCGTTACCATCTCTGTAATACTGGAAATGCTGAGATTCTGATGATTTCAAAAGACAGCTGACTAGGCAGCTTTTGCATTGGAAGAGTTCTCATGACATTGAATTACACAGAATTATCCCCAAAGAGTTCAATTAAGAAAGTGATTAGAAAAATCAGTAAATTAGAAAAATAGAATACTTTTG
The DNA here is from genome assembly GCF_015227805.2 of Hirundo rustica. Lineage (NCBI taxonomy): Eukaryota > Metazoa > Chordata > Aves > Passeriformes > Hirundinidae > Hirundo > Hirundo rustica. The sequence goes on along the minus strand of NC_053454.1, from coordinate 5,093,832 downwards.
ATCTGTATGTTAAAGTAGTCATAGTTGTGACATTAAAGAACAAACTTTAAGAGCAAATATCCTGGAGTCAGAAAGATACAAACATTTGGAAAAAGAGGACTAAGTCAGCAAGGCACTTTGCCTCTCTTGCCTAATCCAAACCCAAAGTGTATTGGGTAGGTACACCAATATTGCAATAGCTACTTTATAACCATCATGGATCCAGCTGCTTCTTAATTTCCAAGTATCATTAAGAATTTTTAAAGATCATTTTATGAAACATAGGTTCTTAAAATACAAGTAAAAATATGACTGAAATTGAAGAGGAAGCAGAGATGATGTTAGAGCTTGCTATAGCAATGCAATATGCAAAGACAGACTCATCTTCTGGTACCCCTGAAGTACTTTAGCATGACAGGATAATGACCTCACTTGAGCATTATCCTGTTTTCCATGCATTTAAATCAGATTCTGTTCAATTTCTTTCAGACAGGTATGCAGAGATCTCAGAGCAGGTCACAGGAACGAGATTTGCTCTCAGTAAGTTTTGAAACTCACTCACAACTAAAAGTGTTCAAATATCACAAGGCATGACAATGAGTCAGAGAGGGGCAAAAGCAGAACAAACAGCTCTACATGTATTCCAGCTCTCATTATTTTAACCAATTCTAGCTGGGACAGCAAGTGCCAGGCACACCTGCTCACACCAACAGCACAGAATTTCGAACACACAGTAATAGTCACAACTTGGTTTTACAGCTCAGCCACTAAGACACCAACCCCAAGTGCTCCTCAACTCTGGGCACTAGTGCACTGTGACAGACTTCACACCATCAGGAAGAACAAAACCCATTAAGTATGAGACACCATTCCCTGCTGCACACACACATCCAGGTAGCTCTCTCAGGAGCAGTCAATCCTCAGCCAGCCTCAGCAAGTCACTCTCCACATAAGGAACACAGACATTTGAATTGGAAAAAATCTGTGTAGTTTTGCCAAGGGTAAAACTGATTTCTAACTCATTTAATGAGCTGGTAAGGTTGCATGAACATGAGAATTATCTGTCTGGTTCAGTGGTTTCCATTTGAGACACCCATGAACTCCTCCAAAGTGCCTGCAGAGGGTAAATGAACAGAGAAAACTCAGTATTACTGTAAAGATTCCCTGGAAGATTTTTAGGGATCCACAGCGATAAAAAGGTTCAAAAACTCTAGTCAAAGAACACTTTTTCATCAACAACTATGCTGCAAACTCTGCTCCTACATATAAACCAAGTAAAAATACAATTAATTATAAATGGACTGGTAATTTATTTATTAGAAGCTTGGAAAAAAGCTCACTTATTTCAGATAATGTCAGTAAGTTTCTACATGAATGTCTGCACTTCTAATAACTCTGAGACATCTCACATTCTGTTTATTATTTGACAATGTGTTAATGGAACTGAATTTCCACTTAGACTCTCTACTAAGAATTCACAACTCATTCAGAATCCACCCATATGGACTGAAGATATCTGGAGATATTTTGCCTTTTTTTTCTGAGAAAGAGATTGTGAAAAATCACATCAAAATAGGCAAAGACTACATCCATCACAGCACGCAGAAATTAACCACCTCAAAATTACCTTCAGTTTCTCCAGGGAGGTGAGGTGATCTATGCACTGATCTGGACAGTCAGTTATGCTGTCAGTTAAGTCAGAGATTGAGAATAAATGAGCTTCTGCAATGAGTTAACACAAATGCACAGGCAATACAAGGACTATTACATTCCAGCTGACGCTATTCTGCACCCTTGACTGGATATGAAGCCTCTAAAGAAGAAAACTGAAACTTAAAATCAGATATCCTGTGGTAAATGATCCTGAAGGGCTATTGGAAAAGACACAAATACTGAATTATGTATTCTGAAAGAACTGAGTGTTTCTGGTTTGTTTCTTTTTAGCAAGAACAGCTGATCACCTGGCAAAATTCAGAAGGCAAATAAATATGAAAATCACTCATCCTACATGCAAGCAAAAGGAAGAACAAACAAACCATCACCACCAAAATGCTGTAGGCACATCCCCTGACCTGTGACTACACCACTTGAACTAGAAACTGAGATGCAGAATAGACTGCAGAATTTTATATCCATAATAACGGCCTTTGCAGCTCTACCAGACACAATCAAAATGTCTGTCCTCGTACTTCAATGCTAGGAAGAAGGTTCCCTTTACCTCTCTCTGCCACTATGTTATAGTAGAGACTTTTAAAATAAAAACATGCATTCATTTAGATTTTAACTTCATTCAAAGAGGATTTTTATCTGTAGATCATTTTCAAAAGCCATAATGACTACAATGCTGTTGGATGTGACAGGCTTCTGGAGACTAACCAGAGCCTGGAAAAGTAAGAACATTACACAGACCTCCCCTAACCAACAAGAGAAGCAGCTCCAGAAGCTACCAGTGACCCTCCTCGCCAGCCAAAGAAGTGCACAACAGCAGTTGGCAAGCAAGAAGAACGAATAAAAGGAAAGGTGATGAGCTCATGAGCTAATAGGAGAAAGAACATGCTGCTGTGTGTGGCTCTATGGAAGCGCCACACAGGAGCTGTGAACAGCTACACTGGTAAATAAATTAACCACTGGACTGGGATACTTTGCATGTGGATTTCCAGAAAATAAAGAAACAAAGCCACAAAACACCAATACCTTGTGTATTGCCTTTGGCTTTCTTCAAGGAATTCATCTTGCCGACTCTAAATGAGAAATTTGCACCTCTGTTTTTGTCAAATATATCAAGAAATAGTAATTGCTTCCACTTTTTCCCTTTGATTCTCTGCAGACAGTGATGGCTATCACATTCCCAGCCTGTGCCATACCAGAAATTTCATTTATATGCACTGGAAAATAAAAATCATCTCCAAAGTCTCAGTCCTCTCATGCATCATCACAAAGTGTTCAAACCAACTCAAGTGCCAGCCACTGTGCCAGCTGAGGCAGAACTGCTCCTCTTCCTCTGCCCCTTTCCAGCAGCTCCCACAGAACAGGGATTCAGGGCTCAGGATCCTGAAAAGGATCTGGAGATCCTTTCTGCTTCCCAGCCAGCAGCAACAGAGCAGGGGAATCTCCAACCTTGCCCATGGTCACCAAACCCACCCATGATGCATCCTCCTTCCCCTGCGTGAGCATCGAGCTGGTTAATGAGCTGGAAAGTTTCCACAGCATTCCTAACGCCTAAGGAGGGTGGGTAAGGGAGGGAATCAAGAGTTAGAACTGGGAAATGATGGTAATAACCAGCTTCGCAAGGATGAGGTCTAAGAAAAGAGTGTGGGAAAACCTGTGAAAGGACATGAAGAATCCAGCTCAGGACTTATCCAGCCAGGAGATGTGGTGGGGAATGGAGCAAATGAAAACTCAGAGTGATGAAAACTCAAAAAGCAAGAATGAAAAATAGAAATTCGACATCTCTTGTGGTTTTTATTGTAGAGAAACAGACAAATAGTGTTCAGCAAGTAAATTATTCAATAAATTCCACAATTTTTTTTTTCCACAGCTATTGTGACCAACTGAATAGCTGTGCAAATATTCCCAGGATGATGACAACATTCATCACACTGGAGATACCAAAACACAGCCTATCTGACCTGCTATTAGGGTGCTAGTGAAAAATACATTACAAGTAAAAGTCTGCAAGCAAGAGACAACAGAGAACTATCATATTTCACCCTTTTGAGCTGCACGGAGAGGAGGGAAAGTTTTTCACAGCATATTCATGCTTGTATTTGTCAGCTAGCTTGGGGACATGTAAACTGCCTTTCAACACTCTCTCTCTGCTTGAAGAATGCCCTCCTGTGTGATTTAAACCTCAACTTGGATTCAATAAACTCTTTCCCAAAACACAAATGCCATTCCGAGTCTGAAGGTAATGTGTCCTCTTGTCTATTTTGGGATGAGATCTGACGTGGAAACAGTGCAGGTCTAATGAATAGATTATGAAGATTTAATGACTTCCTGTTAAACAGAAAACATGAAGAGAGACCAGACAAACCAGGTAGGAGCTGTCAACGGATCAATTAATTGCCTGGTGGACAATTCACTTGATGTGGCTGTTAGGAGGAAACTTATGCCTTAAAAAACACCCTTTTATCAACAGAGAAGTTGACATGGAAAAAATAATTTCTACTTTTTGGTCTAGGTTACTTATGTTCTCAAGAATGAGGATTAATTGCTTCAGAATCCAGTTGGAAAATGTCTGTCTTTATTTTCCTAAATGATCTCTTGTTCTCATGCAGCCCTGGGAAAACAGACTCTAAAACTGCTGGGCACAAAAGGTTTGGGAGGAAGTTAACTGTGAGCCACTGGAATATGTGGTAGAAGCAGCCTGCTAGCCTGGGAAGTTGGCAGACCGAGATCCTTCCTGCCTTTGTGAAGAGCCAACAGAGATTTTACAAGTGCTCTAAGCCCCTTAGACAAGCAGAAACTTCCAACTGGTTGGGTCTGAGCATGTAACGGAAGAGCAGCACCAGGAGCCTGTGCCAGCTGGGAGCATCGGTATTAAGGCACCTACTTCACACGTTACAAGGCTCTTACAAACCCAGGGCCAAGGACTTGCATACTTTGTGTACTTCAGTGTGTGCTGCTCTGCTTGTTTTCTGGTTCTAAAGTGGCTGCTTTTCAAAAAGCAACCCAAAGAATGACAGGCTTTTTTTTCTTCCTGACTGTACAGAAGCTCTGGCACTTCCAGCCTTTCTTGTTTTAGTTCCCTGTTCCTCATCTCCCAGATGAAGTTTATCTTTGTCACCATCTCTCTGTTACACATTTTTACAGCTAGTTAACTACCCTCATAAACTCCTCCTTTGAAACACATTCTGGGTGCGATAAACATATTTAAAATAAAAAAAAAGGTCAAGTTTATGTACCTGTACCAGCCAGATCCCATCTTTTGTGTCTTCTACAAGCTCATAGAAGTGCATTTCACCACTGAAGTTTGTACTGGAAACTGATTCAGAGGCCTCTTCCTCCTTGAGAGCTGAATAAAGCTCTCCTTCCATGAGGTCTCCTGAAAAAGAGACAATTGGAGAAATTAAATTAAAATAGCACTGGAGAAAGATTACTTCATGAATTCTAACAGTTTAACTAACTATATTTGCATGGTTGCTCAGAGAACCTTTCAGTACAAAGGTAGCTAAACTTTAAGTTCCAACTATAATTCTATCTCTGGTGACACAACTGTGGACAATTTGACCTCAGTCAGACCACAGAAGACACGAATGCTCTGTTTCCGATTACACAGATGCACCACACATGCACGAGCACACAAAGGAATAGAAGAACACCTTCTAAGGCTCATTCTCTGCACATAACAATATACAGTGGCTGAGAGCAATTTTAGTCAATACATCTCTGCTTTTGTTTCACAAGATCGCAATTTTGCAGCAAGCAATTTCTTAACACTGATAGTTCAGACAGACTTCCAAAATTTCAATCATTAATTCTGGACCAAAACCCAGTGCTTGTGGTCCTGTTGCTAGTAAAAATCTCAGACAGAATAATTTAGGTGTTGGCTATTGTTTGCACTGTTGGGAAAAGTTCCCATGAACTCCAAATGCAACGACATAAAAAGCTCACGGTAAAATCATCTGATTATGTTTCCTTCGTAATCTCATTTCCTTCTCGTGTTTTGTTTCACAATCATTACAAACACTCTTAATGACAACCTGCATTCTAGTAACTAATCTAATAACCTTTAAGAAATGAAGTCTTGTTCAAAACCAGTTTCCTTAAAAATATAAAAATAAGTGCAACAGCTGAAACCCTTGAGGGGTTTGCAAAAATATTCATAAAATTTAGACGGGGAAAAAAAAAAAAAAAAAACCCAAAACGCAACCACGGAAGAATGCTGCAAAGCCTGTTGGTATGAGAAGTGTTTCCATGACATTTGAAGAAGTTGGTTAATACAGTTTGTTTGGAGTTAAACACTTCCCTGCAGCATATGCAACCCAAACATCGTGACATCATGAAAGTAACCTGACAGCCAAGGAGCGAAAGTGATTGGAAACAAAAGTGAAAGTGCCTAATGCTTTTTACTGTTGGGGCAGCAAAGCCAACAAACAACATAAAAATATAAATAAACAATGAAGAGTAACAGCAAATTAGATTTAAATGCCCAGGATTAATATCAATTATTTAAACCAGCATTTTTAAGCTAATATGGCAGGCACTACATCCATACAAATCCTTCTCTCTCCCCGTCCAGACATCAGAGACCCTCACTCCCTATCCCGATTGCTGGGATTTCTCTCTGTCCTGGATCACCAGCCCTTCCATCATTGATTTAAAAGCAGCTACTCACATTTTCCTGCTTGGCTGGCACTACAGCTATTACATCAGCCCCATCTCCCAGTCCTTGGGGCCAGCTCCCTCCGACTGCTCCAGGCAGCATCCCTACTTTCAGGACACTTTTGCCATTCTTGCATCTCCACTGGTCTTCATCAGCCCCAAGAAGTCCATCTCCTTCACCTGGTCCTCCTCACTTCTGAAATGCCCCCCTGCCTTTTTCCAAGCTGTTTTTTTTTTTTTTGTACGCAGGAACTAGTTCTTCTCCCCTTGTAGAAAACCATCTCTACCCTGGGTACCCATCCCTTCTGCTCCTCAGCTATGAAATCATCGCTTTCCTTGGGGCCCATCTTGATAACCGTACCTGTAAGGAACCCAGCAAACGGGTGGGAATACACGGGAACAAGCCGGCCCCAGCTGTAAACAGTAGCCTGCTGCAGCTATTTGGAGCCTCTCTTCCTCGTTTTTCACGGCAGACGACATTCGGTCCCATCTGTGCCGCCCGCACTGACCCGACCGCCCGCAGCGGAACTCCGGGGCAGGGGAGGGAAGGGAAGGGGAGGGCCGCTGCCGGTGCCCCGTCCAGCGCAGGCCTTTCACTCGGCGCAGCCCGCTGGGGCTCACAACGCCGCCGGGCTTTGACCGTCACCCCCCGAGGTCCCCGGGCTCCCTTCACGGACCCTTTTGCTGCGGGGAGCCAGCTCGCTCCCCAAACCCGCCCCGCGAAGGGAAGCGGCGCCCGCGTCTCCATCCAAGGGCGGCCGGAGCCCACGCGGGGGTGGCCGGGCACCGACCTCCGTCCGTCTCCCCGGGTCACGGGGGAGCTCCGCGTACCTGACTTCTCCACCAGCTCCCGCACATCCTTCTTCTCGGGCAGCCCCGAGTAGCCCAGCCCGCGGCACTCCAGGATGGTCCGCAGCTTCCTGAAGCTCAGCGCCACCGGGTCCACCAGCTGCGTGGCGAGGAAGCCGCTCTCGTACCACGCCACGGCCTCGAACACCCGGGCCAGCACGAAGAGCGCCAGGAAGTAGAGCAGCAAACAGCACAGCTTCACCCACATCTTCCCGGGAGCGCCGAGCCGGAGGCCGGGCTGGGGAGGGAGCGAGGGGAGCGGGGGCTGTCAGGGGAGCGGGGCCGCGGCCCCCCCCGCCTCCCGCCCGCCGCTGTCGCTGTCCCCGCCCCGGCGGAGCCGCGGAGACATAACAGTGACGTGAGCGGCCGGCACCGCCCCCCTGCCCCTTTTTCCCCTTTTCCCACTCCCCCTTTTCCCCTTCCCCTTCTCTCCCCTTCTCCTTTTTCCCCGCCGTGATTCAGCACTGCGGCCCGACCCGCATCACCGGGCTCGGGGGGCGGTCGCGTCCCTGCCCCCGGCTGCAACTTTGGACCCTGCGGCTGCGCTTGCTGCGAGAAAAAATAAAATATAAATACCTCGGATATAGGGGAGAGAGAGGGCAGGATCCGACCTGGCCGACGTTTTTCATGAGAAGAAAAATATTTACAAAGACAGAACTGGGGGCCGGTATTTGCAGGGCCGATCTGTTCGGCCAGTTTTAGGGCAGCTTAGTGGACACAGTTGATTTGGATTCGGGCTGCTGGGTGTAGGGATGATCCCTCCGCTCCTCCTTCCCGCACGCCAGCCCCGCTCCCAGCCCTTGGCAGGCGCGAAAGCAAATTCCACAGTGAGATTCATCTGCACGGGTCGGAACTCGGACTCTGCAGCTTTGCCTCGGCACTCGAGCGCTGAGAGCTTGTGCCAAAGCGACAGCCAAAAGCAAGCTTTGAGCTGCACCCCGACTTCGGTCGAGGGTTTAAGTTCGGTTTGTGCTCACATTGGAAGCATTTTGGAGCGCAGCGTGGATCCCCGCTGAAGTGAATCCTCGAAGAACCATCCCAGGCTGTGCAAGTGTTGGCCTGCAACGGTACAATTTACCCTGCTACAAAAACCGTACTAAAATCAAGCTGCTGCGTTGAGATGAAGGCTCTCCTCTGAAGGAAACTCAACAGTGCTTCTGAATGTTCAGTTATTTTAAGAATCCATAATTTGCATGAAAATTGGCAGCTCATACAGATGAGCACAGAAATAGCAGCTTAGCTAGCTATAGCACTGAGAACCCCCCAGAGTGTACACGCGGTAATTCTGTATTATCAATTTTCAAAAAGGCACACTAATATTGATCTGGAAAAAAAACATTTAAATCGCTCCTCAGAGCCTTTAAACACATTTACAGGTTTCTCAGTGTGCTGATTTGATTTTAAAAGGAAATAACTCAGCAATCCAGGTTGAGCTTGTTCTGTGACACGGCCAACAGCCTCTTCCAGAAGAAAAATCATGACCCTGTTCTTCAGGAATGGGTTCATTTTGGTTCTTAAAAGGTTCTTAAAAGTGGAGGGATTGCAGATGTAGCTGCTCACGAAGCCCTTATGGGCTGGCAAATGTTGTGCCCTTCCACTGGGACTCTCATACAACCTTATTTTTCAACATTTTTATCTAAAAAAGATAAAAAGAGACTGCAAACCTTGTATCTGCTGCCGCTGCTCTGTTAAATACAAAGGGATTTCGGCAGCTCCGCAGGGTTTGCAGCCAGCCTCGGGGGGCAGGGCCAGGCGGGACAGAAGGTACCAGGGCCAGGACGGGAGGCACAGCCCGGTGGAGGGGCTCACAGAGACCGGGCCAAGTGCTGATCTTCCTTCACAGCCACTGCAGCCGGGGAACCTTCACCTGCCGAAGCCAGGGTCCATCTCCCTAACGAGCAGGTGGTAAAGCGTCAGGAAGATGAATCCTTTGCCTATGGCAAAACCAAGGGAGTGGCTTTGTCCCTGCAGCTGGTGGAGCCAGGGGACAGTCAATAAAACACACATTTCCCATCACCTGTCAGAGGGCCTCAGGCAGGCTCTGAGCCCTGAAGTGCCCCAGGAACAGGGCACTTCTTTTCCAGAAGCTTTGTGAAGGTTCGTTCTTTTGTCACACCTACAAGAAGTTGCCTGATTTCTCTACCTTTTGTTTCAAGTGAGTGTCAAGTAACTCCTACCCCTGTGAAGTAATGGGTGGGTGTTTGAAGAAGGACTTTGTTTATTTAACTTCAGTTAGAAAACATTGTTGGACTGCGGGGTTTTTTTGGTTTGTTTTGGTTTTGTTTGTTTGTTTTACATGAGCACTTCAGATCCTACTCCAGCAGATCCCTGAGTTTCTCCCCTGTAATTTCTTCGGGGTGCCTTTGCTTCCCCCGGCAGGAAGGCACCTCACAACAATTACTCGTCTACGCTCACAGCTGAACTATTTGCAACACCAACTGCTGGGGAGGCTGTCACCAGCGTGTCATTTCCGAGTGCTCATGGGCTGAGCTAAATGAGGCCCCTGCAGAGACAAAGCCAATCATCCACCAGAACCCAAAGCCTTGGAGTCGTTTCAGGAAAGTACAAATGATATTTCAAGCCAGTATTCAAAACCCCTCCAAAACAACCCAAAACAAAGCAGCTGCCAGCACTGAAGTACCGGCATGAGGGGCGGCTACAACCAAGAACCACAGGTGATGAGTTAACCAAAGGTCTGGCAGAGCAAACCCAAATGGATCCAGCGCCTCTCCCAGGCACTCTGATCCTCTCTTCCCTCTCCACCTCTGCATCTCTGATGCACTAAGCTGACCCTACCAGAAAATGTTCCATTTTCTAGATGTAGCTGTCATTTGGTTTCCACTTGGAACTCAGAATGTCTTTGACATGTCACCTGCAAACAATCTTTCAGGGAGTTTTAATTATCTGGAAAATCTAAATATCTTAAGGGTGAATTGAAATTCATTGGGGCTGGACACAAAGATGACACACACTGGCATTTTTAAAGACCCCAGGGTTAACACTACTTAATTAATAGCATTAGTCATCAGTCAGTCAGTTCTATGCTCACAGAGCAAATATTACAAATGTGTAGAGAATAGAGACTATAAATTCCACCTTTAAACAAAAGCCCAAAGCAAGGATCTGCTTTTAAATAATTTTGGCAGCAAAAATATTTAACTATAATTTAGGAGCTAATGAGCCCAAATCCTGAGAACTGGGACAGCCACCTTTCCTTGTCAGACAGCCAAACCTGCAGTTTCTTTATCTGCTGCCCCTTGGTAAATGGCAAGGATTCCCTCTCCTCCCCCATCCTCTCCTACGAGCAGTTGCTGACTGTGCAGCCTGGGAATATGGACAATAATCCACTTTCCAGACTTCTGTGGGGAACACAAGTAAGTATTGTCATTTTAAAATCAGTAAAACAGATGATTAACTGTAAAACAGAGGATTAAGCATCTTAATTCAATCCTTTATCATGTTAAAATAACATCACACCATTTTTTAATGAGTTTCTCAAGAGAACAGTTCAGCAAACTAATATTCAAACCTGAAGGGCAGTCTTCCCAAGAGCCAACTCTGCAAATACAATTTATTTGATGACAGGATTCAGACCTTGATGATCCTTGTGGGTCTATTACAACTCAGGATATTCTACGATTCTGGGAATTTCTGGGAATTCACTAACACAGAAACTCTTTATCAACGTGGGTGCACTCAACAATTTTTAGGTGTGATTTGAAACCCTGCCTTCCTTGTAATTGGTATTACATAAAACAAAGAAGCTTCTAGGAGAGTCTGAAAGCAAGATGCCATTATTGTGTTGCCAGCAGAGGAATTTTAAATCAGATGTTTCCTGCTTTGTACAAGTGGCCAATGGGAAGCAGATTTAACAGAGTGGTGAATCTGTAACACAGTGACCATCACTGACAGCTCAGCTAAAGCCCTGGCTGCTGAACCATGGAATCCTGGCATGGTTTGGCTTGGGAGGGACCTCAAAGCCCATCCAGTTGCACCCCCTGCCATTGGGGTGAGGCAGCCCGGGTGATCCGGTGGTGATTCACACAGGAATTCGGGTTGCACAGGACGCCAGGAGGCTCTGAAGCTCAACGCCCTGCTCAGGGTCAGCTGTGACACCCGGGCAGGTGATCGGGGCTTTCTGTAGCCACAGCTGATCTGATGGTCACCGCCTGCAGGAATTTGATCTGCTATAAACACATAGTGATTAACAACAGAGAAACGGGCATCAAGCAGGGCAAATCAACTTAGAGAAGCAGAATAAAATAATTAGAGCTTCAAGAAAAGACACTTTTTATTTTTTTTCCCCCCTAGGCTGTTTGCATTTTCTGTTTTTGTACCAGTGAAAAACAATTTGTTGCCCCCCTTGGAGAAGACCAGCTCTGTTTAACGTCTAAAATAAATAAATAAGGAGTCTCTGTCTGAGTGTGCTGAGATGACCAAGGAGCCCACAGCAGTGGAGAACTTCACAAATTAAACCCCTGTGCTGATGACCTAAGAAACCAGAAGATAATGCTTGCGTTTAAGCATAATTTGTGATTAAATAAAGAACAGAACCAGAGAAAGGCAGGTGTTTAGGCTGAAATCTGACCAATTACTGACAGTACACATTGAACAAGTCCTTGCGTGTTCATATTCAGAACTCTTGATTTTCCCATCCTGCCCAGCACTGTGGACACAGATAAAGCAACACTACCCCAGACTGTGACCAAATACTGTTTTTCCAGCAAACTTTATCCAAATGTATTAGGAGCTTTGTTTATGCTATGCTACACAAAACACAGAGTCCTGTGTGTCTTGGGCTACTGCCTCCAAGTACCAAAGCTCATAGAGTCATCATCATAAAATCACAGAATGGTGTGGGTTGGAAGACACCTTGGAGACCATTTAGTTCCAACGCCCCTGCCATGTGTGGGGACACCTTCCACTAGTCCAGGTTACTCAGAGCCTCATCCAGCCTGGCCTCGAACTCTTCCAGGGGTGGGGCATCCACAGCTTCCCTGGGCAGTCTGTGCCAGTGCCTCCCCACCCCCACAGCAAATTTTTTCCCAATACCCAATCTAAATCTGCTCTCTTTCACTTTGTAGCCACGCCCCTTATCCTCTCACCGCACGCCCTTGTCGAGTCTTGCCCCATCTTTTCAGTAAGCTCCCTTCAGGTACTGGAAGTTGGGTCACTCAAAGCTATCTCTCTCCCAGGCTGAACAATCCCAATTTTCTCAGCCTTTCCTCACAGAAGTGCTTCATCCCTCTCATCAACTTGGTGGTCCCCTCTAAATTCGCCTGGAGCTGGTGTTAACAAGTAGAACTCGATCTGAGGCAGCTCTTTGAGCACACTTTTATAAGCCACTACCAGTCCAATGCACTTCAGCCTGTTGGTTAACGCAGCACCCAGCAGGAAATTTACCGAACAATTAACAAGCCAACGACAGGTTAAATGCTCCGTTTCCGGCTCTCCGGTTCCTTAACTCAGTCCTGGCGCCGCTCAGCGTTACTTGTGCGACGTTTGGGGCAGCTGCGAGACGTGCTCCCCTTGTGCCGCTGGTACCCCCCGGGGGTCACCCCAGCGGTGACACCGCACCCACCCCACGGCTCTAAATCGCTCCCGGGCCCAAAGGGCCGAGATCCAGAGGAGCCGCCCCGGCCCCCGCGGCCTCCCCGGGCCCGGCGCCCCTCAGGCCTCGGCGCCACCATGGCAACAGCGCCCCGCAGGCCCGCGGGCTTAGCTGCCCATCTCCCCGCCTGATCCGAAACACCCCCGGGGATACCCGCTCCCCAGGCTGACTCCCACGCGCCACCTGACCGGGAAGCGCTTCCTGATCCCGCCGGGACACCGGAAAAAACGACCCGCCCACCCCCGCCGGCGGCGGGTCAGAGCTGCCCGCCGCGCCGCCTGACTGAAAATCGCCGCTCCGCCCCGCATTGCGCGAAGGTCCCTCGCTGAGGCGTCCGCGGCGCTGCCTGCGCGGAGCGCCGTGAGGTCCCCGCGTGCCCGAGGCGCTGCCTGCGCGGAAGTGCGGCGGCCCGAGGCGACGGTGCCGCGCGGGAGCGGGGCCGGGGCCGCCCGAGGGCCGGGGCTGGCGGGGGGCCCGGGCAGCGCGGGGGGCCCGGCCGCGGGGCAGCAGGAGGAGCAGGACGAGGAGGAGGAGGAGCGCGGCCCGGGCGCGATGGACCAGTGCGTGACTGTGGAGCGGGAGCTGGAGAAGGTGCTGCAGAAGTTCTCGGGATACGGGCAGCTCTGCGAGCGCAGCCTGGAGGAGCTGATCCAGTACGCAGGAGGGCTGCGCAGGGAGATCCTGCAGACCGAGAGTACGTGGAGACCACCCCCCCCCCCCCTACTCCCCGCGTCCTCGTCTGCCGAGGGGTCGCGGCCCCGCTCCTCCCTCCGGGGAAGGGATGCCCAAAATTTGGCGCGTTGTGGACTGGACCCCCCTCAGAACTTCGGGCTTTGTGGGCTGGGAACCCCTCTAAGGAGAGCCCTTGCTCCAGGACCCCCACCTCGAGGGTTCTGTGCTGCGGGTTGAGCCGGGGGTCTTCCCCCTCGGCCCCCGGAGCTTTGGTTGTGTTGTTGACAGGGGACATTTACAAGGACGGAGCAGGGGAGGTTTAGGTTGGATATCGCAAAAAGGTTTTCCAACCAGACAGTGGCTGGGCACTGGAACAGGCTCCCCGGGGACGTGGTCACAGCACCAAGCCTGACAGAGTTCAGGAAGTGTTGGGACAATGCTCTCAGGCCCGTGGTGGGCTTGTTGGGGCTGTGCAGGGCCAGGAGCTGGGCTCGATCTTTCTGGTGGGTCCCTTCCAACTCAGCGTATTCCATGATTCTGTGATCAGTCCCGGCCCTCCCGGGCCCCTCCTGCCTCGTGCGTGCTGCTGGAGAGGTTTGTTTGTTCCTGGTCAGCCGGTCTGGCGTGACCCTGGTCAGTGTGTTCATAACCCTTTATGCTGGCTTACAAAGGGGTTGGTCACCCCAGGGGAAATACAGAGGAAATACGGCAGAGCTGACCTGTTTGCTTTCCCCCCTCTGCTCCCCGCCCCCATTTCTTTTCTTTTTTTTGTCTCTCTTTTCCTGTGTCCCTGAGTTGTGTTCCTTTGCTGTGGCTGTGTTTGGCGTTGTTCAGGGTAAAGCCGCGCTCAGCAAGAGGTAAACAAGCCTTGTCTCTGTGTCACAGCTGATGCTGGGCACTTGCTGTAAACACGGGGCGATTAAACCTTGCGAAATCCCGGCGATGGAGGTAGTGCCGTGTTTATTGGAGTGGGAGGGAATGGAGAGGCAGCTGAAGTGATTTACCCAAGGCCGTGCAGGAAGCGAGTGATGGCTCAGGGATTAAAAATAGGAACTTGCGAGCTCCTGAGACCAAAGTTGAGAGCAACTGTGCTGTTGCTCTGCTTTTGTTTTTTGTTGGTTGGGGGAAAACGTGTTTGCCGTGGTCCTGTGCAAATACGGGTGCAAAGCTCACTCAGGAGTGTGGATAATTCCAGGAACACAAGCACAGTGTGCTGGAGCTGCTCCGTGTTTACCCAGAAGTATCTGTAGAGAGCAGACATGGAATTCCGATTGTGAGCTGTTTTATTTGGGATGAAATAAGGCTTGGTCTTTTTGGCATTGTTTTGAACTGTTTCAATAACTGCCATTTGTGCTGTTTGAAACAGACTGGGCTTGGGCATTGAGAACAGTCAGTAAAATGTGTCTTCGCAAACTGAGTGCTGATCTTGCCTGGAGAGCTGTGTGTGCGACCCACGTTTGTGTTGGTCTTTGTTGGGCTGTAAAGGTTTGACTGTGACATTCCTGTTGGAGCTCCAGAGCTTTTGCTCCCTTTGTAATGAATTTAGAAGGTTCCAGTGTGTGATTCCTTCAGAGTCCTCATTGGGTTTTCAGTCCAAGCTTGGATTAGCAGTTTTTGGCACTGTCCTGTGAAGAGCTTGGACGTAATTTCAGCACTTAACCAGGTGATGCTGTCCCAGAGAGCACAGTCCAAATTGAGCTTTCTTTTAGTAAGTGCTCTAGAATGAAGCCAATACATTGTTAGTGTACCCTCAGACATCTGGGGTCTCTTCAATTTTGGCATTTGAGGGCGAGCTGGATTCATAGGGGCTAAAATTCTTACTATTTTCCATTTTCTTTAAGATGTTATTTGTAACTTTCTAAAAAAACAGGTATTTTCAGCCTTTATACACTGTCTTGAGGGTTTTTGAAAATGGCTGGAATTGAAAGCAGTCAGACATCTTAATGTGGAAGTCTAATTCAGGGCTGTGAACTGGAGAAATAGGCTCCTGGGTGTAATTTTGAAGGAAAAAAGAGAGAGAAATGAAAGCCCTTGCTGCTGAAGAAGAGGTTAGGACAAGAGAGCAAAGATGTATGAAAAGACCTTAAACAGGCAGTGGATAAAAAAGGAAGTGGGTGGAGAAAAAGAAACTATTAAAAACGGCTTTAACCTCTAAACTGTTTTTTTTCTCCCCCCTTCACACTGTATTAAAATGTCTTGAGCTGATTTCACATTAAAGCCTAAGGGCAGACCAACCCTATGATCAGGCCTGTGAATGGAAAGACAAAGTTTGTTTCTCTTCTCTGTTCCCTTAATACATCTGTTTTTCTGGAGTAGCCAAGGAGTGCATATTCTTGGATGGTATACGTGTGTCTGGCTGAGCAAACTTGGCGTTGGACTCTGCTCTGTGCTCAGTGTTTGTGGGCCAATATATTTTATTTTATTTCATTTTTTTTGTGACTGTGCTCACACATCACAGGGAGAAGCTGTCTCTCTCTCTGTGAACCCTGAATTACCAGGAGGGATGGCTGCAGGCTTTCCTCAAGCTGATTTAGTGCAAGCAGCTCATAGTTTGATTGGAGCTGAAAGAGAGGGGTGCAGAGGGGAAACCTTCTACAGCTCTGATGGCTTTTCCTCTGTAGACATTTTCATTGCTTTACTGGAGTTGGGTTTTTGCTACAATGTCATGGGCAAATAATTCACTTTTTTGCTTGGGGTAAAAGCAGGCACCCATGTGGGTTGTTTGGGTTGTAGCTTAATGGCTTTCAGAAAGTGCATTTTAGCCTTTCTGTTTGTTGGGCAGTGAGTGTTTCCATTTTGCTTGTTGCATAATCTCTGGCTGGTCATTTTGCTATGGCAAAATTAATGAGTCAGTTAAAGATCCTTCATGTTACTTTAAATGTTTGTCATAAAAATTAAATACCAACTAAGAAATAATGATTATTCTTGAAATAATTTGGGGAGATTAACTTTTTGGAATAGTTGAGTGGAATTTTTGGTTTTAATTTGGGATGCATAGAATCACTGGAGTGACTGTTTCAGTCCTATTACTCCTCACTCATCCACTAAAAAAAAAAAACAAACCAAAAACACAGAGTCCCTTTAGCCTTTTGCCCTGGAGATGATCCTTGGCTTCATGGGACTGGAGGGAGAAAAAAAGCATGGTAAAGTTTATTTTTGTTCTTAAACCCCATGGCTGTTGGAAAAATGCTGTTGAAACTTGCCCAGCTGGGGCTTGTGGGGCTGCACAGGAGCTGTTTGCTGGTCAGAGGGGAGGTGGCTCTGTGTGTGCCACTGTCAGCAGCAGCGTTCAGAGGGTGCAAGAGGGAAAGTGCCTGCAAAAAGTGGCTGTGAAGTTATTATCTACTCCCTATGATTGCAGTTTTTTCTGGATTTCCTTTGTTCTCTCCAGAAACTGGGCTCTTAACATGCTGCTGAAGGCAAAGATGTATTAAAATATGAACTCAAAAAGGAACAAACTTAAAAAGCGAACATGTTTTCCATAAAATCCTTCTTCTAAAGTGATATTTTGGTCCTTTTGTTTTTTCACATGAAGGCTTTGGGTCTGGAATATTAGGGAGACATTTCTGAGCTGCTCTCCCACTTAAATTAGCCTTCCCATGCAGTGGAAGGCTGCTAAGTCTGTGTCCCTAAAGGAAAAATTCTTCATCAACTTTGAGAAAGAAGAGACTTTTAGAGGTAAGACTGGAAGGGAGGTTTTTCTTGTACTTTTAAATCAAAAGCAGGAAGAAAGGACTGGAGTAAAGCACCAAGAAAATGTAACTTTTTTTTTTTTTTTTTTTCTGACTCAAAACTTCTGAGTGATGTTTGAATCAAGGCACAAAGGGTGTAACCTGTGAAGTGCTGTGATGTGGTCAGGGGCCTGTAAGCCTGTCCTGTGTATTATTTTCTTCACAGAGTGGGTCATACAGCAGTGAACCTGTTGGACATCAGCTGAAAAATATCATAGTTTCTAGAGAATAAATCTCATAACAAGGTCCACAGGTCCTCCATGGACTGCTTCTCATCCATTGAGGGGAATTGGAGACTGTTCAGAGCTACTGCCACAAGTCAGGAAGCAGAAGTTTCATACAGCTCAGAGTCCAATAGCAGTGGGTGGCTTGTGGGGCAAGAATTAATTGGGCCATCGTTAATCCACATTTTGTTTGCACTCTTATTTTGTTTGCACCCTGTTGAAGTTAAACATGATGTTCTGTTGTACCTTTAGGGGTTGTCTAAAAGAAAACTGATCCTGTGGTAGCTTCAGTATCCTTCTGTTATGTCCTTAGCGATTTGTGAACTGAGTGTTACTTTGAGATGTTTATTCCTCTGCTATGACTGAGACACATGAGACCTTTACATTAAATTTTTAAACTGTTGCACTTGTTCGATGTTATTGTGCACTCAACTGGATTCCTAATTCTACAGGAGAGTTTTCATGCAGGTGAAATCCTGTGCATCTGCCTTCAGTTAAGCTGATCTTACTTTGCAAATACTCTCCAGATTGCGTTTCTTTAATACCACTTTCTGTCTGTTTATGTTGTTGCATATTAAGAGGTTTAATATGACCATTTGTTTATAACAAAGTTGGTAATTTTCCTCTCTTTTGTCTAGATCAAGATGGGGACTTGTCGGGGACGATTTCACTTGTTATGACTCAGTGTTGTAAAAGAATAAAAGACACAGTCCAAAAACTGGCCTCGGATCACAAAGACATTCACAGCAGTGTATCCCGAGTTGGAAAAGCCATTGATAAGGTATTTTTTTTGTGCTTTGACTGTATTATCACATCATAGCACATGTGTGGTGTGTGCTCTGCTTCCCAAAATTTGGATTTTTGCTACAATTAACCTGAATTCTGTCAGCTGCAGAAGCAAAGGCAAGCCAGTGGGCAGCACAGTACTTGCTTTCAGAACTCACTGCAGACAACCTATTCCTTCTGGGACAGCTCAAATCTCCTAATTTCTTACAGAACATACCCTATAAATACTACAGGATGTAGAAATACTTATATAAAACTGTGTTTTATCAGTTTAGCAAAATGTTTTCTTCAATATCTGTCTCAGTCAGAAATACTATTGGTTTTTATATATGTGTGTATATATATTTCTAGTTAATTGTCAGTAGCAGTAACTCTGTTTTGCAGTGTAAGTGTCTGCCCTATCCCTGGATGTGTTCAAAGCAACTTTGAGCAGTCTGGTCTAATAGGAAGACCCTGCCCATGGTTGGGGGTTGGAGCAAGATATCTTTAAGGTCCAACCTAAAACACTCTGTGATTCTGTAAGACCAGAGAATATTTTAAGAAAGGCATTTTATACCTCTTACAGGGATGTTACTGGTTTGGGGAACTTAATTTTACAGCAGTACTCTTAATAGAGGAGATGCAGCATCTCACAGTCTCTGTATCTAAATAATAAAATAGGGCAGCTTATCTTTGGTGTTTTACATCTGAATTCCAGGTTCAACAGTAACTGGGATATGAGTATTTTTGTACCTATTTTTGTAGGTAAATATTAACAATTCTTTGAAATTTTACTGAAATGGTGCTACCTGTGTACTTTTAGGCCATGCTTTTCTCCCTCTCTGTTCTCTTATGTAAAAATTGTTGTGTGTGTAGGGAGTCTGACACTTGCTGTTACTGACATTTTGTGATAGCTTCACATCAGAACATGACTCTGACAGGCTCTAAACATTTGTTCAGTACACAGCACTGGTTTATCCTTTGGGAATCTCATTTAAACTTTGGTAGTACTGATAGTCTACTAAAGTGTAATGTAACAATAATGTGATGAAGAAACAAAGTACATAATGCTCCATTATTAGGTAAAATATGCACAAAACTTACTTTTTTTTTTTGCTTTTATCTGACTGGCCATCGTGGAGAGTTCAAACTTTGTACTAATAGCTTTAATCCACACGTCACTGTTATCCAAAGCTTAAGGATGCATCTGTCTCAAATCCTTGCTGCTGTATCTAAACCAATTAACTAGAGTAAAATTCCATCCTTATTACCAGCTCGAAGCCTGAAGTAAATCTCTGTAATCTTGTCCTAAGTTTTTAAACTTTCCAATTCTGCTTTAGCAAGTGGACTTTGTACAAATGCACTTCCAGGTTTAGCTATACTTTCTTCATTTAAATCCTCTGAGGTAGGACAGCCCCAGGTAGTATGGAGAGGTTGTAAATGTTCGGTGGAAATTGGTGATGGTATTTCTTATAAACCAAAGAAAATGCTTGCAAGTGTAATGAAGCTTAGGCTTGAGTCTAATCTACAAATTGCTGTTTCAGTTGTCATGGGAATAATTTTTCCAATGTCCTATCCTGCTGTTTTAAGTTTATGTAGTGTTTCTATTTGAAAAAGAATAGATGTAAAGAAAAGCATTTTTAAATTTTCTAATATGTTGCTTGGTAAAATAGTAGAAAGGATCCCATTAATCTGCTCTTTTCCTCTTGGGTGTCAGAAGAGCTTTTTCAGTGAGGTCTTCAAAAATGAGCTCAACTGACTCTGTGCAGTGTGCTTATTCCTCTGGATTTTCAATCTCACTTATTGTCAGTGGTGTTTGCATTAAAAGATTAAAAGCAGTGGGAACTACACAAGTCCCCAGTTCTGCTTGTAACAAAGGATGTCGTTCTGTAAAGTTCAGAGCACAAGTTAGGATTGTCTCCTTAAATATGTCCTTGGTGGAATTTTTTTGATTAGTTTTCCCCATCTGTAGTATCTTAGAGGACCTACTTTAAAATATAACCCAAAGTCTAGGCCTTTTTGTCAGATGAATATGTGTAATGTTTAAATCCAGGTGAAATTCAGCATTTCCCCAAACTGTAACATGTGAAGCAAATTTTCCACATGTACTTAATGCAATTTCCTTGTGCTGCTGGAAAATACACTTGGAACCTGCCAGCAAAGTCTTTGTTAGCACCAGAGTCCCAAACTGGAATTGCCCACCCCCAGTGTAATACACTTAAGCTTAAACCAGTAGAAGTAATTCAGTGTAATTGATGTAGTGAATTGATTCTCAACACATTCTGGTCAAAATACTGCTGCTTCCAAAATAAAACAGTCATTAGAATTTAAGGAAGCACAGCCCTTGCCTTGATTCATGAGGCTGGAGTTTAGTTTCTGTCACATGTAAGTCCTCCCTTATTTTACAGACAGATTAACATCTCCAAAACAATGCTTATGGTCTTGATAACTGCGTGTTCAGGCACAGATAAATGTCCTGGTTTGAGATTGGGAAACATGTACCCATTTCATGTGGCACAGCCAAATGGTAGCTGCTGTTGCATGTGGAATCAATAGACTTCCTATTTAGCAAGCTTGGATTGTGAAAGGTCTTTATTATCTGCCAGTGGCAATTTCAGGTTAAATTTCTTGTTTTTCCAGTATTGGGGTAGGGTGATACCTACATAAAACGTTTAGTCTGGTCAGTTTTTAAGTTAGTGTAGTCGTTGCTTGTGATTTTGGATGGACCTTAGACTTGTCTGTCTGCAGAGTTCACTCTGAGAACAGAAACTCTTAGAGCAAAATGAAGTTCGAATTTGGCATCAAATACATTAAATTCTGAAATGCCAGAGCTTTGTGTGTTGCTTGGAAAGTTTATCTAATACTGCTTTCATGGCAGTCCTATGTGGATTGCATGCTTCTGATCCAGGAAAGACTACCCTTTCTTCCAAAGAGCATTTTCTCCTTTGAAAGGAAATGTTGGCATCCAGTATTTTTCTGCATTGTACTGGCAATTGCTCTGCTTCCAGAACTCATCATGTCACGTTGTTCAGCATGTTGCTATCAGGTAGCTCATTCAGCAGCATTCCTGTAAATCAGTTGCTCCTCTGGAATGATTCGGATTCATCTCAAAGCATATTTGATGGGCTGGTAAATGTCCTCTCTCTAGGAGCAGTCTATCCGAGTAGTGGTTAAATGCCTTCATTTAGGAAAGTAAGTGGAGTAGAGGGTAGTTCCTTCCATTTTTCCCCTGAATTTTATATCTGTCTTATAAGGCAAACTTTTTAATCCAGTCTTTGTTTTGAGAAAGCAAACTTTTGCTTAAGTTAGTGTTCGTTTCACGTAAAAATTTGTGTATGAGCACATTAAAAACCTTTACTGAACATAATTTGTGTTGCTGTGAGGAATGGGGCTACATAAATACAGAGTCCTTGCAAGTGGAGCTTTATATTATGTGTAGACAGATTGAACAGAGAAGATAAACAAACGTTTTATTTGTATTTTGAGTAAGAATTCATAAGGGAGGAGTGTACAAAGTAATCTAACTGAGTAACTGAGGAACAAAACTGTCCTTAATCATCATCCTTCTTCAAATCCTGTTATGACTAACATGGAGGTTGTGCGTTGGTTAAAAAAGCCCATCTTGTGTTTCTGAGCATCTTGAAGTCGTCACGTTCTAGCAATTATTGGTAATGTGCTGTACATTGTATCATTGGTGTATTTAGCACATAATACTGTACATTTTGGCCCTAACCTTGCTAATTAAGCTTTAAAAAAAGATGTGTTCCTCAGGAATACTAACTGACACATAGGTTATTTTGTGGTTTTCGGGTTTTAAGCTTTCTGGAGTTTTTAACTTACAGAAATTCCTTTAACTTTTGAAATCTTATTAAACCCCACGTGCTGTCAGTTAGCATACTGTTAGCATTTACAAAACAAAACTCAGGGTTGTAGTCACCAGCAGATCCTGCACGCGTGACAGTTGTGAAATATATAAGCCAAAGGCAAGTGATAATTTTTTCTGACATGTGGCAGTCACTCACTGTAATCTGTGCAGGCAGTTCCTGAGGCTCCTCGGGACCCAGAGGAGGCAGAGCTGTAGAAATCTACATATAATACAGACCTCGGAATCGTTTAAAACAAACTGAAAAACCAAATACTGGAATGAGAACCTGGTCAGGACTGGGTTGGTCAGAGAATGACTGAGGTCCTCAGGTTGAACGATGGGACTTGATAACTTCTTTTATGTGACTTGAAAAAGATCCAATGGTGGGGTTTTGTAAAGATTCACAAGGCCGTTTCAGAAGAAAATGAGCATTTTGTGAGAGCACTGAGCTAATTAGTTCCACCATCTCTGCCCCCAAGCAGTGAGAATGGTGAAAATGTTTGAGGCAGCTTTACTGTTTGGTAACTGTCCAGAAGGACACAGTTTCTGCTTAGGGGGCTGTATCATTGCTAGGACATGGAATTGTATGAAGAATAACTTAGAGTCTGTTATTTTTAGATTAGTGATGATCTCTACCCTGGAAGCTAGGTAACAAAAGCAAGCTTGTGCATTCTGAATCGTGTCTCATATCTCAGTGCTTTATTAATGGATTGGTGTTACCTTCTGGTGAGGGTTGGACACTGAGACCAGAGTCAGCAATGGTGGTGAACCTTTAAGGACTCGAATGGTTGGCACAAATAAGAACAGTGTTATTTAGTCTTCAAGATGCTTTAAGATTTTCAAGAGGTCAACAGCATGGCAAGGAGCTTACAGGTTTAAGACAGCCAAGGGAAAATGTTATTAAATGTGAGACATTAAATGGCAATAATTTAAATGCTCACCTCACTCCACCAGAAAGGTGGAAAAGTCAGTTGGCTAGACTAAAGTTAATGTTTTACTGAAAGTTTGCTGAGAGCCCTGAAAGAAGCAGTGGCTTTGGAGCTGTGTGTTCAGGGATGAAAAGGCTGCCCCTTTTTCATGATGACAGAGCAGCATCAAAGGGGACGTGGAGGTGCTGATGAAGGAAATTAGTACGTGGTGAGTAACAGGAAGGTGCAGTGTGAAGCTGAGCTGTGCATGGGAAGATAGCTGGTACCAGCTGGGTGTTATCTGCCCTGCCTGCTGTGACAGGAGCCTGTGTTTGTGTGAGGCTGGTGTTCCCACGTTGTGCAGGGCTGTGGATCCTCTCAGAGCCACAGCTGAAGCCCTGCAGTTTTCACTGAACTTCTGATTTCTGAAGCTCCTTCTTGGGAGAGAGCCGTAGTCATCAGACGAGGCAACAAGAAATGAACTGACTTCTAGACTCTTTGTTTTGCATAGAGGCTTGTTTTAAGCAGTGGGTGAGGATTTTTATTAAAATTACACTGTAACATTACCCATAAATTACCATACCCTGTAAAATTACCCATAACATGTTTTATGTTAGGGCAACTAACATAAAACATGTTAGCAGTTAAAAATCCTGGTTTATATCTTGGATTAGGATAAATGTTGCTCTCCTGCTGCCAAGAGGCAAAGTGCCAAGCGGTGCCAAGTGTTACCGAGGAGTCAGCGTGACAATATCTTTAGTTATTCCTGGAATATGTCCGTAGGCCACTGGCCTAAAAATACATGGCACTGGGATCATCTGAGTTAGATCTAAAAGAGATCTCTTGGATCTTTAAAGCTCATCTTGTTGTTGGGATGTTTGGGTCATCAGAGATTGGAATTTCATTGTTTGAGTGTGGGGAGAAGTGACTTTTTTGCTATTTCAGCATTGGTTACCCCCCAGATATGTAAAAAATCCTTTAGTTAAAGCTCTTACTTGCAACTTGTTGTGCTGTACTGACAGAGTTACATTGAGGACTCTGTCTTGATTCCAGTCTAGGTGAATTTGTTTTCTGTTCTCTCAATATTTTCAGTTTTGCCATATGGAAAAAGCCATTTCTGCAGATGCTTCCTCCAGAAATGCTTCATGGGCTGGAAACCCCTTTATTAGTCAACTAGATTTCTAACTTTCTAGCTAGACTTGTAATTTGTCAGTGTAATTCCTTGTGGTGAACAACATTCAGACTTGAAACGAGCAAGCTGAAAGATTCCTTCTTCCTACACAGGAGGTAATGAAGGAAGCTGACATATATTTATTTCACTTTGGAGATAACCGAAGGCCAGCTGAGTAATAGGCAGAAGGCATCAGGGTGGAGACACAGGTGTCCTGCGTAATTAAAGGAAAATGATGTGGGGTGATTAGTTGCACAGTCCTATTAACTGTTAATTTGTGTGTTTCAGAATTTTGACTCGGACATCAGCAGCGTGGGGATAGATGGGTGCTGGCAGGCTGACAGCCAGAGGATCCTCAATGAGGTGATGGTGGAGCACTTCTTCAGGCAGGGAATGCTGGATGTGGCCGAGGAACTCTGTCAGGTAACAAGTGTGGATGGTGAAGGTTCTCCACTGAGGAAAAAAAAAATTGTCTTAGCTTCCTCATGAATATTTAAACTGTCAGATAGCCCATTGTTTTTCATGCTTTAAGTAAAAAGCGCTTTTTTTTTTTCTCTCCTTTTCAGGAATCTGGTCTATCAATAGATCAAAGTCAAAAAGAACCGTTTGTGGAGTTAAATCGAATATTGGAAGCATTAAAAGTCAGAGTTTTGAGACCTGCGCTAGAGTGAGTCTACTCATTTCTTTTCCTCACTTTTTTAAAAACAGGCTTTTAACAGCTCTTTAGTTATCCACTTTCAATACTCTCTTCAGTATATTCTGATGTGTTCCTGCTTGTCCTTTGAGAGGGGTAGTTACTGTGTGGATCTTTCCTTTTCCATCCCCCCTGTGCCACTCCCCATGGGAAGTGATTAACTAAGGGTCTCTGTCTTAGATTAAGGATTCACTTTAATCACTTGTGGTACTGCTTTAAGGAAACAACACTTGGAGGAAAAGTTGTTAGCCAATGATGGTGCTTGACCTTCTGTTGGATCATTAGTGAACCTCATTTTGAGATCCCATTGCGAAGGATACCAGGGCTTATTAAAGGTGTTGGGTACCATGAAGCCTTTGGAGTGAGCAGAACGTGATTTGGGATCAAAGTTCTCACTTGTCCTCCAGCCACCCTCCATTTCCAGATGAGGGACCAGAGGGTGGGAAGAGCCTGGGGCTGGCCGTGGCACTTGTTAGTGAGATTCCTCCTGAATGAAATAATAAGAAACCCCCTGAAACCCCCCATCCTGTTTTTCTAAAGACTTTTCTAAGCTTAGTTTGGTCCCAAAAGTAAGAAAAAAAAAATCAAAACACAAAAACCAACCAAACAAAACAACCTACCCAACTTTAAAGTGACCTTTTAAAAATAAAACCAGTGAAACCAGAACAAATTCAATAATTCTTTCATTCCAGAGCATAAATCATATACTTGACCAAGAATTTTTTGCATTATTCAATTAAGTACGTTTTCATTTGAACAAAATTTTCTTTTCCCTTTTACATGAACCAACATGGCTGTGTCAATTGAGCACTTACTGGCTTCTAAACTAAGTGCAGGGACACTCTGATATTCAAACCCTGGTGTTCATCAGCTAACTCCTGGGTAATGCCTCTGGGTCATGCAAAGTTTGACCTAAATAGTTGGTCTTTGAATCTAGTTACACGGGTGGAAAGCTGAGGTGGTTTATTGCTGTTGAATTGGCTAATTGAGGGGAAGCAGCACTGATACTACAACTGAAACAAAATTTACTGTCAGCTACACCACATACATTTTGTAGTTCAAATAATAACAGAGCTGTTGTCAAGGATAATCCCTTAGGAACAGTAACTTGCTGTTATTACTGTTCCCTTGAAATCTCTAAATTCATTTCAGCTCCAGTTTGCAGTGCTTTAGGCCTTACTCATTGCTACTGAGTTGTCTCGTGTAGTTTCTGCAATTTGTTAAGTATTTTTCAAACAAAAGAGAAGGCATGGTCATCCCTCAAAGGAATTTTTATTTTCCAGCTGAATGGGTAGACAATAGGGTGAATTGTCAGCAGAGTTTGTGTGTTGGTCTCCCCCCCTCCCTGTCTTATTTCTGTGTATAATGTTTATTCTGTTTAAACTGGACAGTGCAAAAGCTGTCTGCCTCTCTTGGCTGCTGCTGGGCACAGAGGGGCTTTATTTCTAGTGGTGCTGCTGATATAAAAACCATGGCTCTTGGGGAGGATGATCAACATGTGACAAAATGTCCTCATAGTTTGAGCTCTCTGCTTGAGGAGGTAACCAATGCATTAACTGCCCAGTTATCCCACAGAACTGCTGGTGCTTGTGAAGGTATTTCCCTTTTATTTCCTGGCAAACACAAGTGTTCAGGAGGAGGGATAGAAAGCAGAAAGCAGTGCTGTGAAAATGGCCTCCATATGACAGAAAGTGGCATTGTGCTCCTTGGGCTGAAATTGGCATCGGTGAATAAAGCTTCAGCATCCAGCAGCCCCAGCCTGGCCCGTTGCAGGGCCAGGTTGCTGACAGGGGTGTTGAAGCAAAGCCTCACATGAGGATGATTAATTACAGTCTCCTGAAGCAGGAAGTGGAGTAGAGCAGGTTTTATCCATGCAAAATTGTGAAAAGCTGGGATTAAAAGGCAACCAGTCTCTCTGGCTCTGCCAGCACTCTCAGCTTGTGCTCAGCTTCACTCAGTGCTGGAAACAAAACAAACACAGGTGGCTCCTGGTCACTGCTATGGCAAGGGAGTTGTCAGATTAATGACTTTTCAAAAAGACTTTCAAAGCCCTGCTGAGGTGATGGAAATTAATATTTGTATCTAAAAAAAAACCCAAAACCCAAAGCAAAACAAAAAAAACCACCAACAAAAAACCCCAGCCAAACTGGATTTGTTATCCAGGTTTTCTTTCTAATACAAATTTCAACACTTAAAAATATGACCCTTCAGATTTTCATAGAATGTGACTGGCTATAACTTTTCTTGGTTTCCTGTGTGGGATGTGGAAGTTGACTTTTGTAGAGGCCCAGTCTGGCCTTGCACTCTGAGCTATGTAATCTCTGTATGCCTGCAAGTTCCCATTAATTTCCAGTGACTTTTCTCACTGGGGTTTGGTGATGGGAAGCGAAATCCAGGTATTTTTCAGGGTGTATTCTGGTGCTTCAGAGCCCAGGTTGGGCCTCCATGTGAGGTCCTGGTGAAAATTACTTGGAGGTTCAAACCTTTGGCTGTAATTTGGACGAGATGCTCTCTTTTCTTTTGCCTGTAAACAGCCAGTTGCATAGGTCCTGGTATTTGCTGGATCCTTGGTGTATGATTTTAAATTTAATTTAATTTTTAGTAGGCTTTGTTAAATTCAGTTTAACATCTAAATCCCACGTGGGAGCTGAAGAGAGTCCTGTGTACCTGTGGTTTGCAAAATAGAGTGTAGACTTTAAAAAAATTCAGATGAATTTGAGCTTCAGAAGTGAGAACACTGAATGTCATTTTGAGAAGAGGTAGGAAGACAGGTGATGTGATTACTAATAATTTTGGACAGTTGTAGAGAATATGTGGGTTGAGTGTTTTAAACCTCCCTTGCTGTTTTTTTGTTTTGTTTTTCTCTTGGAAATAGGAACAGCATGTCCCAGACCAACCACCTCAGGCCTTGCCTCTGTGGTTGCTTTCTTTTGATACAAATCTGTGCTGCCACTCAAAGACCTAAAACTGGAAAGCCTGCCTAAAAGCTAATTTGGAAAAATAGACTCGACCTCAGCAAGATGAAGTACTCTGTCATGTGGGTGCAAATATTGGCAGGGAGAGGATGGAGGCTCTTTTGATGCAGTAGAGATTAATATCTCATTGATGGCACTGTGGACTTGTCTTAGTGTTTATTTATAATAGTTTTTTGTCCTTCATCTGCTTATTAGTCTCTGGTTGTTAACTTCAGGCTCTTGTTTTTGTAGCTGGGATGGAACTTTATTGCCATAATATCCTGTTTGAACTGTGCACGCTGACCATAAAAATACAATTAACCCCCTCCCCCAAACTTCTGAAACCACCCCAGAACACACTGACCACCCATGGTTAGTGTCTGTGTTTTTACTCCTTGGTGGAGAGTGAGGAAAATCTGAAACTGCCTGAAAGTGGGGACAGTAGGGCTTGTTCTTAGTTCAAAGGCTCCATTTTCCCTGTTTCCTACTGAAAGGTTACTGTGTCTTTACAAAGCCTTGCCAGTGAAGTCAGACTCCTGATAACTTCCACCACAACAAATTGAAAGTGGATCCTTGCTCATTAATGCTACATCCTAATGCAGAAGGCTGACTTGCTTTGAAAGCCTTCCCAATACAAGTAAGAATGCTTAATTTTCTCATTTTAGTATTGATTGAAAAGAGCCCTCACACAGCCTGGGTTTTTCTTTTAAGGAATACAGACTTCCTTACTTCCTCGCTAAAAAGCGAAAAGCTTTTTGCTTAATAGAGCCCCCACAGTGAAAATAGTAGAACTAATTAACACTAATGAGAAACAGATGTATTGGAGAACATTGAAACTTGAGATTCTTAAGAGAAAGATTGGATTGATTTAGGCCTGACTAAATGGAATTAAAGAAAAAAAATTTTAAAAAGGCACCAGAAAAACCCTTGCAAAAAACCAAGAAAGGGATGGATTAATTCTATATAATAAAGAAAAACTTGTATAAAATGCTTTAAAAATTTCAGTTTATTTTACTCTGTGTACGTACAAGAATTCTTCCATGGTATTTAGGAGCCAAACATTGTTGTCATGGTGAATGAGACACAAAAAATGAGAAATATTTTTACTGTTCACGTTGAAAATAACACAGAAGCAAAGTTTAAGCAGGATAAAGTATGATATTTAAATGGATTTCCCTTCCCCCACTGTGAGATCTTGATAATTTCTGTCTTTGAGGTTCCCCTCTCCAGGGTAACAGATGCACACACACAAACAACAGTGGCTAGGACAACACGCTTGGTAAATGAGGATGTTAAAAAACGTCTTTGGTCAAACTTCTTGACATGCAGCTGAAGAATTGTCAGTAATTGTTAAGATTCAGAGTGCTATTAATTGAAATACAATAGACTTGGGCTATTTCTGCCTTATATTGTGCCTAATTTAGTCTTGTCTTTCAGCCAGTGCATGTTGAATTTTGCAGTGCTTAACCTCTACGGCGGCACCAGAATTAACATCGTCCACTTTTTGTGCACCCCGCGTAGCTCCATTACTTGTAAAGAGCTTTGCCATTTTCTGTGCTCTGTAGAGGCTCTCAGAAGTTCAGGGAACAGTCAGACTTTCTTTAAAATAGATGGTACATGATAGATAATTGCAATGATTTCATGTGGTGTGGGCTGACACTTAATTACTCTCGTGTCACGTCCCATTGTACCTCCTCGCTTCTTCCAGGTGGGCGGTATCCAACAGAGAGATGCTCATGGCACAGAACAGTTCGTTGGAATTTAAACTGCACAGATTATATTTCATTAGTTTATTGATGGGTGGAACAGCAAATCAGAGAGAAGCACTTCAGTATGCGAAAAACTTCCAGCCGTTCGCCCTCAATCATCAGAAAGGTAAAGTTTTGGTCACCTTAAGGGGATTTAAAGCACTGGGATATGTCACTTTGTAGTAAAATATAAATCGTGTTTCAAATATGTTCAACTCCATTCTTAACAGTTTGTTAGAGGCTTTTTCTTTTGGATTTATCATACAGAGCCCAAATCCTTACAATTAGAATTATCTTCCTCTTTCCCTTTTAAGAAGGCTCAAAAATAATATCTGAATGTGTGCACATTTGCTTAAATTTAAGGGTTTTGACTCTTTAAATAAAATGTGGATTACATCTAGAATAGGCCTGCTGCCAGAGTAAAGTGCTAAAAATGCAGAAGAATGTTCTTGGAATAGTCATCTGCTATTTTCTGCTGCGTGGGGTAATACAAAGAGAAATTAAACTTTAGAAAAATGGAGAACATGTGAGTTAAATGAGCCATCTCAAGCTGAATCCAGCAAAGCCTACTTTTTAGGGTACTGCGTGTGTCAGAAAGCTTACAAAAAAAGTAAACCTGCTAGAAGCAAATTCGCAGGCAGCACACATCGGCAAAACTCCCCAGCCAAAAAAGTAGCAGGAGTGGAGCTCTTCTCCTGGCTGTCACGGCTGTAATTGCTTTTGTGCGGAGGTGAGGATGTGTGCTGCTGATCCGGTGCTTCTGCCTGTTTTCCATGGGAAAGCTACAGCTGGAGACACCATCTCTTGTTTGTTGTACAAACTCTGCTGTTCCTGCTCCCTCCCAGATATCCAGGTTCTGATGGGCAGCCTGGTGTACCTGCGGCAAGGCATCGAGAACTCCCCGTACGTTCACCTGCTGGATGCCAACCAGTGGGCTGACATCTGTGACATCTTCACCAGGGACGCCTGTGCTCTCCTGGGCCTCTCAGTTGAATCCCCTCTCAGTGTTAGGTATGCTGCTCTTCTCTTGCTTTTGAATCCAGGTACTTTGTGGTTTGGTTCCTGTTTCTTGTTGAGGAAAAAAAAGAAATTACTTTTGAGTAGCTTGCATTAAATACAGGGTATAGTTACAATTAACAAGATCTGCAGAGGTTAAAAACCAGAGGTTCCTTTGTGCTGGGCTTTACCCTGCAGCTCAAGAGGAAGCGTTCCTGGATGGAATTTATCTTCTGCAGTTTAGACTTAACAGTGAAAGATGAGGATGGCAATCAGCCAGTTATTCCCACAGCAATGTGTGACAACTGTCCCTGCTGTTCAGCTGAAAAATAACCCTGAAAATGTGGTTGTGATTCCATCGGCATTTGATAATTTTGGAATTTAATCCACACATTACTGGTCTTTTTCTTAGAAGAATGCTTAACACTTAGGTTGTGGTTTCAGCTGCTAAAATTTCCAAATTGTCTGCTAGGCCTCTTTAGCAGAGAAGAAAGAGGCACTTTTAAGCTCAGTAGCTAATCTGACAAAATGCAAATCTGTAGGAGGCTGTTGGAAATATGAAGAGGACCCAACCTAATCTCCTTCTAGCTTCTTTGAAGATAAAACAGATTAGCTGCTATTTAGCCTTTGCATGTCAATTCCCCCAGTACGCTCCCCTTATGTTCTCATTTTCGTTTCAGATGTTAAATAGAAAATAAATTATGTGTATATTTCTAGGCTGGATTTGGTACTTAGCAGAAGCTTCACTGCTTCCTCTTTTTTTTTTTTTTTTTTTTTTCCCTCCTTCTTTTTTTGCTTGTTTGTTTTGGCTTTATTTTTTCTTTTTACTGTTTCCATTCACTCTTGTTAGACTTCTGTGCTTGGTTTAGAGCTCTCACATTGTTAAGCCTTCTGCATTTCCTGCTTGTACCTCGGTCACAAAATACAGCAGAAACAAAAAAGGGAGCACTTCAGACTAACTGTTTTTCTACAGTAAACTTTCAAGTTTCAGTTTGAGTGTTTTATAGGTATTTAGAGCTTAAATCTCTGGGTTTTGACTTTCATCTACCTCTTGTTTCATTCGAATAACCAGCAGTCCTTTAGATTTTTAGTTGTTGCTCCTGCACTGATGCTGCAATGCAGTTCTCAGAGCAAATGGCCAAGAGATTTTGGGTGAAGTGGAAAATCCCTGCGATGTTTGGAGTGGTTGGACATTTGCTCTGCTCCTGGTGTGGAATTGATGGTGCTGAAATGTATTGACTGTATAGGTGATATCGATGCTCTTGTCATAAACAAGACCGTTGTAAACTGGTGTGACCTTGGAGTGCTGCAGATCCTTTAGGGATTAAACAAGCTTGAAGTGAAATCCCTGCTGTAAAATATTTTGCTTTCTAGAACATGAGTAGCAGGTACTTTTTTCATGCTGATTGGCTTCTCCAATATTTATCTAATCCTGTCCAGGCCTCATGGTCTGAGTTATTACATGGAGACAGTGGAAAAACTCTTGTGTTACAGAGGTTGTGGTTCAGGGTCTTGAAGAACTATGGGAATTTGAATTGACTGGGTACTTGAGTTTTTATCTTCTGAAAGAGCTCTTCAGAGATGTTTCCATGCAAATGTTATTTGTTAGACTTTTCACAAGGTTAACACAAGTTACACTCAGGGCTGAATTAACAGAAAAGCAAAGTGTAAGGGTTAAAATGGCCAGTTGGAGGTGAGATATATATATATATTTTTTTTTTTTTACATGCATATTTTAGCTTAGGCAAGAGATCCACAGGTTTCAGGTGGAGGAAGGGCATGACTTATGTAGACAATAAAACTTGCACAAATAGTAAAATAATCTGCCAAACCAACAGAGCAGGCTGATAGCAAGGTCAAATCCTGTTTCTGTTGCTGGTGATTTCCAATCCTGTCATTAGACTTAAATCCATCAAATCATCTGTTAATTTGTGGAAATTGTCATACTTCCTTTGGTAAAATACTGAAATATTTCCAAATAATGTGCTAAGTTCTGGTAGTGGGAAAATCCCAGAGGAGGCTGAACTGTTTCTTGGGAGACAGACTTTGGGCAGTTTCATACTGCTGTTCTTGTCACAGGCCCTGGTGTGCTTCCTTTCCTTACCTGCCTGCTTTTTCTACATTTCTTTTCTTGGTTTAAGGTGAAGGTGGAAAGACACGTTTCTTTACATGGTAATTATGTGTAATTAAAGGATTATGGGTTGTGTGTATGTGTAGGTTACCTGGAAACTCTTAGGCTGCATGTACTCCACCATAGCTGAGAGCAGCCTCCTGTCTAAACTAATGTGATATCTTCCTTCTGTGCAGCTCAAAATCAAAGTAGGTGGTAGAAGAAATCAACTCATTATAAATCTCAGAGGAGGGAATAACTGTTGTTTTCTGTCTAGAATGTAGTACCCGAGGGCCCCAGCCTAAAATACATGGATAACTGATAACCTGCCCCAAAACTCTTGCTTGTCTGTACTTCCAAGCTCCCTCCAAGTATAACAAGATGGAAATGAAATGAAATGTCCCAGTTAACCTTTAAAACAGAAATGTGAAAGATGTTGGTTTCCTGACATGCACTTTACATGAACATGTCCTTTTTCTGCAGTTTTTCGGCAGGTTGCGTAGCATTACCAGCTCTAATCAATATCAAGGCAGTTATTGAGCAAAGGCAGTGCACAGGGGTTTGGAACCAGAAGGACGAACTCCCGGTGAGTGGGTGCTGAAATCTCCCTGGGGCAGATTTCTAATGGCAAATGCTGTTTGCAGGTTTCTTTTGTGCTGCATGTTATGGGATGTTTTACGTGGCCATCACCTCCAGCAGCTCTGGGGCTTGGGGCTCCCTGCTGCACAGGGCCCTGTGGCTCACAGACACCTCCACACACCCAGACACTGACCTAACTGGCCACACAGGCTGCCCCAGACACAGGACTCACCTAAAATATTAGTACAGACAGCCAAGATCCCTTCCTTCTCCTTGGCTGGAAATGATTGACGTTCACCAGTGAAAGCACAAACTCCAGATTCACAGGCAAACATGTTCTCATGGATCCTCAATTACAGCATGGTCCTCCTAGCCCCTTTTACACCCTTTTCCAGCTGTTCCTACATGGTTTCCTTCCCCTGTAGTTCTGCTGACCCCCTCTCCTCTGAGACCCTCAGCTTTAGATTTCTATCTGTTGCAAAGTTCAGGTTTGGTTGCATGTTCTTGATGACCTGTCAAGGTTGTTTCTTGTTATTATCTCCATTATTTTTGTCCATCAGGTTTGTACCTCTCAGTTTGGTTTGTTGCTCCCCCTTTTGCTTGTTCTCCCCTTCTGCATTGAAAAGGTCTTTGATAAATGACCTGAAAGAAACTTGATGCTCTCACCTTCCACTTACCCAGAGGTGTTTCTGTGTAACTGGAAAGAAAATGGATCCCACAGAGAAACATTCAAGCTCAGTCCAGGGCCTGCTTTGCACTGGCTCTTCATCAGGCAGACAGGAGATGAAAGAATTGGTGCTGCATCTGGGGACACAGGAATTGAGATCCAGTGCTTTATGCTTCCAGCTTCATTTATATCAGTTGAAATGAAGCTGAGTTGTTACGAAACCCCGGGTTCCCTTTATAGCTCTTACCCAGTGTGTGCAGCTCTCCAGTGACCTGCTCCTGATTTGGAAAGGGAACTTATTTAGTGCAAACTGGGCATGAACTGAGTTAGCCTCTTCGACTGCAGCTGGAAGAGATTCATTTATAGAGTAAGGATGAGTGTTGAGTTTTCTCCCAGCTGTGTTTTCTGTAATGCTGAGAGTGTGACAGATTCCTGCCTTGCTGTCCAGCCAGAAATGAATCCCTAGGGAGCGTTTGGAAAAGATTGCTGTCTGATGCAAATCAGCTAATAATACACGTGTCTCCTTGCATTTTCTAAATTGAAGGGTCTCTAGTGTGTTCTGCTAAGGCATTATGGGGGTGGGAAACCTTATTTTCATTGTGCAAATTCAGATTAGGTAGCAGATTATGACATGGAAAGGTAACATTGTCAGGTTTTGTTGAAGGTTAAACCTTTGGAATAGAGGACCGGTCAGAGACTGGTGGTTTAAGTACACAAGATGTGATTTTTGCAGTTCTTAGTTAATTACTGAAGCCACAGACCTGTTCTTCTCTGTTACATGTCCCTTTCTGAAATAATTTTGTCCTCATGTTAAGAGTTGTGCTGCACAAGTATCTTCTTTGTTGGTAATGAAAATTAGTGATTGTGATACACTTTATTATTCACATGACATGAAGGTGTTGGCAGAGCCTTTCAAGAAGCTGTAGAACGGGAATATAGTCAATCCAAGGGTTTTTCTCTTTTTTAATATCCCCCTAAAATGAAATCTATAAACTACTTTTTATTTCCTAGCCAGTGATGTCCAGAAAGTCTTGATGGGTCACCAACTCAGTTTTCCTGCCAGGGCACACTTCTGCAAAAAAATTTGCACTTGCCCCTTGGCAGAAAGTGCTGTTTTGTTTTTACTCCCCATCCCCAACATAAATCACCATTTTATGATCACAATTAAGTATTTTTGGCTGGGAAATTGTCAGGCATCCACACAATGGATTTTGTTGCTTTTACAGCTGAATTGTGAAATCTGTTAAGTTAATGACCTAAAGGGATATTATCTGGAAATGTAATTTCCCAAGATAAATTTTTTATTTTTATTTCTTTCACAGATTGAAGTGGACCTTGGTAAAAAGTGCTGGTATCATTCAATATTTGCCTGCCCCATTCTTCGTCAGCAAACAACAGATAATAATCCACCTATGAAATTAGTCTGTGGTCATATTATATCCAGAGATGCTTTGAATAAAATGTTTAATGGCAGCAAGTAAGTACCGTTCTTTTATTTCAAACAACATACAGACAAGGACACATCCTAGGACTAGAATACTGTGTTTTTTGGGAAAACTGAGTCCATAATTATGTGATTGGTGGAAGCTTGTTAATCTTGGAGAATGGCTTGAAAGCTGGATCAGCTGGGTTGATGCCCTGGAGAAAAGCATAATAAACCCTCTGATGTTGTTGAAAGTGAGCTTGCTTGAAGGAATGCAGTGAGCAGAGCCATTTTTCATGTTGTAACCACCATTGTGTTGTATTAAATTCAAACTGGAAGGCTTTACACACACAGTTTTTCCTTGGGAGCAAGGTTAGCAATGCATGAAAAATCTCTTGAAAAATAAAATTAAACCTCTGGGGGCTATATCGCTTAGTAATTGAGCAAGAAGGGGAATTATAACTGTGGAAATACTCATCCTTAGATATCTGTGGGGTGCTTCAGGCTTTTGGGAAGCGGGAAATGGGAGAGAGCAATCTATACAGATTTTCTTGAGGAAGAACAGTGGTTATTTGGATTGAATATATACAGCTTCTGTGGAGGCTGTCAGCTTAATTTAGAGCTGTAAGTCATTCTGGGAAATCCAGTGTGAAAATAAATGAGGCTATGAATGAAAATGTCAAGTGACGTTTGCATTCTGTGCCATGTTAGAAAAGCCTTAAGGGATGCCTTTGTGGGTGACTTTGGGGGACTTTAGCCATTTTAAGCTGTAAACTTGCTGCTACATCATTCCTGTCCCTGATCCCTCATTCCTGGTGCTTTCATTGATCAGTTTTACTGACAGCACAGCTCTGACAATATTAACTGTGGCGGGGTGGGTGGGGGGAGAAGGTAAAATGCCCAGACGTGGGAGATGGGGGGGGGGGAATGGATCAATGCTCCAAAAGAGGATCAATTTCTTCAAAAAGAAGAAATATTGTAAGTATGTGGGATTGTATGAGTGGAGACCTCAACAGAGAGACCAGGCTGACCCTTCAGTCATAGCCTGCAGGAGCTGATCTAAGTGGGATAGAAAATCACAGCATTTTGGGAACCAGACACCAAAATGAACTGGATATTGAGGAAGCCACAGTGAAAGCTACCAGCTGATGTAAAATTACTGCAAGGCCAGGCTGGATGTGGCTCCAGGCAGCCTGCTCTGGTGGAAAGTGTCCCTGCCCATGGCAGCAGAGTTGGAATGAGATGGTCCTTAAGGTCCCTTCAACCCAAACCATTCTGTGATTCTAAAATGCAACAAGCAAATCCAGAAGTAGAAATAATAACTACAGAGAAATTGCTCTTTCTGATAACCTGATTATTCAGGGGCTTGTGGGTATAAGGTGAGAGACTGTAACTAGGAGGAAAAGCATGGTAGGTTCTCCCTCAGCTGGGGGTGATGTTTAATGTTTCGTGGTTTAAGAGTGCAGTTGTTTCTTGCTACTGGGGGGAAACTCAATAATTGAATGCTATGTTGTCACACATTGCCCCAATTCTAACACATTATCTTTGTCCCCAGATTAAAATGCCCCTATTGTCCCATGGAACAGAGCCCTGGAGATGCCAAACAGATATTTTTCTGAAGAGAAGTTTCAATATGCAGTTTGTAAGTGACACTCTGGATTTCAGGTGCATTTCAGGAGAATTAAAACACACTTGTACCCTTTTATGCAGCAGACTGAGGACTCCTATGTTTGTATAAGCTAATGCTACAGAAACTCTGCCAACATTTAGTATATACGTACCAAGTGGAAATGCTACAGAAATATTAATACCATAGGGCTTTACTCTACTCTTGGTCTCCATACCTGATCAAGTTACTACACCAGCAGTTGTCATTCAATGCAGGTTTTTGTACTTAATTATATGGTGACTTTTTACTTTTTAAAAGCAGAAATTGATCACCCCCATTTGTTTAATATTCTTCCTGCTATTACTCTATCATTTTATTGATAACTGTCATCTTAGAGAATGTTTGTGGACAAAGTTTTATTTCCTGTAATGTGTACATAATTAAAGGTAAATACTTCAGAAAAAAGAAGTTTGATAAATTGAATAGTCGTTATAAAACTAATTTGTATTTTTTTCGCTGAAAATGCTGTGATATATTCTGAGTTTTTCTTTCAAACATTTTTTTCAACTTTTACATAGAATTCAAAGTAAATGTGCATATATATAAAGTATATAAAATATATAGCCCCAAGGGGCTACCTGTTGAAATCCATCACTAATTTATAAGGGTGATGTGTGGCTAAACTACTACTGGGGCAGAGAGGGAATAGGAAATCCTGTTCCTCCGGTTTCACGATCGAGAAATGTTTGTGTAAGAGAACATTCAATAAATTCTGAAGTGGAAATGCTTTTAGTCGATGACATTTGCTCTCTGGCCTTTGTAGTCATGTTCTTTGAACTTTGTATTCAGGATTAGGCTATAAATGTCATGTTGCTGTATAGTTTAATAGTCATTATAGTGTGCTATTTATAAACAGTTATCAAAACCAAATAAATTGTAGAAGTATTCATTGTTAAATGGGGGGAAAGCATGTTCTGATGCAATCTACTGATCATGACTCTGCACTCGGCAGAACTGTGCCCTACATCATATATTAGGAGGTAGCAAGTTTTCTGTAGCTTGAGAACACTTTGCTTCTAGCCTTGTTTTTGTAGTAGAATATTACTGCCATTGCCACTTTCTCTGCTGAATTTGTCATATTGTTGACTAGGTAAATTTGTACTCATAAAGGCGACGTAGATCACGGCAGTTAAACCTTTTTTAGCGTGCATATATTTGTATTTATTGCACTGTCCTATAGTAGGGCAAGCGGCCATAAGGCATGCAAAGCTACATGTAAAATTATATTTCCGTATTGTGTAGTTAAAAAAAACAGCAACCAACCAACCCCAGGCTTGTCTGGTTGAACACTGACACACTGGTTGAATGCACTAGCACAATGCACTACAGCGGAGACCGTCTTTGGGAAATCTTCACCTTTTGAATTTGTCTGTCACCTGACCGGAGAGACTTGAGTCGGACTCTTATGGGATCAATGACAATGGACAAACCTACAGAGACATTACAGAGTGAGGAGCGAGTCAAGGCACACAAATTTTAAACTTCTGATGTGTTTGATACATGTGGAAAAATGCAGGTGTGTGATTTTTCTGCAAAACTTAACGTTGTATTCACACTGAGTTCTAAACAGCCGCGTTACCAAGTGGTCAAATCAACAATAAACGGGTGAGGATATTATTTTCCATGTAGGTTTCCTAGTCTTGCTGAAATTGCTTTTAATATTTTCTTTTGACTGGAGTCGCTTAGTGCTTTGGATCTATATGAAATGGCGTATGAAGTAATTAAAAACCCAACAAACTGTCCAAGAACAACAAACCCCCACACAACCAGCGTGAAGTATGGCTGCTGCATCTTTCTCTGTTACATTGATGGTGTTTTAGCACTGGTGTGAACACCAGTAATGTTGATGGTTTAGAGCCCAAGGATGCAGCAGTTATTAAATGGACATAGGGTAAAAATTCACCTTGATTACTAAATATCACCTTAACTTGTCAGTGTTATGGATCCATAGCTAATTCAAAAGCTCTGTTTCACCAGGTCATTGCCATTCTTTCCTTAGCTGCCTGTACATTGACTTAAAAATCCTTGCCTGCAGTTGTGCAGCTCCACCAACAGATGATGCTCACGGTTCAGTACTGAGAGCGTGTGCTCACCCTAACAGGAGGCTGTGCAGGGTATTTGGGAAGCAGTTCTGTGGTCTGGTTGGCACAAATAATCCAATTTGCCCTGTGAAGTGACGTGGGTTCTCTCCTGCTACTACCTGCTATGCTTATGGTAACTGCAGAACATGGTTGCAGGGGACAAGTGAATAAAACTATGGTTTCCATACTTACAGTTGGCATCTGATATGTGTGCATTGTCCCCATCTGGGTGGGAATATCCAAGGGAAAAAAAAAAAAAAAGTTGATTTTGAAGCTACAGTGGTATGTGAGATGTCTCCATTACACTTTCGGACCAGAAGCCTTGAAGTAGTCCCCAAAGTAGCCCTGTGTGTCCCAAGTGCCTTTCAGTGCTGCAGGATAGGTGTGAAGACACTCTGTATGCAGATCACCGTGCCACTCCTTGGACTCTGCTGGGCTTGCAGCTGGTGCTTCTCCCCTTTGCTCTGTAGTGGTGTGGATGGGCATCAAGGCAAGAATTTTTTGACCGTGGTTTTATTTATGTGTTATGGGTGCTCTGAAAGTAATGGATGTTTATAAACTTGATTTTCGTAGCAGCAACTTGTTCGTAGTGACAGTTCAATGTCTATTAATAGACTTGAATTTTAGTTTTTATAAATGCCTTAAATGGGAAATGTATGAGATCTTGGGGTGTTTCAGGTCTGACTTGTGTTACAAAGCATTATCAAAACTGCAAAAGAGTAGGAAAGGAAAGTAGCACATAGCCTTTTTGAACTTCAAAGGTATTAATTCGCTTTTGCTTGTCATTTACACAAAGTTCATGTCCTCACCTTGTGTTAGTACTCTGGATGTTCCTCTACTCTCTGAAGTATTTTTTAATTAAGTCTTCTCCTGCTGTGACCTCAGCACTGCACATTGCAACTAGGCATGGATGAACTAACAATCTTCCCTCCTAAAGGCAGTGTTCCTCTATAGAAACACTATTGATTTCAGTCTCTTCTCTGTGAGGTTAATTAAAGTGTGGAGAAGCTGAAGTGGATGCTGTGTGATGCCAGTAATGAGTCAGAGCATCTGATCTCTGTTAGCTTATACCTGTCTCCATCCTGTTGCTTTGAATCTTTCTTCTTGTCACTTTACAGGATGGCTGCTGTTAAAATTCAAGGTTGGAGTTACTTATCACTCAGAGCCAACTTGCCAAGTTAAAGGCAGTAAGTTTGGGTTAGATTTTCCTTGCAAGGTTTGTTTGCCCACTGAAAGATAAAGTTTTTCATTCTGTGCTTATCACTTCAGAGGTTGATTTGTCTCTTGGGCAGGGAGGGATAACATGTTCTTAATCCATCCCAAGCCTTGCTCCTTTCCTTTTGTGAATAGGAGACTGAAGTGTAGGGAAAAAAGCTTTTGGAACAAGAGATTAAAAAAGAGTCTGGCAGCAATGATTTGTAGTGAGTAAAGCTGTAATGCGGTGTTACATCACTAACATCACTACTTTGAATTTAATTCAAGCCTTAATATATAAAAAGGAGGAGTGGTTTACAAAAATGCACATATGTGAGATGAGAGTGACTTAATCTTTCTTTATGACTTCGAGTTTGCATTAAATTAGGAGCCCTGTAGAGAAATCCAGGAACTGAAGCTGGTCACAGCCTCCTATGAGCTCTTACTGGGTCCTGCTGGGTCTGTTTGTAGGAACTGGTGTTTCAGCTCACACTAATTTTTACAGCACAGCTGTATCTGTATTCAAATGCAAAAGCCCTGGAAGTGTTGTCCAGTTTCTATTCCAGAATTTTTCACTTTCTAGAGGGTGTTTTCAAACAACAGTGCAGACTGGAACACTCAGTGCTGAAGCTGGTGGGTGCTGTGACCTGGGCTGCAGTGAGCAAACCTTCCCTGAGTTCAGCCTTTAAAAGGAGATCCCCTTTTCCCCCTGCATTTCCTCTGCCTCATGTTTATTTTCAGACCTGGTGACACTGCTGTTGGTTTCTTTCTTCTTACTAAGTGTCAGGTTATAGGTAGGACTTTTCCTTTGGCTAGAGAAAAACGGAGATGGGGAAGGTGCAAATAATGTTTCAGTTCAAGTCTTGAGCATCATCCATGAGACATTTGCCTTTGGGAAGAGGAAATAAATACTTGAATGTAGATATTTTGACTGACAATTCTTTCCCCTCAGAACTGAGAGCAAATCCAGTATTTCTAAGCTTTCTAAGTTATGTGGGAAGCTTCCAGGAATGTGGAACACAAACAGATGTGGTTGATCTCCCATGGCAAAAATGTACACATATTCCATTTATTCAGCACAGTTCAGGATGGGAATCTGGGGATGGATAAGTTGTGCTGACCCTGCATGTCAAACAGGTTTGATGTCAGATGAATCAGAAGGAAGAAACCTACTTACAGGAAGGTTGTGTTTCACTGCCTATTTACTGTTCTCCCAGAGGTTTCTGTACTTTTTTCCTGCCTTAATTTGCTTTTCTTTGTTGAATGCTGCAGAAGCAGCGGCAAGGGGATGGTTTTGGGTGTGGCTTCCAAGCCCTTGCACAAAATGCGCCACAGAATTCGTCTGAGGAGTCTGGAAGGAGCTTAGGTTACTTGCCTGTGATAGGTCACCTGTCAAATACAGGCTTGGACAGACAAAGTGGTTTTACTGACCAGTCCAGTTACTGGCTCTGGTGGGGGTATCCTGGCTCTTTTATGTATCTGGAGTTGATTTATCAAAATCTTTTCTCACTCAGAAAACA
Organism: Hirundo rustica; assembly: GCF_015227805.2. Classification (NCBI taxonomy): domain Eukaryota; kingdom Metazoa; phylum Chordata; class Aves; order Passeriformes; family Hirundinidae; genus Hirundo; species Hirundo rustica. The sequence goes on along the minus strand of NC_053454.1, from coordinate 5,052,098 downwards.
AATTTTGAATGCTCTGTGTTTTGGGGGCATCTGATGCCTTCCTCATCTTCACAGGCTTTTAGTGACCATCCTGTACTCTTTTTCTTCCTTTATTTGTTGAGGTTATGCTTAAATTGTGCAACAGATCTTGCTCTCTCCACCATTAAGTGTTAACTCCTGGGTTGTTTGTCTTTAACCCGTGATATTCTGAGTTACGAGCTACTGCATTATTAATTTGGAGCAAGTGTGCAGTTAGGTAACCATCGACCTCTGAACGAATGTGTTCCTTCTGCTCCCCTTTGAGTGTCCTTCTCTCTGCCAGGCTCCACTTTGCCTGTAACAGCTTCCAGCCTTGGCCTCTGCACCCTGCTCAGTCAGCTCACTGTGGAACTAGAACCTCTTCCACGTGCTGTAACCAAAAGCTGTCAGATCTGTAGGGCCTGTCCAGCAACGGCTTCCTGCATGCACAAACAAGGAGCCTTGAGCTGCTTCCCTGCACACCAGCTCAGCCAGTCCTCCTCTTTTTATTCGTGCAAACAGCAGCCCAGGCTCCTTGCCCAGACATTGCCCTCAACCACAAACCCTGCCAGTTTGGGTGAACTTGCCTGATTTGCTAGAGGTTATGATTTGCTGATTATGCATGAAGGGCTGGAGTTGCTCTTGGCACTTTCCCTTCTCGCTGCTGCACTGATACTTGCAATTGCTTCTTAACATTTTAGTGCAAAAGATGCAGTTTTGGTTTTGCCTTCTACTGGTCTTCTAAAGGAAATCCAGATTGTAAGTGGATTATAAAGAATATTGTTGCTCAGCTCTACCTGTCAGTGGAAAACTTTTCAGGCGCTTTTGAGCCATAGGTTTAAATCCAAGGTGCAGTGCTGGGTGCAGCTGAGCTGAGCTGCAGCACAAGCTGCTCAGGGGACTGTGTGGAAGGAAGAGCTGGCAAAGGAAAGTCAGTGTTGCTTTGGAGGGCTGTGCTGGGTGTGTCTCTTCTGGAGGGTTCTGTGGTGATGTTGGTAATTTTTGGCGTATTCAGTGAGAAACTGGGGCAGTGACTACAAAAGGGTTTGTTCTGGTGCTCACCCCAAGCTGTTGTGGTTCTCTCAACCTTCTGACCTGCTAGGGAGAGGATTGTGCTGCTTCTGCAGCAATGGTGGAAGCAGAGCAGTTCAGTATTGGGTGTATTTGTAAAACATACTAACATTTCAGGAGCTCAGTGATAGAAAACCTTGTGTAAGAAGAGACAGAGCACGTTTTACCCACTGGGTATCTTGGGATGGACAGCATGTAGAATCTCACTGAAAATCTGCAGGTGGAGAGCTGGATTTGCCTTTCAACTCCCTTCCCTTATAGGATTATGCTAACTCATATCTGTTACAGTGATACTAGAGGTCAAAAATGGGAAGATTTCACTGTGCAGTGGATTCGGGGCTGTGCTCAGGGGGGTCGTTACCACTGTCAGTGTTGTAATCCTTTTTTAGAGGTTGATTTCCTGTGCAAACGAAAGACTGCAGAAAAAGCACCCACAAGCATACCCAACAAAATGATGAAAAAACCCAATGCCAAAGATTTCCTACTCCCAGTTCTTTACTGCATCAATCTTTCCTGGATCAATAGGAACTGGGGTCTTAGTGCAGCACTGCACGGTGGAGCATCACTATTAGTAATGTCAGGTAATAATGCCCAAATATACGTCTTTTGTATTGCTTGGGGTTTTATTTTTCTCTGTTTCTCCTGTCTTAGGATTCCATGCAGTATGAGGACTGTGTTGTACATGTGTTCATCTTATTGAAATGCTTTTTTTAAATTTAAATACCCACGTCCTCTCTCTCCCCACAGGATTGTCCTCTATAGGCTCCCGAGCAGTAGAACAGGCCACAAATAATTAATCTCTGGGTCAGGACATAGTAATTTAATTTGGAAGAATAACAAAGCTTACAGAAATTGCAATACAGAGGAATGCTTTTGTTCAGTTTTTTGAACAGCTTTTCTGTTTGATATTCATGCATTTAATTTTGATGTGTCACATGCCACATTCAATGACACTGAACAGTGAAAACACATTTTCAAGACAATGCTTCCCATGCATGACACACGGCCTTTTGTTGGGAAAGAACCCCTGATGCTGCGGTCAGATCATTGCACCTCCTTTGTACAAAATCACTGGAAAGAGCTGGAGTGGGAGGGGAAGGGCACTCTGAAATTGTGAAGATGATTTGTTGGAAGGTACCCAGGCTGTAACAGGGATCCTTCTCTTGCGCTGTGTCCAGGTTATCCCCTGCCTCCCAAAGCAGCCGGAACATCCACCTACCCCGCTGAGAGCAGGGCTGTGCTTTCAGGCCAGAGCTGCATCTGGAGGGGTTAGTGCTGAGCCGTACGTCGACGGAGCACGACGGTGATGGCCAGGAGCTGGAGGAGCAGGAGACAGAGGCCTGCCAAGGGGACCCAGAGGAAGACGAGACAGAAGTGATCTGGCTCTTCCTGCCTTCTGCTGTCTGCAGGAATAGAGAAGAGGGAAGGTCACAGCTGGTGTTACAGACGGTTCTGGTGGGGCTGAGGGCGGGGGAGGGAGCCCAGGGCCCTGCCCGGTGAGGACACAAGGCTGAAAGTTTTCCTGCGTCCTCTGATGGGGCTAAAAGCAGAGCTGGGCCCTGAGGCTCTGCCTTCCCCCCTCCTGTTCCTGATGTGCCCAGGCATGGGACATGCTCATGCTTTTTACATCATCCTTAGCCTTTCCTATGGGGGATGAAATGATGGAATTTAATCCTTCCAACTCTGCTAAAGCTGTATGGATTTTCACTCTCCCCCCATCCTAAAATATCTGCGGGATCTGCCTTGCTATCAGTGGACGAGGGTCTAGCACTTCCCCTCTCCCTCCTTGCATCCAGTCTACCTGGATCTAGTGTCTTCAGGCAGGAGTCCTCTTCAGTCATGCCGCACTGGGTGGTGGGTCCTGGTCTGATGGGTGCCACTACAGTGGTGGCTGCAAGTCAAATGGATGAATTCAGCATGGAGGGAAATACAATAAAAATAATTCTCTCCTGCCTGGGCTTGGCTGTTCCTGGATACAGCAAAGACTCAGCTTTGGAGACTCAGTTCTTGGAGGAACTTCAAGAGCCAAGTTTGGATGGGATCTCCCTAAAGAGGCTGACCCGAGACCCAAGAGGGAGCTGCAGCCTCCTTATTTCCCACCTTCTGACACCCTCACAAAGCCTGAGCCCCCTGAGCTTGGTGGTACTTTTGGGACCTGCGTGTGCTGGGGAAGGAGGGGGTGCTGGTGCACTTGGTGTTGATCTTCTCCCTTCAGAGCCATGGCTGGGATGGAGCAGTGGGGATGTGGAGATGATGCTGGGTGAGCCCAGTCACGTTTGCCTTTGGGCAGAAGCAGTCCCAGGAGGAGAGGTGGGAAGCAGGGAGCCTCTGGCAGGAGGAGCAGTGGGTTGGTCATAGGATGCCTTGGGCAAGCAGGCAGGGAAATGGGGTTTGTGGGAGGGATGGCTGGTAAAAAAGGGCACGGGCAGGAGGGCAGGGCTGGGTGAAGGTGGTGCTGACCTGGAAGGAAGGCAAGCTGGCCAGGGCTGAATTACAGCATTTGGTTGAAACCTGCCACGCAGAAATAGCTCCCCTCATCCTGCGGTCTGAAAGATTTCACTACCAAATGATAGGACGTGTGCTCTCTCCAGGCCTCAAAGTGTGAGGATGTTTTCTGATTCCCCTCAAAGGTGGCCCTGGACGTGGAGCTGATGAAGACAATGAAGTGAAGGCTCCCACTCTTGTCCTGGTGGATCCAGAAAGCGCCACTGTGCCTGTCAGAGCGACACTCCAGCTCCAGCTTCTGGCCCAGCCGCAGCTGGGTGATGTCCTTGGGAGACCTGAGCTTTATCTCGAGTGACTGGCCATAAACGCCAGGGCAGCCTGCAGGAGAGAAATCCTTGCTGGAACCACTTGGGAAGAGTCAAAGGGTTCCCTGAGGAAACCTCCCTCCCTGTCTGTGGGCTGGAAGTACAAATGGAAAGGGAAGAGCTCAGTGTCTGGATGATGTGAAGGTTTGCTTGGAGTCCTTGCTGGGGTGGTGCATGGAGGGTGCTCAGCAATCAGCCACCAGGGCTTGCAAGGTGGGTGCTGCCCCTCCAGTGCCTTCTCCAGGACATTCCAGCTTCTCTGAAGTGACTCCCTTGGCACTTGTTGCCCAGCCCCTTTTTTCCACCCTCCTCCCTCCCCTCCAGAACCACTCATTGGATCAATCTCCCTTCCCAGTGCCCGTGGTGCTGCAGTCACCCCTGTGGCTGCCCTTTGCTGCCTGAGGTGATTCTGCCTTTCCCCCACAATGACTGAGCACATCTCAAAGTCAGCCTTTTTGCTTTGATTTTTTCCTCCCCTTGAACCCATTAGTCCTTTGTCTTGGATTCAGTGGAAGGGTTTTTCTTGTCCCTGCCGGTGAAGGGGCTGCACAGCCCCGTGTCCGTACTCACAGAATGCCAGCGTGAGCAGCAGGAGCAGGGCAGGAGCGGTGTCCATCTTCTCCTGGGCTGTCTGTCCTTGGGGCTGGTGCAGCACAGCTGAGATGATCTTTGTCACTTGGCTTGGGAGGCTGTGTCTCTCTTTGGGGAGGATGTGATGTCATCAGGACCCCAACATCCAGATGCATTCCGTTCAAGTCCAGAATCTGGGTCTCTTTAACATCGTCATTTCTTAGAAGGACCTCAGGGATTTTTTCCTGGATGACTTCCCTAGGCATCCAGAGTGACGCTGCTCAAGGCTTAGGGCGGATCAGCCACTGCAGCCTGCTGTTCCCTCCCCACAGCTTCTGTGCAGAAGGTCCAGGCCAGCCCCATCCTCTGGTGCAGAACACGTTCTTGGCAGGGATTCTGCCTCCCTGTCTTGGGCACGTTCACGGAGCCCCGTGTGCGTGGCAGAGCCCACGGTGTTCATGGTGTGGACCCACGGGTGTTGTTCATCTCCAAGCACAGGTTTCTGGCACGTGGATGGGTACTTCTCTGTTGTCCTCCTTGCGCTTCTTTGTTCAGTTCTTTGCTATTGCTCAGCAAAAGCCCTTTCATGCAAGGTAGCTGGTCTGGGAACTGGAACCTGTTGAGACTGTCCCTTGCACAAGTGAGCCTTTTGCCTTTCCTTTGTGGTTAAAACTTGTGGTTCTCTTCTTTAACCACAGGGCCTTCTGCTCTTCACAAAAACCCTTTTATGCTTCACCAGAGAGGGCCCTTGCTGCCTGTGACCACTTGCACATGAGGATGGGTGATGCTTCCTGGAGTTTTGCATGCGTACAAAGAAGCATTTCACCAGCGTGCAAGGGGCTGGGCTGGCGTTGGATTGATTTCTTTCTTCTTGACTTTCCTATTGACTGCTTTTCTGTGTGAGGAGTGGTTTTTGTTACACCTTTGCAAGGAAGCTCCTTTTCTTCCTCAGGTGCTGCTGAGTTTGATGCTGTTGCTATTGGGACTGCTACTCAGGTCACGGGATGACCCAGCCATCTTCTCCTGGGCTGGCTGTCCTTGGGGACAGTGCAGCACAGCTGAGATGATCTTTGTCACTTGGTTTGAGAGGCTGTGTCACTCTTTGGGGAGGATGTGATGTCATCAGGACCCTCCTGGGTAAAGTGACGACGTTTGGCATCTGTGGCAAAGCGTTGAGGAAAAAATGAACTTCTGAAGGAATTAGTTTCTAGGCCAGAATTTGTGATTTGCTTGTTCTTTGTTTTATCTCCTTGTGGTTCTTTCATCTCACCACAAGTTCCTTCTGTCCTGCCCCAAAGCCCGTTGTGTGCTCCAGTGGAGAGAGCCCTTGCTGCTGCCCCAGGATGACCACTGGCACAGGGGGATGAGTGATGTTTCCTGCAACTTTGCACACACAGGCTTTCCTGCTGATTATCTTTCTGTGTAAGGTTCTTTGTTTAATTTTTTTTTTTTTTTTTTTTTTTTTTAATAAACCTTTGCCAAAAGCCTCTTGATCCCTGGGTTTGCTGGAATACAGGTGCTGCTGTTTGTGCTGCTGCTGACAGCTGAGTTATGGAAAATGATTTAGGAATGTTTCTACCACTGGGCATCGATGTGTGAGGGTCACTGGTGCTGTGTGAGCTGTGTCCTGCAGAGTGTGGCTTGGAGGATCAGTGTGAAGATGTGTAGAGGGAGGCAGGAGCCCTCCCAGAGCCTCCTGAGCTTGGCACTGGGCTTAAAAGTGATCAGGTGTGTTCTGGAGTAACCAACAACCCCTCTGAAACAAATAAAAATGCCCAAAGCAAACAGATCCTTCTATTTCTTCGTCTGTTGGGAGAGGATTTGGGTGCGGGGGTCAGTACCAGGAGCACACTGCACTTCTGCCTGGGCTACAGGAACCTGGTGTGATGTGGGACGTGAAAAAGTGAATATGAGAAGATGAGGAAAGAGCTATAGCTTTTTTGGCAGGAACACTTTGAGTTGCAGCTTTTTAAGTGAAAATTTTTAGCTCCCACTAAGTCAATAGGAGACCACCCAATAATTAAATTGATCTCATTGCCTCAATATTGGGGATTTTCTGTTTTTTTTTTTTCTCTTTTTCATTTTTGTCTTCACAATGTATGTAGTTCCATGGAGTTGTCATTCAGTATTTGCCTGCTATTTTTTAGATACCCTCACCTAGTCCCGAATTTTTTGCTGGATTTTTTTTTTTTTTTTTTTTTTAAATTCTTACAAACAAGTAAGTTTGGAAGAACTTTGTTTTTCTCTGATTTTCTCTCCTTCCCATCTTGTTTACAGAGGAGGAGACTATCAAAGGGTTTCTTCCACTCTTTTCTTGCCAGGTTTTTATCAGCCCTGTGACAAGAATTCCTGAGTACCCGCAGATTCTTTATCTCAGGCACTTTCTTGGCAGTTTCCTGGGATGTGGGAGTCTTACTGGGCCCATCAGCAAATCCCTGGGAAGATACCTTTAGATGATTTTAGGCTGTGGTAAGCTGGAAGCTGAAGCTCAGGATGGTGTGTAAATCACTGGCTTTTCCCTTAGCCAAGACTTTTTCAACCCCTTGTTTATTATCTTCCTGATGGATTTTAGCTTTTCTGAGACTAGGGACTGAAGCAAGAAAGAAATAATGGTCATGAATCTGACTACAATAGTTTTATTTTATATCTCAGTTCTTAAATTGCAAGTATACTAAGGAAATATTTACATGAAATACAAGTCTGAAAAAACAGAACTCACGATAGTCCATAGCATGTCCCCAAAATACCAACATTTTAAGCCTCCTGCTTAAACAAAACAAGTGACAAAGATTTTTTTATTATTATTTTTTTTATTTTTTTATTTTTTTTTTTAAATCACTCAGGCATTTCCCTCAGAAAGAAAGCAAATCTCACTTTCCTTACTCAGGCCAAACTCCTGCAGAAACAGGAGGATCAGGGGTAGCAGCAGAACAAGGCTAGTGTGGGGGGAGCAGTGAACCTCACCCCCAGGACTGTAAAAACCTCAGCAGAAAAGCCCTTTAATCCATATTAACTTCTCACTGCAGTCTTGTGTTCCATCACATGAAACAACAAAAACCCTGGGAGAGAGGTACCGCAAGAAGAAGACCTGTTGGGTGAGGATAATTATTTCTAAGGCTTTGTGTAGCAAATTCCACCTCTGGCTGCATTTTGGGAGGAAGTCCCGCACAGCCTTGAGCAAAGGTCCAGCTCGTGTCCTCATTTCTCATCAGCTTCTCACTGAGGCGCGTCAGCATCAGGCTTGGCATGGTTCTGGTGCCTGAACCCCGGCTGGGAACCGCTGGGAATGCCTTTGGCATTGCCCAGAGAAGCTCAGGGTTTGGCAGGAGCTGTGCTTTACCCTGCAGCTCACAGGGCAGAGCTGCTGCTGGCTGTGTGTCTGCGCTCCCTCTTGTCTCTCCAAACCTGCCGGGGCACAGTGGGAGAGGTGCTGTGCTGTCGTAGGAGATGGATTTCTGTGCTGACAGCTCCCAGGAGATGGTCCAGCAGCCAGAAGGAGCAGATGCTGATCTGTGTTACTTTGGTGCTCTGGGTTTCCTGGGGGACTCCTCGTTTGCAGGTCTGGAGAGAGAAGAGGGTTTGGTTTACTCAGATGGGAGAGGAGCAAGAAGTCAATAAAAGCTCCTTTAGCTTTGGGCTGCAGCCAGGGAGCTCCCAGAGAAGGCTGCAAAGTGTTCCTAAATCCTGTCTGTGCAAGTGAATGATCTGCCACCGTTTCAGGTTGTATCTCAAGGTACACTGATGGTCAAATCTAATACTAATTAAAAAATACAGTGGCCTTTTAAAATTTCCCTCTGACTTCTGCACACTCCTGTCCTCTCACTAAGCCTTTCTCTACATGCAGAAAGGAATGAAGGAAGAAGAGCTCAGGGTTTGCAGGAGGTTTTTTTTTGAGTTAAACGGGGTGCTATCATTTCAGAGAGACTTCTTCTTGTTGGAATGTGTTGCCTGCAGAGAACTTTGAAAGGAGGCTTTCCAGACATCCAACATGCACCCAAAATGATAGAAATGACTGCTCTCCATGGACTGAGAGTCTTGTGCTGATCTAAGGAGTTGGGGATCCAGCACCCCTCTTCAGGGAAGTTTAATTGGTGGTGGAGAAGGAATCCTTCTGCTGCCAGCAAGGATCACAAGCCAGATCCTGGGGTGCTCTTTAAGGGAGTGAATTGCACTGTTAACTTCCAAAGATCTTCCTTGCACTAAGCAGGAGCTGCTCAGAGCAGCAGGAATTTCCTCTTTAAATCAAAACTGAAAGATGGCACAATAGCTAAAACCAGAGCCCTGTCAAGTTTAGGGCTGCTGAAGGAGAGCCATCCCAGAGGAGGTGATTTCCTGAGGCTCCTGTATTACAACCACTGCATCAGGGCAAAGTGGGAGAGCTCTGCAGGGTGTTTTTCTTCCCAGAGAGACAGAACATCCTTGCACAGAGCTGGCAACAGGGGTTGAGATAAGGGAAAAATGCAAACATTCTCCTAAACAAGGCTGCATGAAGAGCTGTTCCTTATCATTTCTGCCCTGGAAAGGCAGATGAGGATCAGGAAAGTGCAGGGTGTAATAGATACCCCCTGTGGAAATGACAGTCTGTTCCATTTTACAGACAGTTTGAAAAAATGCAACCCGCCTTTAAAAGAAAAATAAATTTGTAGGGATCCATTTTCTGCTAATGCTGGGGAGGGACTGCATGAATCTGGAGAACAAAATGGCAATTACGTCTCGTACTAAAAAAACCCACAGGTGTATATCAAGGAACAGGAATTGATCTGATTTAAAAGGTGCTTTGATTGGCAAAGAATGAGGCTCCAGAGATGTGAATGTGCTGTTCCAAAGTTTCTTGGCAACCCAGCTGCTCCAAGCACCAGCCCAGCCCAGGCTGCCCTTGAGCAGCAGTTCAGTGGAGACTTCTTGGTGTCTCCCTCGCCGCAAGCCCCAGGCTGCACAAGGCTCGCACAAGTGCAGAAGTGGTTTCCTGCAGAGCAGGAGAGGTGAGCAAACCAGCTGCAGGGAGGTCGATTTGCAGAAACAAAAGATGTGTGGGCAAAAAGCATTTCCTCTTCCAAACCAGGAAACTGCAGTTCTCACCCCGATCGTGTTTTCCCCGTGACCCAGGGTGAGGGGCGGCTTGGGGAGGCAGGAGGGAAAGCACAAAGGAAAGGTTCCTGCGTGCCCTGGAAACTGGGCTACCCCTCAGCCTATTCCTGTCTGCTCTGCTGTTTCTCAGGAGAGTCATGCAAGGCTGCAGCAGCCTCTCTGCTACTGCTCCTTCGTGCTTCTTGGGGAAACAGAGGCAGGAAGCCTGGTGCTGTTGGTCCAAAATGGTGCAGAAGGGGATTTGGGATGCAGGAACTTACATGTAATCCATGGGCACATCTGAATATGCAGTAATGAAATCAAGTGAATTGTCTGGGGAGGGGAAGAGATGCAATGTGGTCACTCCCCAAGCTCAAGTTGGGAGTGGTGCACTGGAAGCACAGAAATGTGGTTTAGTTATGGGCACTGGGGGATGCACAAAGTTTGTGGGCTGCCATGAACACCTCCTGTCTTTCTGTTTTGTATTTGCTGCAGGGTCAGAGCTCAATGATTTGAATGACTTAATAGTCAAAAAAGCAAACAAAAAGCCCAAACAGACAAAAAGCCGCAAACAAAACCAAGAATAGGACAGGAGAACCTTCTGTTCCGTTTTTGCCCTTAAAGTCATTGCTCAGGCTCCTCCCAACCACCTTCTATCAGATGAAGAATTTTTAGGTTGCTTTTTGGCACCTGCCTCCTTTATCTCTTGAGGGTGAGATGTTGCCAAGTTGGAGAGAAAAATGCCAGTGCCTGGCACTCACCTCTTACACCTGCATCTTCGTCTTCGGGTTTCTAAGAAAAGAGAGAAAATGTTTTAGTTCAAAGGTGCCAAGTGACAGCTCAGGAAAGAAACCCTGCAGTGAAGCAGGGCTGGTGTTCCCCTGCAGCTGATATCTTCAAGACTAATAATGGATAAACCAAGGCTATTTTTGAGGAAATCCATGCCAGGGAGTGGTGCTGCAGCTCATGTTACCCCAGTAATCCACTTAAATATTTTCATTAATTAATCTTTAAGGTGAGTAGCAGCAGCAGGGTCAACCTGGGAACGCTGAGGGTGAATTATTTCTGTTTGCTGTCTCCAATGACTTCAGCACATTGCTGAAAATCCCTCAGCAGCAATTGTTGCATGCACCCAAGGTAACTGTGCTCTTCCCCATTTCAGCCTCTGTGCTGTTACTTTGGGGTAGATTGAGCAAAATAAAACTCCCAGCCATTAATTTTAGACTAAGGTGAAAATCCATCCTGAATCCATCCTAAAGGGTTTGGAAATTGCTGCAGAAATTAGCTGCAGCTGAGGCCTTTTCACTGATGATCGTGTAATGAAGTTTCTCATCTGGTTCCATCTCGAGCTGCTGCTGGGACTCAGCATTTTCTGGAGCATATTTGCTCTGTTAGGTCAGAATGTTTCAGGCTCTGGGATTTTAACCTCTGACACACCCATTTATGAGCCAAGACAGTTGACAGAGTAAACACTGTCTCTTTCTAATCTATTTTCCTTCCTTGAAAGTCTTTGCCAACGTAAATAATTTTCTGACTGCGTGATTCTAATTCGATAATTCTTTCTCATCCTAATCCTGCTGATGGGGATGAAAACACACTGATTTTAACAGTGGCCCTTGTCTTGCATTGACTGTGCTCTGATTTCTGTCTGCCTCCCAGCACTGCCAGAACATCCATCTCCCTGAGGGGCAGGGCTGAGCTCCCATGCCAGAGGTGCATCCAGAGAGGGTGTGGAGAGCCTTACGTTGGCGCAGCACGATGGTGATGGCCAGGGCGATGAGGAGCAGGAGGCAGGCACCTGCTAAGGGCACCCAGATGAAGATGTGACAGAAGAAATCCAGATCCTCCTGCGTTCTCTCTGCTGGAATAGAGAAGATGGAATGTCCACCAGGTGCTCATGGCCGGTGTTGCAGACAGTGCTGGTGTAACCATTTTCCTGGCGACTCGAGGGAGGAAATGTGGGCAAAAGTTTCCTCATGTCTCCTGCTGAGGTAAAAGCAGCCCCAGCCCCCAGGGCTGTACCCTCCCTGCCCGTGTTCCTGGTGTGCCCAGGCATGCTCATGCTTTTTACATCACATTTAGCCTTTCCTAGGTTGAATGAAATATTGGAATTTAATCCTTGCATTCGTGACAAAGAAGCTCTGTGGATCTTCTCTCCCCCTCCCAATCCCCAAATGCCTGCAGGATCCCCCTTGGTGTCAGTGGACCAGAGTCCAGCCTTTCCCCTCTCCCTCCCTCCACTCAGGTTACCTGGATCTGGAGTCTGGAGGTTTGGCTCCTCAGTTGTGCTGCTCTTGGGGGTGGATCCACACATGGTGGGTGCCACTACAGTGGTGGCTGTAAGTGAAATGGATGAATTCAGCATGTAGGGAAAGAGAATAAAACATATCTCTCCTGCACTTCTGCTCTCTTACCCTGTTACCCAGGGCACAGGTGCTCTTGAGTTCAGCTCCAGGAGAACTTCACAGAGCCCATTTTGGAGGGAGACTCCGCAAAGGAGGGTGTCCCAAGAGCCAACAAGAAGCTGCAGCCTCCTTATTTCCCACCTTCTGACACCCTCACAAAGCCTGAGCCCCCTGAGCTTGGTGGTACTTTTGGGACCTGCGTGTGCTGGGGAAGGAGGGGGTGCTGGTGCACTTGGTGTTGATCTTCTCCCTTCAGAGCCATGGCTGGGATGGAGCAGTGGGGATGTGGAGATGATGCTGGGTGAGCCCAGTCACGTTTGCCTTTGGGCAGAAGCAGTCCCAGAAGGAGAGGTGGGAAGCAGGGAGCCTCTGGCAGGAGGAGCAGTGGGTTGGTCACAGGATGCCTTGGGCAAGCAGGCAGGGAAATGGGGTTTGTGGGAGGGATGGCTGGTAAAAAAGGGCACGGGCAGGAGGGCAGGGCTGGGTGAAGGTGGTGCTGACCTGGAAGGAAGGCAAGCTGGCCAGGGCTGAAGTACAGCATTTGGTTGAAACCTGCCACGCAGAAATAGCTCCCCTCATCCTGCGGTGTGAAAGATTTCACTGCCAAATGATAGGACGTGTGCTCTCTCCAGGCCTCAAAGTGTGGGGATGTTTTCTGATTCCCCTCAAAGGTGGCCCTGGATGTGGAGCTGATGAAGACAATGAAGTGAAGGCTCCCACTCTTGTCCTGGTGGATCCAGTAAGCACCACTGTGCCTGTCAGAGCGACACTCCAGCTCCAGCTTCTGGCCCAGCCGCAGCTGGGTGATGTCCTTGGGAGACCTGAGCTTTATCTCGAGTGACTGGCCATAAACGCCAGGGCAGCCTGCAGGAGAGAAATCCTTGCTGGAACCACTTGGGAAGAGTCAAAGGGTTCCCTGAGGAAACCTCCCTCCCTGTCTGTGGGCTGGAAGTACAAATGGAAAGGGAAGAGCTCAGTGTCTGGATGATGTGAAGGTTTGCTTGGAGTCCTTGCTGGGGTGGTGCATGGAGGGTGCTCAGCAATCGGCCACCAGGGCTTGCAAGGTGGGTGCTGCCCCTCCCCTGCCTTCTCCAGGACATTCCAGCTTCTCTGAAGTGACTCCCTTGGCACTTGTTGCCCAGCCCCTTTTTTCCACCCTCCTCCCTCCCCTCCAGAACCACTCATTGGATCAATCTCCCTTCCCAGTGCCCGTGGTGCTGCAGTCACCCCTGTGGCTGCCCTTTGCTGCCTGAGGTGATTCTGCCTTTCCCCCACAATGACTGAGCACATCTCAAAGTCAGCCTTTTTGCTTTGATTTTTTCCTCCCCTTGAACCCATTAGTCCTTTGTCTTGGATTCAGTGGAAGGGTTTTTCTTGTCCCTGCCGGTGAAGGGGCTGCACAGCCCCGTGTCCGTACTCACAGAATGCCAGCGTGAGCAGCAGGAGCAGGGCAGGAGCGGTGTCCATCTTCTCCTGGGCTGTCTGTCCTTGGGGCTGGTGCAGCACAGCTGAGATGATCTTTGTCACTTGGCTTGGGAGGCTGTGTCTCTCTTTGGGGAGGATGTGATGTCATCAGGACCCTCTTGGGTAAGGAGGTGATGCTCGGCATCTGTGGAGGAATGAGGAAAAAAATAGGCTTCTGAAGAGATTAGTTTCTTGTCCAGAGTTTGGACTAATATATCCTTATCAGTTCTTACTGGTGCCTCAAGCCTTTTTCCTGGATGACTTCCCTAGAGATCCAGAGTGATGCTGCTCACGGCTGAGGTAGGATCAGCCACCACAGCCAGCTGTCCCCAGCCCGCTGGGGATCCACAGCAGCTCCAGCTCTGCAGAAGTTATGGACGAGTCCCACGCTTTTGATGCAGGCTGCACTTTGCTTTTCTTGGCAGGGATTCTGCCTCCTTCTCTTTGGTGCACTCAAGGATTCTCATGTGGAAGGCAGAGCCCACGCTATGTTGTTTCCCCTCAAGTGAGGCACAGGTGTTTCGTGGCATTGCTATACATATCACTTTTCTCCAAGCACACGTGCTGCTGGCACACAGCTGGGTTCTTCAGGTGCTTGATTGTTCTCTTTGCAATTCCTCTTTGTTTAATTCTTCTTTGCAATTGCGAATCTCTTCGTGCAGGGCAGGTGGTCTGTGAGCAGAAAGTTCAGGTGAGTGCTCAATGTCCAGGGCGTGCTTTGCTTTTTGTTCATTTTAACAACCTGTGGCCCTCTTCTCTCACCACAGGTGCTTCCTCTCTGCTAAAAATAGCCCCTTGTGTGCCTCAGTGGAGAGGCCCTTGCTGCTGCCTTCAGGTGACCTCTTGCACATGGGGATGGGTGATGCTTCCTGGAGCTTCAGACACGTACAGTAACAACATTTTCACCAGCCCGTGAGGGGCTGGGCTAGAGTCTGATTTCTTTCTTTCTTCATGGCTTTCTTGTTGATTTTCTTTTTTTTTAATATGCCTTTTTTTTTTTTTTTTCTTTTTTTTTTTTTTCCCCATCACGCCTCTGCAAAGAAAGCCCCTTTCTCCTGGATCTGTCACAAAGTAGGTGCTGCTGGGTTTGATGCCGTTTCTATTGGGGCTCAGAGCTAAATCACTGGAAATGGTTTAGGAACTGGGTTTATTTCTCTGGGCTTCAATGCATGTTGGCAAATGAAGAAAGCTTCTTTTAGGCCCTGCTGAGATATGTGAAATTCATGCTTTTGTTAGGCTTGGGAGACTTGTGATGTCTACCTTGAATAAGGCAAAAAAAAAAGTAAAATGGAAATGAATGTGCTGGCCGATGAGGATGGGACAAAAAATCCATCAATTCTAGGTTCTCACTCTGCTGCTGAGTGAGCATGCAGCGCATGGCCTCAGAGATGTGGTGCTGGATGTGCTGGGAGAACCTGCACAACCAAAGGATCGTCCAGGAAGGGCTCCTGCCTTTCTTAATAGGGATTCTTGTCTCTGACAAATAGTAAACTTTATTACGAAACAGTCCAAGGTACCAAACTGGCACCCAGATATTCCTCTCCTCTGTGTGGAGGTGTCCTTGATCTTGGCCCTCTTTGCTCACAGGTTGAGTTGATTTCCAGGCTAGGCCACCTTTTCCTCTGCTAGTGAATATATCTTTAAAGGCAAGGGAAAAGCTTATTGTCATCAGGGAGATATAGGTGCAGGAGGGCTGTCACACATCACTTTTTTACTGACTTCTGTGATAAGGTGCTGCATACAATGCATACATAATTTCTATTTTGCAAAGCAGCAAAGAAGAAAAAATGAAGTTGCAGTGCCAATTATTTGATTAGGAAAAGCTCCAGAACACAAGAAGGACCTCCACGAAAAAAGCTCTGATTTAAAATCAACACTTGTTAAAATAATTCAGATTGGTAGATGTAAGTTTAATACTGATGACCAACTCCAAAACTGGGAGGAGAAGGTGAGTAATCAGATTAATTAAGGAATCTTCTTGATTTTCATATATCCTGGTTTGCATTGTTGGACTGAGTTCCTAAGCCAAATCAATGAACACTAGCACTAATAACATGTTTTATTCGTAATTTAGTTAGTAATTTCTGTTGTAGTGTCACTTGTGTGTTGTGACTAAGGAAGAAGAAAATACTCAGACAACCAGTTACTTCAGCAGAGCATCATATAAGAGAAGTCAGGAGACCAGACAGACTGATTAGAAAGTAGAAGTAATTTCTTTTTTCTCCTAAACCTATGTGTACATTTCATTTTACTCACAGCTAGGGTTACAGGACTCTGATGTTGTTGAACTCCAACCTAAGTTGCTTATGACTGAGGTTTATCGTTATATACTAGGGCCTGCCTAGGTCTGTATTTAATTAATGTTGAATAATTCGTAGAAGACAGGAACAAGGAGACAAGAGACAAAATCAGGCAGGGATGAGACAGAGTAACAAAGATTCCTCTGTTTTTGATCAGGGCTTAGCAGGAAGTGAATTTCGGATTCGTTCCCTCTGCTTTTTTAGATCCATTTGACAGAGAAGGAATGAGAAACGAGATGGAGCTGAGGCACCAGAGCTGGAGAACGTGCTGAGTTTTGGATGTGTTTGATTTCTCAGTCTTTTTGTGGAAAGCTCTCAGGGACATTTTCATGGGGTAAGAACCTCTTCAGTTTCTCAGTGCGGGTCACAGCAGACATTGCCTGGATGTCTCCCAGTACTGCGTGGCTGGAGCTCCTCTGGGGACACGGGAGTCACGCTGCCGTGGTGGGTGGACACAAAAGGAGCACCCAAAATGACCGTGCTCCGACATGTCCATTGTTCTGCTGCCCACGGTGTCTCCTAGTGCTCCAGAAGGACCTCCCATTGCCCAGCAGTGATGCCACACTGCTGAGGAGCAGCAGCGTGAGCGGTCAGTGACGGTAGCTGAGGGGTGGCACCGGCCTGTCTGCGCCACAGCACCGCTGACTCCTCCTGTTCTCAACCCTTGAAGGATTGCGTTAAAATTTTCCACTCCTCTTTCATAAGGAGGAATGGAAAGTGTCGATGAAGGTTTCAAAATGCAGTCGCAAATTACAAGCGTTGTTTTTTCGAACAGAGGGAAAAATGCGACGCTGAGCCTCTAGCACGCAGCCTTTCCGGTGTGAAGTGAAGCTGTGGTTTTTGAGCCCCTTGCTGCCCCCCTTCTCTTTGCAGAGCTGCAGCACCTGAAGGGGTTTGCAGAATGTCAAGTGCAAGAGTCACCCACCAGGTATTCACACAGTTTTTCCACTGTGTTTCCAGTTCGGTGGCCAATACTGCCCACTCTTCTGGGTACTCTGCGTGCACGTCACGTACCTCAAAATCCAGAATGCAAGCCACAAACACTCCTGTGCTCTCACCTCTCCTTGGTGTAGCCCTTTATCTGACCACAGGGTTGAAAATCTCCATAGTCTCCAGGCTTGTTGGTACCTCAGCTGAAAGACCTGGATGTGTTGGGAGTTTTCCTTGCAGGAAACTTCCTCTTTTGCTGCTGCAGAGCTCGTCTGTGCTGGCATTCAGTAAATCAGCAATTTGTGGTGGTATCTTCTGGGGATTGGTGACAATGTGCTCTGGCAGTGGCCCAGTTGCAATTAACAGTGGACAGGCTGGTTTTCTGCCCCTCTCATCTAAATACCACAGATTCAGATTAGAATTAAAAAAATAAAACAAACTAAGGTTTTTCTAGCCCTATATAGACTTAAGAAAAAGTAAATTTTCTGCTTGTTTCTTTTTTTTTGGTCTGAACTGTTCAAGCAGGTGAACTGGTCTCGTTATCTCATTTCCAATTCTCAAAATCACATTTCTGTTGGGCTCAAGGCATTGCTTGATTGTAGTCCTCTGAGTTCAGCTCCCTTCCAGGGTCTCATATCCTTGGTGCAATCCCCACAGCTGATGTCATCTGTTGTCACCGCCCGGAGTCTTGCCACGCCTGGTCTCTTTCTTTGCTGCACACTGACCTTCTTCCCCAAAGACCTTGGGCAGGAAATCCTGGTGGAGATCCCTCAGGGAGTTTCTGGGTCCATCTGTGTGATACAGGAGAACTTTTCCAAAGCAGGGTATTGCTGTGCATCTTTACTGTTAAAATCTTTGAGAGGGAGCTAATTTCGACAACAGGTCACAGCTAATGGAATGGAGGAAGGGTTCCCATTTCTGTTCTCCACCTCTCCTGCTGGCAGAGCTGGCAGGATGGAAACCTATGCCTTGCTGGAGACAACTTGCTTCATCCATTTTGTGGTCCTATTAATAGTGTTTGCCGGCTCATACAGCTTATTTCTTCTCAATTTTGCATTTATTTGCAGAATAAAATAATCTCTGTTGAATTAGCCCTGAAAGTTGCAACCCTAAGCCACAATACCCGGATCAAAAGGGGCAGGGCGGGAGGGATGGTGGCATCAAAAAGCAGCAGCTGGTTTAATGCTCTCCTGCCATCAACAAAACAAACTGGATTTGGTGTGGAGTTTCACTTTTAACAGCCTGATCCCCACCAGTACTGCAAAGAGAAGTGTGTGATTACTCTTCCCATGCCTGTTCTCCTGCAGGCATTCCCTGTTTGTGAGCGTTGGACTCAGAGGTCAAAATGGCAAATCATGTCTAAAACAAATCCTGCAAACTTTATTTTTATGCACATTAATTCCTTTGCATTTATGTATTGCAAATGCAGAAATGCAGAAAGATTTTTATAGAGACTGGGCAATACAGGGGAAGGTGAAATTCGGAGTAGGTGATCGTGAAGGGTTGCTTGAAAGGAAAAGCAGTCCTGGCTTGGCTATAAAATTTGGGTTAAGAACAGGTACTACCATGGGAACATCAACTCTTTGCCCAGTAGGAAAAGCAAATTGGATGCCAGCAGCTAGGAAGGAAATTAGATATAAACCAGAGAACACAGCTTTGCCATTGTATGGTCCAGTGATCCAGTCCACAGCCAAGGCATGGTCCAACGCACTGCGTAAATCCTGAATTCTGTCTGTTGATCTCACCCCTCACCTCACAGAGGGGACTCAAATTAGAAGTAGTAGACCAAGAAAATGTTCAGAGCAGGACAAAATGTAGGATCAGAGGTCTGGGATGGATTTTGTTTTACCCTGAAAACATGATCTGAATGGATTTACACTAAAGGTCTCCAGGGTAAGGAGTGGCTGGAAAGGAGTGGGGAGGGATGGATTATTCCCTGCCTTTTCCATAGAGAAAGTAAGGGGCAGCAGATGATGGTGGGTGAGGCTGAAAGCAAAAGAAATCCTCCACCTGGGATGTCCCTGACAAGGACACTGTGGATGCAGAACCTGGACAAATGCTTGGAAGAGAGGTTCATTGTGGGTTACTCAATAGACAGCAATGGGCTCAGGAAATCCATTTAGCTAAAAATAGACTGATTATTAAGGGAGAGTGTCATATATGATTTTCTTGTCATTATTACTTAGCCATCTGCTCACAGCCAGTGTTGGAGACAGGGTGGTTGTCTGGATGAACCTTTGCTTTGAAGAAAACCAGTCATTTTTATATTCTTAAGTGTGAGATCTCATTACAATGTGTCATTTTATGAAAGCCATTTGTTACAAAACTCCACATCCATTTCCTCTGAAAGACTATTAATTTTCCAATTATCTCATTCTTTAATGCTGGACACTTTAATCTTCCTTAGCTGTTCACCCTGCACAAGGACATTTATCCCAACAATAGATTCTGTAGTTCTTCACAGGGGAACATTTATCCCTCTTGGAAAAGGGATAATGGCTAGGAAAGATGTTTGACCCTGGGCAACTAACTCAGTTTGTGTTCCAGCTTTAGGACAGCAAGGAGCGACCCAGGTTTGGGGACCAGGAGAATTTGCAGAGAGGCAGCTTCCTTCCTCTGACATCTCCCTGGGGATGTCACCTTGGGCTCTGCACAGCGGGATGTGCCCCAGGTTTTTAATTGTATCACAATTATCCTGGCTGTGGCAGTGATGGGTGTGAGATTAAAATGAAAGGACCTGAGGAAAGGCATCTATTTTAGAAATGGCTGTTCCACCACTGCTCTGACTCATTTCCTCCTGCATCCAGATGACTTGAGACATGTATTTTAATAACAGGAATGTCATTTGCAGCTCATTTCTCAGGGCAGAAATACACAATCCCAGCCCCTAGGAATATTTTGTGTAATTTTTTTCTTTTTCATGAGTGACTGATAGGAAATATCCCAACTTGAATTTTGCATTCAGTGTTGATGTTAAGGAATAATGTTTTAAAGCCCTGTAGCTGGGCACCAGTGCAGCCCAGCACCTCTCCCTAGAACATCAGTCAGTGAGTTTACCCCGTGCTTGTGCTGGAGGATTGCACTAGGGCTTTGTTGGATGGCAACAGTTCTTCTGTGACACTGCCTGTAAGCCAGGAGCCCCCAGAGCTCAGCATCTCATCCCTGGTGTGCCTGAAGGGGGATCAGGTATTGACAGCACAAGGGGAAATGGCCTCAGGTTGAGCCAAAGGAGGTTCAGTTGGATATTAGGAAAAAATTCTTCACTGAAGGAGTGGCTAAGAACTGGAACAGGCTGTCCAGGGCAGTGGTGGAGTCACCATCAATGGTAGTGCTCAAAAAACAAGCAGACACTGCACTTTGGCATTGAGGTATTGGGTCAAAGGTTGGGCTTGATGACCTTGGAGGTCATTTCCAACCCAAATGTTTCTCTGGTTCTGTGCTGTGGTGGCACTCGGCCGTGGTGCTGCCACGTGGAAGAGCAGCATGCACCCAGCTCCCTGGGGATGCTGTGCCTGTCCCCAGAGGCAGCTGCCCAGCAGGGATGGATTTGTGCTGCATTTCATGCTGCCTGCACAGCCCGGAGCCCCGGCTCCCCGCGCCGGGAGGGCGCAGCAGGATGTGTGGTGGGTGAGATCACACGCGCAGCTCCGGGACGGAGATGTCTCCGAAGCCACAGCTCCCCTCCCTGCTGAACCCTGCGGCCAGGGAGCGTGGCTGCACGCCAGACTTTGGTGCCCGACCTCCTGGCTGGATGTTTTAACCACCAGCAGAGAAGAGGAGCAGCAAACCCAGCTGGGGCAGGGTAAGGCTGGCTGCTCCGAGCTGGCGGCGCGGAGGAGGGCGTGGGATGGGACCAGGGCTGGCCGAGCAGGGTGCCCGTGGTGGCTGGCACCAGCCCGTGGGCTCAGCACAGAGTCACAGAGTGCTTTGGGTCGGAGGAGAGCTTTAAGATCATCGAGTCGAACCCTTCACCCAGCACTGCCGAGGCCAGCACCTAAGCACGGCCCCAAGGGGCACATCCATGCCTTTTAAACCCTTCCAAGGATGGTGACCCCACCGCTTCCCTGGACGGCCTGTGGCAGTGCCTGACAACCCTTTCAGTGAAGAAATTTTTCCTAATATCCAATTCAAAACTCCCTTGGAACAACTTCAGGCCATTTCCTCTTGTCCTGACTTTTCTTTGGAGGCACCCATTGCTCCCAATGCTCTGCAGAGGGAATTCCAGAATTTTTTTTTTTAATTGTTTCCTAGCAAAGCTCAAGGCCTTGAAAAAAATCAGTATTATAAAACTTCTCCAAATTTCTCCAGGATCAAATTTTTTGCTGTCTTATGCAGATGCTCAGTCCAGGGCAAGACAAAACTTAGCCCTGACTCATTGCTGGGGCCAAAAAAAGCCGAGGAGACAAACTCAGAGGTGCCAGGGTCAACCTGGCTGCCGGAGAGCTCCCCCAACCCAAGGAGCTTTTGGGGGAGGATGGAGAGGGCTTTGCCATCTGCACAAGTTTCCTTTGCTTATAGGCTTCCAGCTGAGTGATTCATCTTAGGGGTTTGGAGGTTTTGTGTTAAATGACTAAATAATTTTGCTGTGTGAGATCCCTGTTGCAGCAGCACTTATATATGTTGTACCCGGCAGATAAAAGATTCTGGGCTGATGTTATCACTGAGGTGTTTTGTTTGGTTTTTTTTTTTTCCTGAGTGTTTAATTTCGTTAATTATTTAATTTTTAAATTTTCTGAAGTGAAAATTTAAATTTTAAAATTTAAAATGTTCATTTCTCATTTATTAACTAGATCAGAAAGTGTAAATAGCAATAATTATACTCTCTCTCTCTTAAAAGTGTGATGCAGCCCCCTGTCACGCACAAGGCTGAGTGAGAAGTTGAACTTTTGTACAAAAGCACAAATGCCTACGGGAGGAATGTTAAGGCTTCTGTCATCTTGCAAATATTTAAAGCAGGGGTGAGTTTTTTGCTTCATGTGAAGGAATCACTGGTGTATGAACTCAGATTAACCTTTCTCATAGCGAGGCAGTAAAGGACCAAAATACATACCTTACAGAAATTTATTTTTGGCTTGGTCCAATATGTGTTCCACTTAAATGAATAGCAATTATTTGTTTATAAACCCACAGAAGCTGCAGATCTCACCCTGAGTGCACTCATCGTAGGTATATTGATATACACAAGTACTTGCTATTTCAGCAAATGCTATATACTTTGATATCAAGAAATTATATTAAACAATAATTAGAAAAATGTATTTTAAAAGCTAATTTCTTTTTATACAAACAAGAAATTTAGCATATTGCTATTTTGGCTTTTTAAGTCCAGAGAAAGAGGGGCAAGAAGTATTTGTGTTACCTGGAGGTAGTTTTTTTTATTCGTAGAGGGTTTTTTTGGGATTTCCTTGCAGTTTCTGGGACACATCTGATTTCATACAGTGACAGAAAAAGACATTTAGAAATTTCCATTTAACAGATCTGACCTGAATGCTTAGAACTCCTGCTGTGAATCAATTTCTCCTGCCAGGAAAACATATTTAGTAAACAGCTACAGTGCACGGAGCTGTTCTGGGCAAGGATAAATCTGAAGGAATTTAAACAACACCCATCTCCTTTCTTTTTGCACAGATTTCAAGCTGAATAATTTAATAAAGATGTTATTCAGCCCTTCTCTGTTATTGTGCCTTACTCAGCAGTTTATGATTGAATTTATATATATATATATATTAGGAGCTTTAAACTCAGAGATAACTTTACTCTCATGCCAATAATTTGTTTTCAGTTGAACGTTTTCAGCTGCACCTGATTTATGTTTTTGTATTATAAAAACACAGACCGTCCACACAAAAATGACTGAGCAGCTTAAGACAATAAAGAAAAACCGAGCACTTCCAGTATAAGATTAACAGCTGAGATACTCTGTGAAGACTGGCAATTTTTAAAAATGCATTTACAGAACTTCAACAAAACCACGAAGGCTATTTACTGCAATGCCTGAAGTACTTGTGTTTCTGCTCTGTTTCTTTGTCCTTTGAATATTTTAATGCTCTCAAGATCTGCACTGTTCATTGAGGGAATAACTATATTATATTTTTATAAAATAGAATATACATATATCTATATTTTTTGTATAAAGTCAATATCTTCTATATTCTGTATAGAATATCTGTTCTATAATGTTCTATATCAAACAGATATAGATATACTATAAAATATAAAAGAAATAATAGCAATAATAAATCAGACTATTGCAACTTGTAATTTTTGATCTCTTTTACAATTGCTTGCCCAATAATTTGTGGGGTTGAGCACAACATAGGTGAAGTTTTGTTCTTGAACCTGTATATCTGCAAAACCCTCCTTCTCCTGCTATCTTTGTCCAAATTTTGTGGTGTCTGCTTTTGTCCTTTAAGAGGAAATAGTTTATTTCCATTTGAAGCAAGGCATTTGGGTTATATATATATATATATAATCCCGTTGTTTTTCCTTCTAGGAATGGCTGTTCCTTGCTGCAGGAAGGATGGTGACAGCGGGAGGCAGGAGAAGGCTGATCCATCATTGCAAGGAATAGATTAGGGACCCTCATATGCCAGGACGTGGTGGCAGGAGTGACACCGTGATGGACAATGCTGTCACCTGTGTCTCTCTCTCTCTCTGTGGACCCAGGGATCCTGCTATCAGCAGGGATGCACAGAAACACTTCCCCACTCATTTTCAAGCTGGAAACCCCCATGCCACGGCAGAACACGGCATCCCCGAGCCTTGGCTGGCATCATCATTGTGCTCTCAGCAAGGAATTTGCAGATATCAGGGAACTGGGATAATTTTCTCAGCATCTTTTCATCAGTTCTTCTGGTTTTTTGCTTATTTATGCTCTGGGGAAGAAAAAAAAAAAAAAAGTCTAAGAAATGGGAATTTATTTTTATCCATCAGCTCTCACAATTGTGAAACCTGCTGCTAAAATCTCTCCCAGTTTTACTGTCTAAAACTCTCTATTGATGATTATAGAAATTACTATTATTTTTTCCATAATTTCTACTGGTAAACTGCCCAAACCTGTGTTTCAGCAGGCCAGACAACATTTTGGGCTGGCTCTGTCCTCTCCTGTTCTCACTGCACACAGGCGATGTAGAGTCCGGGTGGGTTTTGGTTTTCCTTTTTTTTTTTTTTTTTTTTTTTTTTTAATCTAAGACAAAGGAAAAGTAAAGACTAATTGGGGAATTCAGACATTGAGCAAATTCTTTGCTGTGGGTGAGCAGAGAGAGGAGGGGTAAATGCCTGGGCTTTGTGCTCGTGTTTTGGAGTTGGGAATCGTGGCTGAAGTCTATCAAGACCAGACGGTGCTGTCCTGGGGAGGGGTTTCAGCGAAGGTCAGACCCTGTGAGGATGTCCTGAGTGTGGAGAAGAAGGAAGAGGAGTGGGCTGGGCAGGGTTATCCCTGAGGCTGCTCACCTTCCTGTGGGAGAGGAGGATTGGGCTGTGCAGCCTGTATTTGCTTGGCCATGGGAGGTCATCTCCTGTGCTGGCTGGGAGGTGGGAGAGCTGAACAAGGCATGGACATTAGGGTCAGGACATTTTAAGTGTGAGAAAGACAGCTGGGGTTTCAAAAGCAGCTGCAGGCAGAGGGAAAGGCCCTGTTTTTTAAAGAGTAAACCTTTGCCTGTGGGAAGTTTCAAAGGGGTTCTCTTACAGCTGTCCTGAAAAATGTACATATCATAAAAACCCTCTGCTTCTGGGGAAAAGCTCTGCTCACTGCTTGCAGGATAGGAAAATGATGGTTTTAGTTAATCTGAGCTCTCACAGAGGATAAATTGTGATGGATGGGAATCAGAGATGCTCAGAGTCCTGTCCCTGCTGCACCTGGGGTGGCGTGGGGCCTCGAGCTGGTGTCCCCTGTCATCAGTGGGGTGGTCTGAGAGCCTGGGTGAGTGTCACAGCCTGGGAAAGCTGGCTCAGCATGATCCACTGCCAGCTTTATCGCTGCATCATTGAGGGAAACCACCAACAGCTGGCCTTGAGACTGAGCTCCTCAGAAAAATCCATTTTAAAGTGGAAAGCAGCAGCACACTGCAGCTGGGAGGGGAGGGAGGGGAAGGGCAGGGTGATGCTGCTCTGCCACTGTGACGCTTTGCACCCACAATCTCATCCCAAGATTGTGTTATCCCCCGCCCTGGGCACTCTGGACCACCTTCCCCTTGCCCTCACTGTAGCTGGCGCAGTGCTGGTGCCCGTGTGTGAGCAGATGTGGGGCTGGGGGTGCATCTGAGAGCGAGTGCTCACTGCCTGTGCTCAGCAGGATGCCGAATTTCCAGCCCCAGCTCTGCCTTGGCACTCTGGGCAGCAGCTGAGCCCTGTTACCATCCCTGGGGAGACCTTGGCTGCTTCTGGCATCACTCGAGGCTCAGCACACTTGGGCATCGTTTGGGGCTCAGCATGCAGGGATGTCACACAGGGTTCAGGACACAGGTGTCACTTGGGGCTCAGCACACCCAGGCATCACTCAGGGCAGTTCCTGCTGGCCATGCTGTGATGCTGGGCTCAGGGCCAGCCCCTGGGGGCCTCTGTTTGCTCCCAGAGGTGGAGTTGACCTTCAGGCTCTGCCAAGTGTTTGGCCTTGTGTGCATGGCTTTGTCTGGTTTTTCTCTCCCACTGCTGGCTGCTTGCAGTCTCCCATAGCAGAAGACACCCTCCCAGATTTGCCCTCCCCTGGAGCTTTTGCTCTGCTTTAACTCTTTCTTGGCTGGAGGCCATGGTTCCCTTGCTTGCCACACAACTGTGTCCCTCACTGAGCAGGACCAAAGGACACCAGTCTGCAGAATGAAGTACCTGAGTGATATATTCACTTTCGGTGCTGAACAAACCTGCACAGGGTCTTTACAAGTTGTCTCTGCCCCGTCCCTGCTGGTTGCTCTCAAAGTGTTCGTTACCGAATTTTTATCAACCAGTATTAACAGGAGCAAAAAAAAGCACCTTTGTGCTGTCCTAGAAATGAACACAGAGGAGAGCCAAGGAGCTCAGAGCTTTCCAGCCCATCTGAAACCCTCTGGTACACCAGCCCCTTTCCTCCTGTGCAGAGCCAGCCCTGCTCAGTGTCCTTTGAGAAGTGCTCAGGATGCTGCAGAATCCAGCCTGGTCCTTTTGCCGGCTGTTGTGCCAAGGAAGATGTTGAAAGTCTGGTGCAGGAAGGAAATGTCTGTTTTGTGGTACGAGCCCACGTCTGTTCCCTGCCAGGTCCTTCCAGGGTCGTGTCCAGGCAGTGCTCAGCCTCGTGCAGGGGATGCAGGGGTGCCTCTGTGACTTCTCCCTGCCGGTCCGAGGCAGGGGCCAGTGGGATTTACTGGCATTTACTGCCCGTGCACGCGAAGCCACAGCCTCCGCCGCAGACCTGGGAAGAGACAGAGCCCATCAGTGCCAGGAGCCCCTCCCAGCTCACCACCCTGCTCCTGGGCTGTCCCAGGGCCTGGCACCCCACAGGGTGCTGGCACGGCACTCACGGTACAGGCGGTGGGCAGCGGAGACCAGGCTCAGCAGGAGGAGCAGGACTCCAGTGGCCAGTGGGATCCAGACCAGGGGACTGCAGGGACCTGGAGAGAGGAGAGGACTCAGCACCTGGCACCACCCTGCCCCAGCAGCTTTGGGGGATGGAGCGTGGCGTGGGGAAGGGAGAAAAGCTAGGCAGGTCCTCAGAGGAGCGGTGCAGGATGTGACCATGGCCCTGGGGTACCCTTTCAAGGATGTCTCACAGAATCACAGAATGGCTGAAGTTGGAAGAGACCACAATGTCACCTGGTCCAACCTCCCCCAAGCAGGGTCATCCCAGAGCACGTGGCACAGGATTGTGTCCACGTGGCTTTCGCATGTTTTTGATAAGGGAGCCTCTACAACCTCTCTGGGTGATCTGATCTGGTGCTCAGCCCCCCTCACAGTAAAAAAGGCATTGCAGGGAACTTGGCTCTGAGGTCTCAATACCCTAAACTGAAATACAACCTGGCCCCTAAAGCTGTGGATATCCCAGGGGAGCCCTCCCACGGGCAGCAGGCAGCTCTATCCAGAGCGATGCGTTTATCTGGACACCAACACCCCCTCCTGCAGGGTGACACTGTGGTGGCCCCCACCCCAGGACAAACTCCAGCTGCTCCCTGAGGACCCCAAGAGCTCAGCAAACCCCTTTTTCCAGGCAGCCTGGGCTGAGACAGCGCCATACCTGTCCTGCTGGCAGCTTTGCTTTTGGTTATCTGCGGCGCAGGCTTTCGGGACACCGGTGTCTGTGTAGTCTTTGGAGGCGGAGGCAAAGCATCGACTGGAGGATGAGGAGGAAAAGAGGATGGTCAGTGTGGCACCGAGTGCAGCAGAGATCTCCAACAGCAGGCAAGAGGGGCCGGAAATTTTGGAGCTTGGAACGAGCCCCATTCAAAGGGCTGTGTCACTCAGAGGGGTGAGCTTGGCCTGAGCTTCTTGGGGGTCACAGAAGTTACCAAGAGCTTTAAAAAGTGTTAATAAAACAAAGTACTGGGCAAAGAAGGGGAGAAGGCTGATGCAGGGAACCTCCCCAAACTTGCTTGAGCAACATTTGCTACCAAGCATCATCTCATCAGTGTTGCACAAAATCATGGGTAGCAGGAGATTTCAGTAGAACTGGAATGTTTTAAGGGATCCCTGGATCTTTTCCTTATTCACATTGCTCTAATCTTTGCTCAACATTTGATTTTTTAATTTTTTCTGATAAAACAAGGGCAGGATTTATTATGGTGCATCTGAATTACAGTGAAACATTCATTTCTGAATAAAATTGGCCAGGAAAATATGCCAGTAAGGTCATTAAATAGCTGCATGTCTGGCTGCTCAAACCACACTTATTCAAAATTTTAGGTGATTGAAAACTATTTTTCTTCTGTTTCTACCCAGGATGTAAATTCCTACAGAAACTACCATTCTTTGACATGAAAAAACGAGGCAGCAGGGCTCTGGGATTTATCTGGGCAACTTCTCCCTTACATGATAATAGACTTAGGGAAAAGAAACATAAAGAAATTTTGTTTTATCATGAGAACTAAAAGGAAAAAAAGAAGATATTCAGCAAAGCCTGAGTCCTCCCCAGAGCACCTGCTGCAGTTTACTTTTTAATTGGTGTCCTTGATCGAGCTGCATTTCAAGACTGTTTTTCAAACTTTGCAGAGATATGTGCCCAGCTGCCAAAAAACAATTCTCCTTTATCTTAAACCAGCTTTTCTCTGAGCCTGCAAGAATCCAAAGGGATTTTCCATCCATTTTTATGGTACAGAGTATATTTGTAAAAATACCCCAGAAAAACTGGGACACTGGGTCTGCTTTAGAGTCAAAAGCTGGAGCAGCATTTCAGTTAAATAAGTTACCTGTATCTTCGTTGAATAAGTTATTTGTGTCCCTAAAAGTCTGCAAAAATAGAGACTGAATCCCCCTTCAAATACATTAGTTTTTCTGCATCAACTACTTCTCTGTGGCCAAAAAGAAAATGAGCTGAAAAGAGCTTCTGTATGACCCAGGTGCCTGTAAAGCCCCTCTCCTCCCATGACACCTGCAGAAAACTGCTATTTCTGTTTGCATCTCCACAGGGATTTTGGGCTGTGAGCTTTGAGGAGCAAATCCCATCCCAGTGTTGTTTGTGAAGGGTGGTCTTGAAAGCTGCCATCAGATCCACCCCAGAGATGTGAGGGGTGATGCTCTCTGGCCTCGATGCCGCTCTCGTCACTTGGAGTGAGGGCAAGGAAGAATTGTGGCATGGAAGGACCCGTGAGCTGAGCAGGGCACACATCCAGCCTCTCATCCAAAGTACGGCAGGGAGTGAGAAAAACACAGGCCATGGCAGTATCGGGTCTCCCCATGGAAATCCTGAAGCACTAGGATCAATGCTGTGCTCAAGGCATGCCCACAGCAGAGCAACTGCTGACGGCAAAAGGACTATCACATGAAGCTGACCTAAATTTTCTATGTTTTCTGCTTTATCCAATCTCATAGGAAAAAACCCCAGAGCCCCAACACTGCGACTCAAAGCTGGGAAGAATCTACCCAAACTAATCACCCCTTTCCCCGGTCACCTCATCGCGGCTCGGTTTGGAACCCCCAGGGTGCTCTTACCCACGCTGAGCCGTGTCCCACTGCCCAGGAGGAGCTGGGAGGACCGGGACACGGAGCAGTAGTAGGTGCCGCTGTCCGAGGGCCGCAGGTGCCTGATGTGCAGGCTGGAGGAGCTGTGGGACCTCGCCTCACGGACATTAAACTTGTCCTGGCTCACGTTTGTGCCGTAGGTGGCTTTGCCCAGCGTGTTGGAAAACACCAAGAACTCGAAATGTTGCCTCTCCTGGCTCCAGCGGTACCAGTACACCCCGCTGTGCTCCTTCAGCTCACAGAGGATTTCGGTCTCGTTGTTCGTTTGGGTCAGAATGCGCTCCGGGGTTTGGGTTAAAAGTAGAGCTGTATAAAAACCTAAGGGAAAAGAGACAGAAATATACAGTTATTCTTTAAATTTCATTATTTTTCCTTTGTGCAAAGAGCGGGTTTTCTTCATGGGCTTAATGAAATCAAGTAGACACACAGACCCGGGGGGGGGTCACACGAGCGAGAGACGGGCGCATTTTTATCAGGATGCTCCCATATTCCCTCAGAGGCATTTTTTGGGTTTCCCAGCTATTTTTTTGGCCGAGCCAAATTTTCCAGGCAGACTTTTCTCTGTAAACACTCATCCAGGGAGGAGGCTCGCTGGCAGGGAGAGGGATGGAGGGATGATTTTGAGGGTGTCCTCAGGGTTGTATGTGTAGGGAAGAGCATGCCTGCCTGCTCCTCTGGATGCCCCTCTCCTGCCCTCCTTACCTTTCTCATTTTTCAGACATTTCACCCCTTTTTCAACAAACTTTTTGTGCCTCTTAACTGGCTTGCCTGGTTTTTCTTCTAAGAGATGCAACACTGCTAAACATCTCAGGGGCGGAAAAAGAGACCAAAAATTGTGCAAAACATCTCAAAATGAGCCAATTTGATATTAGTTTTCAGACAATAATATTTTTCAAAGGAATTTTGAGACATGGGGAAGGAGAGGGAGTGAGGGGCAGCGGTGGGGTTCAAAGCTTTGGTTTGGCATCTCCAAAGCCCTGTTTGGGCTTTGCAGCTTTTGTGGAAATTATCTAAATCTTATTTGTCTCAGGCAGATGTGAGGGGTGTCTGTGTGAGCGAGGATGTGTCCTTGTGGAAAGGATAACAGGTAACTCGTGATCCTTGCTGTTCAGCAAACAGCCCTGCAAAGCTGCAGATACTCTGAGACCGAGTGAAAAACAGAACTCTGACGATAAGGATACTCCTGCTTCCCCCGTCTCTTTCCCAGGAGTGTTTTAAAGCTCTGCAAAAACCTCAATAATATATGTTTCTTGTCCTTTTTTAACCTTAAAATGTTCCTTTTATTTCAAAATCCCAAATTTGCTTAGAGCATGTTTGGCAGTCTCATGCAGCCCTGCAAAGCCAGCGGTGTGGGGACGGGTTGGCATGACAAAAGAACACCTAAAACCATTAATGTGGCACAAGATCCTGATGTCTACCGTGTTCCCAATGGGACTGACAGGGGTCCAGAGCCTTCCTCTGTCCCCACACCAATGACCCCATCACTGCCAGTGCTGCAGAAGTAACACTGCAATGCCAAAATTCCAGCGTTGCACAGCAGCTGCAGCATAGCGCCGCATCCTCTGGCTCTGTGACAACATTAGTGTGTCCTTATTATTAAAATACATAATTTAAAGGTTTTAAAGCATAATTCTCTTAAATTTTAGCCTGGCAACCTCCTGTGTGGTTTTTTAGAGGATGAAATGTGTGTGGCCATGGCACATGGGGGCTTCAGGGTCTCCTTGAGTGCCCCGAGGTCTGGCTCTGCTGGGCACAGGAAACATAACTGTCCATGAAAACTTATCCTTGACCAGTTGGAGATGGTGTTATATAAGTCAAAAAACATAAGAAGAGATTCTGGAAGATCTCATCTCAGTGCCAGTGGTCAACCCAGGAGTGAGCTGAGATGGAGACAGAGCAGAAAACTCATCCTTAGTAATACATTCAACCCCAAAACCTCCCTGTTCCCTTTCCTGGTGTATATTCAGGGGTACCATGAGGAATCACAGTGCTTGGCCAGACCACCCTGCAGCATGTTAAAAATGGCTCCTTTTCCTTTCTCTGGGCAAAGCAAACTCTCATTTATTGAGGTTTTCTCAGCGGGCTCCCCGCCTCACAGATCTATAGGATATCAAAACCTGTAAGGATTTATAACCTTACAGGTTAAATAATGATTTTATGACACATCAATTGCAGCTGTGGCCCTTGGGAAGCATTCAGTCTTTGGATGACTTAGAAAATTTGATGGGATGTTTATCATCTTCGTGTTACACAGGCAGTGGAGAGAGGAGCTATTTTAACTCCTCCATTAGCAGCTTCTTACAGTCCATCTGCACTGAGGGTGCAGCAAAAACTCTGTGGTGGCTATACCATTATATATTGAAATATGAATAGAAAACATAGATTAGAATAGAATAGAATAGAATAGAATAGAATAGAACAGAATAGAATGGAATGGAATAGAATAGACTATTTCAGTTGGAAGGGACCCACAACAACTAACTGGTCCCTCTTCCTGACCAGTTCAGGGCTGACCAAAACCTAAAGCATGTTATTAATAGCATGATCCAAAGTTATTGGAAATAGGTAATAATATCCTGTAGATATCCTGTGATGGTATATTTAATCTTCCATCATCCAGCTGCTGGACTGTGGTGGAGGAGAGGCTCCAGCATGATTTTAGGTGCCCTCAACCCTTAAGAGACGTGTCCCTCTTACCTGGGATCTGGAGGCAGATGCAGAGATGGAGCCATGGCCGGGCCATGGTGGCGGACTCGGTGACGGAGGGGTTTTGTGCCAGCTTCCCCTTTCCACTCGCTGTCACCTCTCGGTGGCAGGGCTGGCTTCACCTCAGGAAGTCCTTGCCCCTCTCTGCACAGATCTCTCACCAGCAGCTGCCAAAGAGCCTCTGCCACAGCAGCACCTGGAGCTTCAGCCCAGCAGCTTCTTCTGCGCCGAGCCCCAAAGCCAAGAGTGCATCAGGGCAACCGCCCTATGCTCTTCTCCAGCACTTCACAGGGTACCCTTAAATCCCCTCTAGAAAAATAAAACCAAGGAAACTCACTGATTTTTAATTATGATTCCTTCATATTTCACCACCTAATTATTCCTTCTTCTTTTAATCTACTTCTATCCTATCAAAACATTACAAATGTTGGACCACGGTCTTAAAGATAAAAGCAAGAAAGCATGAATTTTGGCTGTTTTTTCTCCCTGTTGAAATTAAAAAAGCATTCGAAACAAGGAAAAGATGCAATTTGATCTGTGGGGTTGTTTTCTTCAGCAGAATTTATAGCAGGAGATGTTTTTCTCTGGAAAATGCAGAACACCAGACCAACCCAACATAAAGCAGAGATGTGAGGCATCACAGAAAGCTTTGAAATCAAGAGCAAGAAACCTTGAACAAATTTGTGGCTGAAAAACCACAAAAATGAGGAAATTCTGCTGAGGCTTCTCACCTCACAACATGTGCTACTTCGGTAGCTGTGACAGCATACAGCAAATAGGCAGAAATATTTAAAGGATAAAATATGAGAATGACTTCGAAATGTCTGTGAGGAAGAGATTGGAAGCACTTGGGGTTTAGGAGTCAAATACAAGCACATGAGATGAAATTACAGAGATGAACTGGTGTCAGCAGACTTCAATATTTTCATGTTTCAGGGAAAAAATAGAAATTATTTATTATGTTCATTTATTTTCTGCCCTCTTGGCTACCAAGTGAGTGTCAGTTTTCTTTTATACCCCCCTCATGCAGGTACGTGTGGTTCTTAAAATGCCCCAGCATCTCCCATGAGAAGGGAATCTCACGTGGGGGCACTGAGAAACCTCCCCCAGGGTTGAGCTGGCAGATGAATAGGAAAAACAATATTGCATCTCGTACACTGTAAGCTTTTGGCCCGTCCTGTACCAGATTTTTCCATGCTGCTGTAACAGAGACGTCCTCTCCCCATTTCTGTTTAAATTAATTTCCTGCCCAAAGTGGGTTGGTTGCGAACTGCAAAACCCTTGCCACAAAAGGCTCATCTGCTGAACTTTAGGGTGGGCTGAATTGCTCCTTAACACTTTCCTGGCAGGAGAAGGCAATTTTAGTGTTTTCAAACCCATTTCAGTGCTTTTAAGCTTGTTTTCAGAGCCGAGCCCTTGACGTGGGCTGCAGCAACACTTGCCTCTGCTGTCCTCACCTTCTGCTCATTTGCCCCCTTTTGTTTCACATCAGGCAGAGACTTGGTCCTCCCTAGAATGAGGTGAAACACTTCTTTTTTTTGAGGTGAGGGGGCAGGGAGTGCTTGTTATGAGAAATGTCACTGCAAGTGAATTTTCCCTTCATCCCTGTGGTGAAGTCTGTGAGCTGAGCCCAAAATCCCCCGCTGCTGCAATGGCTGAGTCCCTCTTTTCCCACTGCTGCTGTCACTGGAGCAACTTCTGGCTTCCTGGCCAGGACAAGAATTTTTCCCAGAGGTTGCTTTTGCCATCATTACAACCTTGGATATGGGGATGTTACACTGGGATGACTCCCCAGGACATTACAGCAACTTCAGAGAAAGCAAAAGGAACATATGAAATGTAAAAGCATAGTGTACTGGAACATGGATTAAATGTGTTTTTTTAAAAAATTGCTGTTTACACGCAGTGGAGCTGTTTACCAGTGGCCAGGCTGTTCTCAGGACTGGCTGTTGCTCTTAACAAGAAAACATTTTGGAGGAGGGATACTTTTGTCTGGCAGCATATCACTGCCAAATATCAAAGCACTGTGTGAACGTGCAGGAGACAGCTGCTGTTTATAACATCCCCACACTGTTTGGGGCTGCCCTCCTGGGAAGAAAATGGGAGGAAAGGAGGGTGTAAGTTGGTCTTATCTTTTCACACAAGCAAGATTTGTTGGTGACCTTGCTGAGGAATAGCAGCTCCCGATCACCACTGTTAGGCTCACAGCTGGGCCATGATGGGGGAAATCATTGAATTTTGGTGTGTTTGTACGGTGTAGCTGCACAGTTTCTAGGGGAATTTTATTATTTTCCTGAAATTAAAGACAACCATCCCTGTCCCTGGCCCAATCAACTCACTGTGAACCCATCTTAGTGGGAAACAGCCCCTATTTTTTTTTTTTTTCCAGCCTGCATCCTACCTACCTCACCACTCTGAGATTCATTTCTAGTGCTTTCACCAGCTTTTCTGCATTTTTTGCTCCTTCTTTTCCCCCTGTTATAAATTTCCTACAATAAAGTGTTTGTTTTGGGGGGCTGGAGCAAAGCATTGGGGTTTAGAGCCAAGAAGCAGGACCTGGCTGGCATTGCATCTCTGTTAAACTCCCATGCTGCAGAGGAAGTTAATTGCAGCTTGGTTGTAAATGCCAGGTTGGAGAAAAAAGCTACCATAAAAATAGAGAAAAATTCATTCTCTCTGTGCTTTTGAGGCTAAAAGGACTGATTTTTGGGGTCAAGGAAGGCAGCTCAGTCTCCAGGCCAGTCCAACACAAGCCAGTACTGCAATATGTAGAAATAAGGGCTGCTCTGGGGGTAAAGGGGCGCAGGATTGAAACTCCCTGGGGCTCCAGCAGCCATGCGCGAACAATTTTTTCCTTTTTAAAATTTAAAAAAATGGTTTTATTCTAGTGGAGGGTTTGGCTTCTGGAGTATTTAATTGGAGGTAAAAGCAGTAATGAAAATGATAGCATTTTCACTGAGTGAGATGATTGGTACCCTTTTCTGAGTGTATTATCAGGGAAAAAAGCCCAGAACAAGTGGGTCAAATTTTCTAAACTTCTCCAAGCTAAGATGTGGTTTGTATGGTGAGGTTGGGGGGGTCCATCTGCTTCTGCAGGTGCAGATTTACAGCTGCCATTCAGCTGATGCAATATCACAGCGGAGGCTCCTGACTTCTCATGGCGCAACCCCGAGGTCCATGTCAGTGTATGATAAGCTGGGCTGTGGCAAGGAAAAATGCTGCTTTTAAAGACCAGATGCCAAAATGGATCTAAATGATGAGTTGTGTGAATTTTCCTGTCATTTCATCCCTCCCTGGCAAATAGATCTGTGCTTGGGGGGAGGTTTGGCAGGTGTCAGGTGTGAGCTTCATGTGTGATCTCCTCACAAACCCCAGGTGCTAATGGGGTGTGCAGTAAATGAGGGGGCCGTGGCGGGGATTTGGAAGGATGGACGATCAGAGGACAGGCTCCAGCTCTCCCTCTTCAGGACATTTGGTGCAAGCAGAAGTTTAGTGTGAACCATGACTAATCCTGGACCTCCCCAAACAGATAAGGGGCAGTGCAGGTGCTGCCCGCGTGATTTCAGCTTCCCTAATCAGTGCTGAAGAGGATAAGGAAAGACAAGGGAAGTGTCCTTGGGAAGGCAGCGCATGGAGGAGGAATAGCCACCAAGGAAGTAAACACAGGTGTCATCAGCCCCAAACAACAACCTGCCATGGCTATAAAAATCACCAGGCTGGGACTTCGTGACCACCTTTACCTTAAAGGTGCCGGATCTGCTGGACCTCTGCAGAGACCATCTCCGAGCTCCTGGGACTGCCGGAACATTCAGCCGAGGATTGGTGAGATCTTATTATTGGGGTCCTACTCGGTCTCTCCTTTGCTTCACCCGCTCCCGCATCCCTTCCCCGTTCCCTCCCCGGGAGCCGGCGGCTCGCGGCAGCTGCCGGCTGGGCCGCGGCCTCCTGCTCCCACCTTCCCCTTCCCTTGTGCCCAGGCTCGGTGTCCCCCCAGGGGGCTTTTTGGAGGGGCGGGTTGCGGGGCTGCAGCCTTGCTCCCTGGAGGGGTTGTCAGTGCTGGTGTGTTATGGTAGTTTTGCCCTGAGACAGAACCGTCTCAGATCTCATCCCCTTCGCTATGATGAGCGACATCGTTAGCAGCTGGAAGCTGGAGCAGTTTGTGCTCCAGAAGTGTCTCCCCCCAATTTGGTCACCGGGGTCTTTCCAGGGCCCAGATGCGTACCAGCAGCTGTGCCAGCAGTGGGAGAGCTGGTCGGAGGAGAACAAAAAGCCCAAACCCACTAACAAGTGTAAGAAGCGAGCAGCTTTGCAGGGTTTGCTGATGGTAGGCAGGGAGTTATCCAAACTGCTGAAGGAGGCTCTTGAGAATGTGCAGAACTTGGAGCAGGCCAAGGAGGAGCTCAAAATCCAGGTGGACAACCTGCGGGCGGAGGTGCAGGGTTTGTGCGGGGACTCTCTGCGGAGCGCCGTGGAGATTACCCGGCTGGAAAGCAAGCTGGGCTATGAGAAGCTGAAAACAGAGGAGCTGAAGAAGGAGGTTGGCAAGTGGATTGGGGAGACCCACGATGCGCAGAGCGCGGTGCGGGCGGTCCTGCAGGACGTCCAGCGGGACCGGGGCACTGGCCCCGACCACAAGGTATGCCATGCCAAGATCCAGGAGCTGGAGGCAGAGCTGGGGGTCTCAAGGGGCATTGTGGCTGCCATTAAAGGCAAGAGGGCCCCGATAGGGAATGGTGAGGGGGAGGATTCCCTGGACCTGCACCCACCCCACTACGATTATGAAGATGATGTGTGGGGTGCTAACACCCCCACCAGGCCGTCCCCCTATGCTCCTCTGCGGGAGGAGGTGTGCCAGCTGCAAGTAGGGGAGGCAGAGGCTTCCAAAGATAAAAAGGTCCCCCACGATGAGCCAGTCAGCCATGTCCCACTCCAGCCCGTAGACACCAACAGGGCTGTGCTCTGGTTTACCCCTGAGCAGCTTAAGACAGTGGGGAAGATGCTGGGGCCACTGACAAAGGAGACAGCGATTAACTGGCTGTCCAGGGTCCAGCGTCTGCCCAAGTGCCAGAGTGGCAACTTTGTGAGTGACCTGATAGACATTGTGAGAAAGTGCATGAAACCGGATGATTTCGCGGCACTGCCGGGGGATGTGCAGATGGGCAATGTGCAGGATATTGGGGATGTCCAGCTGGCCGTGCTGAAGGTGTTCTTCCCAGAGGTCAACCCCTTAGTGCTCTTCCACCAGGAGAAGCAAAACCCCGAGGAGAGGCCCGATGCCTATGTTAACCGTAAAAAGATGCTCTACCAGATGGCCGGGCTGCCTGGCTCAAAGGACTCCCCCCTTGATTTTGACAGGCCCGAATTCAAGGAGCCACTGGTGGTGGGGCTGACACCCCCACTGCGGGTGATTGCTGGTGGGGATGCAGCCAAAAAGCCTCTGTCAGAGCTGGAGCAGATCCTCAACCAGAATTTTGAGCTGCAAAAGCAGGCATTCCCAGGGTACATGTTGGGGGGGAAGAAAGGGAAAACCATGGCCATGTCTTTCCAAAATGCAGGGATGAGAAAAATGCAAGGAGACAACCGAAAAGATCCTGACGGCAAGGGGGGGTTGGGGAAGGAGAACCAGCAAGGGCTGAGGTTTCAGAAGTCTAACACCTGGCGGGCTGAGCTGAGGAAGCGCTTGATAAAATACGAGAAACAGGAGGACATTGATGGCTTGCCGGATGCGGAGCTCTTCCAAAAGCTGGCCCTCCATGAGGCCAAAAAGCAGAGCAGCTCCCACCTGATTGACCCGGGGTCTAAGGCTCAGCAATAGGGCTGCCAGGCACCCACATCGCCCCTTTTTGTGGCACCGATTAAGACCGATTTGCGGGGGCGCCTGATAGTTGATACAACTATTGGAGGAGGGGTGCTTGGACAAGTGATGTTAATTGATACTGGTGCCTCTTATTCAATTCTGAATATGGCCCCCGGCAGAGCCGGGATCTTCCAAACCTCTGAAATTATTGAATTGACAGGGCTGAATGGCCAGAAATCCTCAGTGCCGTTCACAGGGCCCATACCCTTTGAAATTGGGGCTGCCAAAGGGTCTGAAAAATTTGGGAAAATTGAAATGAAAGGAAAGCCGGGAATTTTAGCCGTCTCTGCACTGACAAAGATGGGGGTGGTGGTGGACCTGGCAAACCAAGCATTGCTACACTGCCCCCAAATTGATTTGCCCGTCATCCCGGCAAGCCACAGGGTGATGTCAGTGAAAGCCCCTGAGACCCTGGTCCACCCCGAGTGGGAACCGCGGGTGAAACGGGTCACAGAACAGTTCCCCCAGGTCTGGGCAAGGAGCAAGCTGGACTGTGGGCAGATTGATGCTGCTGTGTCAATCAAAGGGCCGGATCCGCCTCCTCAGCCTCAGCCCTGGTACCCAACTGAGGCTGAGGACAGCTTGTGGGGCACAGTCAAAACCTTGCTGGATCAGGGCGTGCTGGTGGAGCAGCAGAGCACCAGCAACGCCCCGGTGTGGCCCCTGAGGAAAGCTGATGGGAAAACGTGGAAGCTGACAGTCGATTTCAGCACCCTGAACCAAGTCACCCCAATGCAGACCTCCACGGTGGTCAAGTATCCCAACATCATGGCAGCCATCTCCCAGGGGTCCGAGTGGTTCTCGGTGCTCAGCCTGACCAGCCCATCATTTGCCATCCCCTTGCACCCCGAGTCTTGGCACAAGTTTGCCTTCACGATTCGAGGCCGGCAATTTGCTTTCACCCGAGTCCCTCCGGGTTTCCACAATGCCTCTGCCATCTGCCATGCCCGCGTGATGAGGATGTGGGATCAGATCAGCCACCGGGAGAGCGTGCTGTCCTGTGCTGGTGATATCCTCATCCACACCCAGACAAAGGAGAAGAATCTGGAAGTGCTGGCAGAGGTGCTGGGGGCTGTCCACAAGACAGGCTTCAGGATTAGCCCCACAAAGGCCCAGCTGTGCTGGAAGGAGGTCTCCTTTTTGGGGGTGGCTCTGGGGGAGGAAGGGCGCTCACTGGAAAAGCAGAGGGTTGAGCTAATACAGAAGATGTCAGCACCATCTGATGTCACCACCCTGAGGTCCTTCCTGTCCCTCCTGAGACTGTGCCGTGAGTTCATTGAGGGCTATGCAGAGAAAACAGCCTCCCTTTGCCACCTCCTGAAAAAGAACACCCCCTGGGAATGGGGGCCAGAGCAGGACGAGGCAGTGAAGACCTTAAAGGAGAGTGTGGCACGAGCCCCCATGCTGACACACCCTCGGGGGGACAGACCCTATGTTCTGCAGCTGGCCAGCACTGGTAGGGGGCTGCAGGCCACCCTGGGCCAGCAACACAGTGCCAACCTGCTCCCTGTGGCCCACGCCTCGCGTCTCCTGACGCCAGTCGAGCAACAGTTCAGTGACTACGAGAGGGAGGTTTTAAACTTAACCTGGGCCCTGCAGCACTGGGAGTACCTGTTGGGGTCGGCCCCGGTGCTGCTGAGGACCTCCTGCACCCCGGTGAGGTACCTCTTGTTGGGAAAGGGGGATGAAGGTCCCCTGTGCTGCCCCAGGATGGCCAACTGGGCGTTGGCGCTGACCAACAAGGAGGTCCCCAGGGACCCCTCACCTGGTGCCTACAGGGTGGTAATCAGTGCCGAGAGGGATGGGGAGCAGCCGGGAGCGTCCCTTACTGGCCCCAAGCCACGGCGGGGACCCCTCTTTGAGAGCAGCCTCAGCCTGGAGGAGGCCAAGAAGAGAGGCTACGCTGTGTGGTTTGTAGATGGGTCCAACTACCACGAGGAAGGGGTGCCCTACACGGGCTATGCCGCTGTCAACAGGGGCACCGGGGAGGTGGTGAAGGGGAGGTGCCTGCCGCACTCCATCCAGGCTGCCGAGCTGGTGGCCGTGATGGCCGCCCTGGAGAACACGCCGGCTGACCAGCCGCTGGCCATATTTTCAGACTCGGGTTGGGTGGTGCGTGTGGCCCTGGAGTGGCTGCCCCTCTGGAGGGAGAGGGACATGCAGTCTGCTGATGGCAAGCCAGTCACCTACGCCAAAAAGCTGCTGTACCTTGCAAGGCTGGCAGAGCAGAGGGCGTGCCCGGCACAGATCATTAAGGTCAAGGCCCACAAGAAGGGAACAGAGGAAGCCAAGTGGAACAAGGAGGCAGATGCCAAAGCCAAGCAAGGTGCCAAGGAAGGGCTGATGTGGAAGGCCAGCAAGGTATCAGAGAATGGCCCAGTGTCGGTGGCTCCCAGCAGGCACTGGGAGAGTGTGGATCTGGTGGGCTTGCAGGCACAGGACCCCAGGGTCTGGGAGTTAGCGCAGGGCAGGGAGTACAAAGGGTGCAAGGTGTGGAAAGATGTCTCAGGACTGGTCCTGGCACGGAGGGAGGGGGCAGATTTCCCGGTCTGGGTGGTGCCAGAACTGGTCCGGACAGAGCTGGTGGCCCTGGCTCATGAGCAGGGGCATCTAGGGACAGACAAGACCATGGTGAGGCTACAGGGTGCTGGGTGGTGGCCCGAAATGAGAGAGGATGTGGAGAGGTATGTCAGCAACTGCCTGACTTGTGCAGCCAACAATCCCGATGCCAAAACATCGAAAGCCATCCTGGGCCACCAGAGGGTTTCCGGGCCGTGGAGCAAGTTGCAGATGGAGTTTATTGGCCCTCTGTCCCAAACAGCCCAGGGCAATAAGTACTGCCTAGTGGTCAGTGATATCTTCACCAAGTGGGTGGAAGCATTCCCAGCTCGAAACAACTCAGCCAGTGCAACTGCAAAGATCCTGGTAGAGCACATCTTCTCACAGTGGGGCATCCCAAAGGAGATCCACTCAGATCACGGCCAACGCTTCATCGGGGAAGTCACAAAAGGGGTGTGCCAGGCCCTGGGAATCAAACAAAAGCTTCACATCACAGGGCATTTCCAGAAACCAATCTCAGCAGAGGGGCCCAATCAGCCACTGAAGGCAGCACTGAGGAAGCTTGTGAGCCAGCAAAGGAAAGACTGGGATCATAAACTCCCACTAACCTTGCTGGCATTGAGGGGGTCTCTGGCATCTCAAACACTTTCTCCCCCAAAATTTCCTCCTGCAAGAGACCCTAAGTTTCTGGAACACTGGTGGCAAGGAGGGGAGCCCCCGGATGAAATGCAGCCCCGCGTGCTGATGGACAGGTGGGTCCAGGACACGCTGAGGACTGTGTCAGCCACTTACCACCAACTCACCTCAGTGCAGGAGACCAGCATCCCTAAGATGGATAAGCAGTTGGGAGTGCTACTGCGCCCCGTGGAGTGGAACACAGGGGACCTGGTAATATACCGAGGGGTTAGGGAGAAGAACCAGGTGCTGGAACCCCAGTGGCTGGGGCCTGTTAGGGTCGTGAACAAGGCCAGTCCCTCTGTGTACCAGGTAGAAATCAGAAAAGGGGCCAAAAGGCAGGAGAAATGGTTCCATTCTTCACAATTAAAAGCATGGAAGGGAAACTAACGGGGCTGGAGAGCCCGCCTTGCTTATGTTTTGCAGATAAAGGAAAATGGAAGGCGATTGTGACCAGCGGGAAGGGCGAACTTCGTGTCATCACCAGCCCTGTTTGTGCTGCAGGGAAAATGCTTTCAAATTTGTGATTGCAGGATTTACTTTGCTTTCTGGTATGTGCATAGTGCTGAGCACCCAATGTGTTCGGCCAACCCATCAGCACCTTGGACAAAATGTCAGTCATCCTCACTTAGAAAGGCACCTTGACACACAGGCCATGGCCCAGCACAGGGTTAGGAGGCACACAAAAATTGGGACTGATTGGCCCTGGTCCCAGGCTTACATAAAACATACAGGAATTATGGGATTAAATTCTAACAAAGGCTTAAATTTGTCAACAGTGGTTATGCATGGGGAAGAGGTGTACTTGGAAAATGAGTGGGGCTGGGATAGCACAAACAGACTTCCACAGTTGCTGGGGAAGGGGGGACAGCAAATAAAGGTGGGGTGCAGGGTAATTAATGGATCCACTCACCAGAAAGTAACTCAAATCTCTGTCACTGAAATAAAAACTAAGAAGAATCAGAAAAAAATCTGTGCTGTGGAGAAATTGGACTGCTGGTACAATTTTACTTTGGTTCAGCCAGTCCTTGTGGTTTGCCTCTGGGCACAAAACAGCGTGGGACTGTCTTTTAAATTTAAGATCAGCACCACAGCACCCTCCTTTGCTGCCATTAAGATCTCAAAGTGCCATTTTTTGGCCTGGCACGCAGCCCCTTATGCTGAAATTGGCAACCTGGTAAAACTGGAAATTAAATACTCCCAAGAAAGTGTAGCTGACCCAATGCAAATTAACGGCACCGCTGTGACAGTCACAGCCCCTAACGGCCACAAGTGGATCATTCCATTGACCTGCCTCTGTGAGAGCAAAACACTTGATAGGTCTGAATTAGATACGCAGGCTTCATGGTATAATCAGGATTATGGACGCTGCCCACACCTGATCATAAACCTCCAGGTGTGGTGTCAAGGAAACCTGAGCGTAGAAATGTCCCCCGAACTTGGAGGAAAGTGGTGGATAGGAGGCCCCGAAGGATTTAAAAAAGAATTTGCCATCACTGCTG
Organism: Hirundo rustica; assembly: GCF_015227805.2. Classification (NCBI taxonomy): domain Eukaryota; kingdom Metazoa; phylum Chordata; class Aves; order Passeriformes; family Hirundinidae; genus Hirundo; species Hirundo rustica. The sequence continues at coordinate 5,010,041 of NC_053454.1, read as the reverse complement.
TCTTGCCCCCTTTTGTTTCCAAAATAGGTCCTTATGTAGTGAAGAAAAATCACATCCAGGAGCTGTTGACAGGGCCTGTCCGGTCACTAAAGAAGGTGGTGTTGTCTCTGTCCACTGTTAATATTTCCTCTGTCAGACCATACTGTGCCCCCTTCCTGTCTACTCTGCACACTGGCTGGCTGGCATGGCTCCACAGCCGCTCCCTCCAGGGCCCCCGGGCCAGGAGAGACCTGCTGGCCACAGCGCTGGGAGGAGGAGGAGCCGGCCTGGGAGTCCTCAACAGCATGAATGCTGAAGTCTTGGCAAACAAGCTGGAGACTGTCACCTCGGGTGTGCAGGGCCTCCTCAAGCCCCTGAATTCATCCCTGTCCAGCCTTGGGATGGGGCAGTGGCTTGTGTCAGAGGTGCTGCCCAGCTGGGAACAAATAAGTGAGAAAGACCATCAGGTGCTGTTGCGAGCCCTGGGCATCGAACAAAGCAACGTCTCTCTTGCTCTTAGCTGCATCCAGGCCCAGATGTGGGTGCAGAGTGTTGTTGCAGGTATCCTGAGGGACGGTGAGAACGGCGTCCTGCCCACTGAGATCCGAAAGATCGTGTGGGACGCGGCCACAGAGAAGGAGCGGCAGCTCCAGGCCTGGTGGAGGCTGGTCAACTTCACCCACGACCAGGCCCTCAACGCGGTCGTTGCCCACGTCCTCACTGTGGCGGAGGCTCGCATTGAAAAGGTCTACCCCATCGTGGCCCTGGGGGTCAACACAAACGGGTCTGTGGTCTACCCCCTGGACCACCGCATGTGGGCCAGGGTGTCCGATGGGAAGTGGCAGACGGTAGACTTGGAAGCCTGCATTTTGGAGCGGGGGCTGGGATTCATATGCGAAGATGATGCCCTTAAGGCGAGCGATGTTTGCTTTGACACCAAAGAAGGGGTGTGCCACTTTGAGATCAACCCCCAGAGCAGTAACAAAACCATGTTAGTGTACGTAGGGAAAGGCTGCGTGTGCTTCAGAACGACGTGTAAATACGTGCAAATTAATGAAGCTTATAACCAGACCATGTTTAGCGACTCGAATATGTGTGCTTGCAATGTAGCTACTATTAGAGGCTGTGATTTTGTGTATAAACCGCCTGTGTTTACTAGCCAGTTGCTAATCAGAAACTATACCTTGTATCGTAGTATAACCCCGACCCCCATCGGTATGGATTTATCGCTTGTAAAAGAAATGTTAGAGCATGCAGACTTGCAGCAGCTGCTAGAAAATGCCAAGGCCGAAGCTAAAAAGATCCTAATAACGGTTCACCACGATGGCAAAGTTATAAAACAGGTAATGGAACGAATTAAGAGGGTGGGAGAACACCACTGGTGGGAAGTTTTTTTCGGCTGGTCCCCCACGGCCACTGGCATTTTCAACACGCTGCTGCACCCCATTGTAGTTATACTGCTAATGCAAATCTGTATGTGCTTTGCCATGGCAGCCACTTGTTACCGCATGAGGCAGGTGAAGCTCTTCTTTGACAACCAGGTGAAAGAAGTGGGGCAGGCCAGGAGCCTCCTGAAATAGTCAAGGGCAAGACTGGGTTGGCCTCTGTGTTTGCCACCAAGAAGATCTTTTGGCTCCGCTGTTGGCTGCAACCCAGTAGGCGTTGAGCGGTGGGGACACATGCCATGCCAGACCTTGATGAGAGGGGTGGTCTTCTCTGTCACCAGAGGGCCATCCAGGAGGGGAGGACAGGCCAAGCAGCCTGCAGATGCCATGAGTCACAGAATGGTTGAGGTTGGAAGGGACCTCTTGAGAGGTTTCATTTTGTCTGAACCCACCTGCTCAAGCAGGGTCATCTAGAGCAGATTGCTCAGGACTGTGTTCAGCTGGGCTTTGACCGTCTCCACAGATGGAGACTCCACAACATCTCTGGGCATATCTATTTCATTGTTTGATCACCTTCATAGTCAAGAAGCAAAAGTTAGTATAAGTAACTTGTTTTTGAACTTCCTATCCCAAATACTAATGTTAGAAGCTGCTCTTGTGTGATTTAAGAGTCCCTAATCCAGGGAGATGGGGGTAAGGAAAGCCAAGGACACTATCTTTGGAAGGAAAGAGGAGGAAATGTAATACCTGAACTTGGAAAAGCACCCACTGAAGACAGCAGGGGTGTGAAAAGCCTCAAAGACTTGGAAAGATGGTAGAAGATGAGCAGAACAGAAGACCCTGTAATCCCCACGGACTTTAGGGAGCTGAATCCACATGGACCTTTGCAGCACCACCTCCAGGCTCCCAAGACTCCCAGCACGTCTGGCCAGCGGATTGGTGAGATCTTGTTTCTGGAGCCTGGACATCGCTGTTTTGCTTTGCTTTTCCTAGTTGTGCATGTACTCAATAAATCTGCCTGTTAGAGAATGGGCTGTCTGTTCAATCACCACCTCTCACTCACTCCCCGGGCGTGTACCTTTGGCTACACTGGGAAAGAGAAATCCTGGTAAAAAGGAAAAAAAAAGGTGGGTTTTTTTTTTTTTTTTTTCTCTTTTATAAGCCCAGTTCTCTCACTTGCTTTTTGTCTGCAGAATATTCACTCAAACACAAAGATTTCTGCCTTGGGCTGCAGAATGGGGCTCTAAGTTGATGCACAAACACTCTCCCCTCTCTCAACTCTACCTCTCACCTGCATCTCACCCCTGTCTCTGAATACAGAAAGAGCCTCAAAATACACATAGGGGGTCTCAAACAATTTTAAATCATGGACAATTAAAAAAAAATATATATATTAACCACCTCATTTCCATGTTGAAATTCATCTCAGAGGCACTGCACTCTCTGAGAATGGGGGCAGGGGGTCGGGGGCTACACAGGCAAAAAACCCTTTGCAATTCAGGTTGAAATAAATAAAGTCTTTTAACCCAGCAGAAACCAAGTGAAAACTGAGAAATTAATTTAAGACCCACTTTTCACAATTGCCAGGATGAGAAGTACAAAGAAATATCATATTGCTGCAGCATAGGTGTTCTAAAGAAATGCAAAACTTTCATAGACACATACCCATAAAAATATACATTGTAACTGAGCTAATGGAAATATAAATACATATTTATATATAAATACATATCCATATACATATAAATATAAACACACAGAAATCAATTTTTTCCTCTCCAAGAACCACAGCCCCTTCACCCTTGAGATGGGAGGTTGAACTCTCCCCTCACCTCTTCCACCTGGCTGGGAAAGGGCCATTACCTAGTCCCCTCTACCCTTCGCTGCTCCCTTCAGTTTCCCAATCACAAAGCCTCACAGAAAACACATAGTTATTTTGGTTAAAGCGCCTTTCTTACTTGCTAACACCTCACATGTTTCATGAGAACTGATTTCCCAGTGAATAATTACCTTTTTGTACAAAGCCTTTACCCCTTAAACCTGGGGTTTGGGACCGTGTAGCAGAAAAAGAAACCACAGAAAATTCCCATTGTCCCCTCTTCAATCCCAAACATGCACAGGGAGCGTTGCCAAGCAGAGATTAGCCCTGGAATTATGGTATAGCCATAGGGAAAGGGATTCCTACCCCTACACACAGGTTTCAGCTGAGCACAGACCCCTGACCGTGCATCCTCTGCAGCTGCACCGAGCAGCTCCCTTTGCACAGCTGGCTCGTGTGTGCACATGGGTTGGGAAAGTTTAGAAAACTGTGAAGTTCCCCCCCTTTACTGTCATTTGTTTATCACCACAAGCCAAGGAGGGCTGTTTTCACAGTAGCAGCACAACTGCTTGTGGCTGTGACACGCTTGGGGTTGCAGCACGGGGGCAGGACCTCAGGATTTGTCTGCCTTTTCAGCAGTTTCAGTAGATCCCAGAAAAGATTCTACCCAAACCTCTCTGCTCTTCTGAGACAACTGGGTAACACAACGGGATCTGTTCCCTGGTCTTTTTGTCCCTATGCTCTCTGCTCCGGGACAGAGTGGATCTGTGCAGTACGTGTGAGCTGTGGCCTGTGGAAGCCTCCCATCCATCTGCCACGCTCTGGCTTCCCTCAGCTCCAGCCAGGCAGATCAAAGAGGCAGCTCTCAGCTCTAGCCCAGCCTGGCTGCCTCTGTGCCAGGCTGTGAGCGGGTCACTAACCCCACTGACCTGGTCTCATGGCAGTAACTGAGATTAAATTCTGAAAATCAGGGGTTAAGGTGTTACTGAGAGGCAGTTTTGACTCAGCCTGAACAAAGCGATGCAAAAAGAAGCCTTGGTGGAACTCCAGACCTGCTGGGCTCCTCTGAAGAGTCTAAAAAGCACTCATAAGGGACAGAAATGTACCAAACACATAATTTAAGACAAGGTAAGCGCTGATCTCTGGATATGTCTCATGAGACTGCAGAGATGCTTCTCTATTATTTCACCTGGCGATGGACATTGCCTGCTGCAGCAGATCCTGGTGGTTCTGGAAGGTGACCTGCAGTCACACAGAGGTGTCACAGCAGGTCCTCACTCCATTTGAGCAGACACAGAGTCTCCATCTCCTCCAAAGCACAGGTGTGGAGAAATCTGATCATGGCTGCATGGGGCCATCTCCAGAGCCAGCCCTGGGGTAGGGACCTAACAGCTACCCTGAGCCTGAACATCCCACATAGGCTCAAATCAGATGCAGAAGGAATTTGCACCTGGGTCTTTCCCTGGCTCGGCTTGTACCTGAGCACGTTGCTCATAAAAAGCTCAGACTCTGATTTCCCACCCCCAAACAGATGACAACATTGTATTTTTAGAAAAATGTTCAACAGACCTTGGGGCTTTTGGGAGGTGGTTCTGCCTCTGAAGCCTTAAAGACCATCGAGGTTCATTTCATACTCTTTGGGCAGGGCCAGCTGGGCAGATTTCTCTGACAGAGCTGCCTCTCAAACCCATCATCAGCATTTTAACCAGAGTCACTCTCTGGTGCAAACTTTGCTTTTCAGACTCAAGGCTTGGCCGTGGCTCTTTTTCTAGGCTTTCCTTCTCTCTCTTCCCTCTTTCCTACCGCCAGCTTTTACCCCTTCCTGCACCAGCTGCTTTCCACCTTCTTTAACACCACTTTTCTCGCTTCTCAAGCGTGACTGTCACTCCACATCATCTTTCAGGAGTGAGAAAGCCCCAGGGACAGTGATAAAAGTGCAGTGATATAACCTGGCTGATCACAATTTGTTATGTATGGGCACGATAGAAGAAATGAGCTTTAGGAAGAGGAATAAGGAAGAGCATCAGGACTGAGAGGCACAACAAGGAAAATTGGTTAGAGAGCTAAAATGCTGGGGAGCTCATCTGGGATGTGGGACAGACTACGGTTTATGTTGATTTTTTTCTCTTTCATAGAGTCTCAGAGAAATTCTGTGATGTGCCAGCACTCAGCATGAAGGGAGATGCTTGATTTATTCCTTACAACAGCCTCAGGAAGTGATCAGATCTACATCAACCCGGCTGAGAAGGGTCATGAATAACTCAGCAGGGAGTTAGTTTACTCTTAGGAGTGGTGAAATGACAGAAGATGTATCCTGCAGAGGGAATTCTTGAGGGTTCATTCATCTTCTCAAAAATAAAACACAATTGAAACAAATTCCCATTTTGAGAGATATCTATCATTAATGTGGCTGTTGAATTTGGCAAGGCTAACAAAAGACTGTAATTAAGAATGAGGCCCCTCTACAGCACAGAACAATAAACTGCCCTCATTCCTCCAGCTGCTCTCAGCATCTTCACCAGTGGACTGGAGTCACAGGTATCTGGAAAGAGAATAAGACATGAAGTCACTTGAAATAGAGCAGGTTAGAAGATATGAGGGGAAAATATCTGCCTTAAATACTCTTAAATTATCCCTCCTCTCCATGAGCAAATGTTGCAGTAAGGCTACAAAGATGCCTGCTTGCCTATGTTTGCCTAAGAAAATGGCATCAGAAAGTCTATAAAAAATCACTGAAAAAGAGAAAGAAACAAAGGTTCATTTGTTTTAACAGCACACCCACCAATGAACAAGAAAGTACCACCACAACAGCAGTGCTATGGGTGTCCTCACTTCCTGCACACTTCATCAGAAACCTCATTGGGAATCTTAACCCAATTAGCTGCCAGAGCAATAAAATCATAATGAAAGGCGACGTCGCTGTGAGGTGAGTGTTGGAGAGGGGATATGACCACACATTGAGGTACAGATGGACACCAGCTTTGGGGGGCTGCCTCAGCCCCCTTTCCTTCTCCAGCTGGTGCTTCTCGCTGCTCTGAGCACAGAGGGAGAGATGAAAAGCTGCAGGGCAGGCAGGGGCTGGCAGGGGCTGGCTCTGCTCAAGCTGGTGACACAACACCTCCACCACAGAGGTCGGCACTCAGCACCCCCAAACGCGTGCGGTCGGATTTCTTCACTTGTTGAGCTCAGGAAAAAAAAAAAAAAAAAAAAAAATATATATATATATATATATATATAAATATATATATAAAGGAGAGACTGAAAAGAGCTGTAAACAAACCAGAAGGCAGGCAGTGAACAGATGGCAACACCTTCTCCATCTGATTTGAGAGGGATTTTTCTGAAAGCAATGCCACTTCCATAAAATCCCCTCATTTTAAGGGCAATTCTAAGGAAATGAGTCCATCTCCTTTAGACTGTGATACCCTTAGAGAGTGACATGGAATAACTGAGCAGGGAAGAGACATGCATCCCAAGAGTTTTCAAAAAATATCACAGAACTGTAAGTGCTTGAACACACACAAATGCCAGCAATGCCAGCTACTGGTCACTCACAGGTGGTCCCAAAATGCAGACTTCACTTAAATCTGAAGGGATCTGATGCTGTTTTGCAGGATACAACTGTGCTACCATGGTTTTGATTTCACTTCAGCTTCCCAGTCATCCTTCTCCATGCTGAGCATGACAGCGTGGAGCAGGGATGGAGCTCACTTGTGAAGAATCTGCTGATGCACACTCAAGTTTGAAGACTACACACAATACAGGTGAAAAAGGTGCCTTCCCAAGGGGCCCTGAGGTCTCTGCATCATGAGCACCACTGACACGAGCTACTGGGCTCAGGGACCTCTGTGCATGCACAGATGTTGCTCCTGAAGGCGAGCCCAGGTGCTGCCTGTGAGAAACCCACAAGAGCTGAGCCCACGGTGCCTTGACCTGGACTTGCATGAAACTGCAGCACCAAAACTTCTTTTGGCCTCTAAGAAGTAGGCAAAAGAGCCAAGTCTTGCAAGCTGCTGAGAAATCTCATGTTTCAGTGGTCACACACCACTTTGCCCAGACTGAGTGACTCATTTGTCCAGACAGAAATGCAGTTTCCTGGTGTTGCAGCAACATGAGGAGCGCAAAGCAAGGGAGGGAGCATTTCTGGGGTGAAGCTGAGCAGAGTGATTTCTTGCGTTTTTCTTAAGCACAGCAGTTGGCATGCCCCCAGCATAAGAAGATCTGCCATTTCTGGCTCTGCTGAAGTGAGTCCAGAGGAGGCCATGAAGATGCTCAGAGGGCTGGAGAACCTCTGCTATGGAGACAGGATGAGAGAGCTGGGGATTTTCAGCTGGCAGAAGACTCCAGGGAGACCTTCTAGCACCTTCCATCACCTAAAGAAGCTACACACATAGACTGATATAACACAGTTCCAAAAGAAACATTTTGAGTAAAAAAGCTCAGCTAAATGCAAGAGGTATCACAGCCCATGTATTTCTCAAACATCATGATATTACTGATAACTGTGGTTCACTTTGGGGAGCCTGAATTTATAATGCAGACAGTTTGGAAACATCTAGCACCTAGCTTTGGGGAAAACAGCTTCCTTTCAACAGTTTGTTAGGTTAGTGCTTGAAACACTGCTGGGAACTGTTCCATCTTCAATTCTAAGGAATCTTACTTCACTTTAAAGGTGTCTTTTAAATCTCCCCTCTCCCACACAAACAGCTTTTCAGTTTTCTCCACAGCTCTCACAGAGAAAAAAGCCACAATGTACTACTTTCACAATCCCCCCACTGAGAATCTAGTTTTATTTCAAACTTTCATATCTCAAGTACAGAAGCAGCAAGGACCCGAGCCTGTCAATGCAGGAAGAAAAGGTCTGTGACCCGAGGATCTGTGGTTTTGCCAGGTGTTGTCAAGTATCAATTCTGCAATGAAGCCCAACTGTGTGACAAGTGGCACCAGCACACTGTGCAAGGGGGGCTCCCACAGGTGTTCAGGACTTGTGGATATGTCAGTCACCTCTGGAAACTTTGATTTAAGATTTATGCCCACACTCAGTGTTCCACCCTAGAGCAGGAGTGACTGACAGCACACTCGTAGAAGCAAATCTGGGCAGGCGGTTTTCTGCAGCCCTCTGAAAACAAAGCAGAATTTTCCTAAATTCAACAGGAATCAATGCTTATACCTTTATTTTGAAAAAGCAAAACAAACAACAACAACAAAAAAACCCAAAACCCAAAACAAACAAATCAACCAACACAATCCCCCCCAATCCCCAAAAAACCCCACAGAAACAAAATACCCCAAAACCCCCAAACAACCCAACCTGGTTGAAATAACACTTCATTGCTTTCAACTGTAAATTGAGCTCTGAAAGAGAGATGAAGAACACTTGGTTCCCCTTTTCCAAAGCTGTCCTACAGATTCATGGCACTGCACTTATTTACAGTTTCCTATTCATTGGGGTTTTTTTTGTGACTACTTTTGTGACACCTGTTTTAGGGTATAATCAAGAACTGTTCCAGCTGGTCAGTGTTAAAAAAGATACCACGCTTGGCTGCTCAACACCTTGCTCTGAAAACAGAAGCAGGATGGGAAACAGGTACAGCTGGAGAGACACCAGCAGATCTGGCAGGGCTCTGACCTCCTCCCTCGGGCCATTTCCACCACGGGATGTCCAGAAGAACCAGCAGCTACAACTTGTTATGGTTAAAAAAGCTGCAGCTGGAAGAGCTCATCTGGCACCACACTCGTGGTAACTCATAAGTCATAGGAGAAGCTTGTGGGCAGAGAACACAAATCTCCCAGTCCTCACCCTGGTGCTTTCCTCTTGGTGTTCTGGCAGATAAACACAGCCACAAAGCACGCTGTCAGCTGCTGTGGTGTGGGCTGGCAGTGCTGGCCAGGAGCTCCATGCTGAAAAAAGCCCTTTAATTTAATTAAGCTGTAATAGTTCTCTGAGTTGCTCAAACAGCTGTTTTACGCTGTGACCTGGTTCCACACACAAATGGCACGTTTGAGATGCAGCACAAGGCGTTGTGTTCGGGTGACTTGGAGTGATTTTGGCTGAATGCCTCTCAATCTTTAAGGAACCACGCTTGGAAAAGTTACCAGGTTTGATGTGACAAGGACACGGCTCATGAGCCAACAGTGGTGTTGACTTGGCAGGCGTTGGTGCTCCCTGTGTGCCTCGCCGGGGCCACAGGTTCAGGGCACACAAGGTGATCCTGTGGTTCTCCTGCTCTTTGGGGAGAACTTTCCACCGTGGGAACAGCTTTTTGGTCACTTCACTCTGAGACGTTCTGTTTCAGTTGTGGACTCTTTCAGGTGGACCCTGCGCTCGGATCTTGTCACAAATTGTTCACGTACTGCAGCCGGTCGTAAAACCGGTGTATAAAAAGTCATAAAGGGGAAAACAAACTCTAAAACAGTGACACTATTTTGCACATTCCTGGCCCTCTTCACAGGGCAGTGGTGTGACATCTTTGTTCAGAGATGAGTATCTGGGCTCTATTGTGTTCCTTTGCAAGACTAGACGACTGCCGATGGCAAAAGGAAAGAGCCTGCTCTTTTCTGGGAGGGAAAATATTGCTTTATTCTCGAGTCCTGCCCTGCCTGGCTGGTGATATATCCTGGTGGCTCACTGGTGCCAGAGAGACCTAGGTCGCTTTTTCCCCAGGGGGCAGGGCCCAGAGGCAGGGACAAACCACTACCCAATCAGGGATAAAGTGGGAGTGGAACAGAGTTGGGTTACCGCTGAGCAAGGACAGACCGCCTGATACAGATTACAAATCCGATGAAACGCAATATAAACCCAATTAATGCAGGGCTCCATTGTGTTCATCGAACAAGCAATTCCACTGCTTGTAGGCATTTCCTGTGATTCCTGCTCCCTCTGAAGGGTGGTCTTACCTCCCTCTCATGTTGGCTGCCCTTTATGGAGAGTTTCAGCAGATCTGTTTGCCTGTGAGGGAGAACAGCAGGCACACGGACGCAAAGGTGTCTAAGGAAGGGTAACCTTCAGGAGAAAGGAAGGAGAGTGGCAGCAGCAATCTGCTTCATGGGCACTGCATGGGCAGGTGAAATCTGCCAGAATCCCTTTCTGCACTGTTTGTAGCTGAAACAAGAGGCCTTGGAAGAGCTACTTAATCCAGCTGACCTGGTGAACCAGGGACAGAGCCAAAACTGAAATGCAGGAGTCTTCCATTCAAGCTCAGTTTTAAACAGCAGATTTAACCTTGGTTTTGTGCTCTACATGTACAGAGTTTTACCTTGTCCTTTATGTATAGAGCAGTTCTTTCACAAAGCCAAGCAGCACACCAATTTTCCAGACGAGGAACAGATCTAATTTGGTGTTGCTGGGCCTGCAGAGAGGAATGCTCATACCTGCCCTGGACACTGGTCTCCAAAGGGTCTCCAGGAAGATCTGAAAGATTTTCTACTCAGATGTGACAAAGATCTGTGGCTCCATATGTTTTTCAAATTAGAATTGTAATGCTTTGATGGCTTTAATGGGAGGAACAGATGAGCAGAATTTGATTTGATTACTGACATTTGTCTCTAAGAAGTGAAAAAATATGTATTTAAGGAAAGAGTAAATAACATCATCAATCTCTGTGCTTAATACTTTAAATGTAAAGAACTACTGGCACCAATGTGAAAGGCTAGGAACAAGGAGATCAGGAAACACGTGAACAATAACCATTATTTATGACCTTAAAAAATGGTTATTGGTTATTGCTTACCTAAATTAAAGCTATAAGTCACTTCTGCTAGATGAGAATCTGCTATGTCTCATTTGCCCCTTTACATCAAAGTTGCATCATTTTTCTAATAGAAATGTGACAAGTACACTTAATTTGGGATCTTATCTTTCATGTTTGACACCAAGAACCTTAGTTTAGAGCACAGCTTCTGCAACCACTTCCCAGTGCGTGGGTGAGCAGAGTATGGAGTTCACGTACACATTTGGGAATGATCGCTGAACAAACCTGAACTATTTCCTTGTTCTGCCAAATCATGCCTTTTCAATATTTTCAGAGATGTTAATCTCCTCCTCCTGGCTTCCAAAAGTGCAACTATTTTTTCAAAAGCGAGTCACTTGGCACTTATTCCCCTCCAATTACTGTGTTCACAGTGTACAAGTGGAGTACTACATCATGGCCTTTCCATCTGCTGGGAGGTTTTCTAAGTTTTTTTAGACTGACTTCCTAACAAAAGGAGGTCTATGTGATCATATGAAGTAAGGGAGCCCTAGTAATAAATGACACTGGCCAAATTTGCACAACCCTCTGTGACAGAGTGGCAGAAATACAGAAGAAATTTCAGAACTGAGTGAAAAAAGAGAGTCACTGAGGAAAGCAGAAGCATTATCAGTCTCAAATAAAGACTAGAAGAGTTTAGGAAAGGGGACTGATACAAGAAACCCATGTATGCTTTGAACTTAAAACTGAATCCTCATGGACCTTGGGCTGAGCTTCCTGGGACTTCTGACCAATTGTTACTGGTACCTACATGTCCCTGCTCAGCTTTGTTAAGTTTGTCTGGTAGAGGATGCACTAAACTATTTGACAGCTCAGGTTCTGACTACCCAGATTTATAATTTTGCAGTAGCAGGAAAAATCTAGAGCCAAGATTGCAATCAACCACAAAATACAAATTCAAAAAGAAACCAGGGATAAAAAGCAGACTACATTATCTTCAGGGCTTTTCAACCTTCCTCTTATACTCACGAAAGTAAAACTAAGAGAAATCAGAGAGAATTCAAGGTTTTGAGGGTCCTGGTCTCTACTCTATCCCACAGCACATCAGCCCACAACAGAAAGCTTCAGTTGGGCAGGTTCACTGAGCACAGCAGCTCAGCACAGGTGGCTCTTCAAACAGACTCACCCTGGGGAAGGCACAGTCGGAGTGGTGCAAACCAACTGTGTGATGATGGCTTTCAGGTCCCACATCAAGGCTTACAGAAGCTTTCCTGCAACCTGAAGACAGTGAGAGAGACACTGTACAGCCTCTTATGAAATTGCTTTTAAATGATCAGTTCTCAGAATTTCACTGTATTTACTCAGTCCAGCAACTTTCAGTGCAGTGTCACACAGGCTTCAGGTCCTCTGCACAAGCCCTGCTCTGAACACTGCAGGCAAACTATGCAATTCCTCTTTCTCTTGCCTCTTCCTTCCTTCCCCAGGCCCTGTAGAAGCTGATGGTTCCAGTGTCTGTGGCTTATTGAAGGTCTCACCCATGAATCCTGGGAGCAGCACAAGATCTTGAACACATTATGGGATTATAAAATCATAGAATACTTTGGGTTGGAAGGGACGCTGAGCTCTGAAAGGGAGATGAAGAATACTTGGTGCTCCTTTTCCAAGATTTCTAGATCTTCTAATCCAAACCCTTGCCCTAGATCAGGTTGCTCAAAGTCCAAATCCAACCTGGCCTTGAGTACTTCCAGGGATGGGGCATCTGTGGCTTCTTTGGGCAGCCTGTGCCAAGACCTCACCACCTTCACAGGGAACAATTTCTTCCTAATACCCAATCTAAATTTGCCTTCTTGTTTAAAGCCATTTCCCCTTGTCCTGTCACTCCACGACTTTGTCCAGAGTCTCTCTCTCCAGCTCTCTTGTAGCCCCTTTAGGAACTGGAAGGTGCTGGAAGGTCTCCTGGAGTCTTCTCCTCTCCAGGCTGAACACGCCCAGCTCTCAGCCTATCTCCACAGCAGAGGTGCTCCAAGCCCTCTGAACATCTCTGTGGGCTCCTCTGGACTTTCTCCAGCAGATTCATGTGCTTCTTATGTTGGGAACCACAGAGCTGGATGCAGTGTTTGAGGTGGGGTCTCACCAGAGCAGAGCAGAGAGGCAAAATCCCCTCCCTTGGCCTGCCCACCCTGCTGGTGGTGCAGCCCAGGACAGGTTTGACTTTCTGGGCTGCCTGTGCAAATGACCAGGTGACGTCCAGCCTCTCATCCTCCAGTATCTCCAAGTCCTTCTCAGCAGGGCTGCTCTCATTCCTTAAAAGTCAGGAATGTGTGAGGAAGATCTCCTAGGCAATGTGTACACTACAACCATTTCCATGTTTAATGGACTAATTTTTCAGTTAGAACTGGTAGCCAAAAAAACGAAGCAAACCAAAATCCCCAACAGCAAACAACATCTGGAATGATTTTGTTAAACTGTAAATAGGCCTATAGAAGTTTCCTACACTCATGTTTTGGGGGATTCTAATTCTGTTCTAAACAAATATTTAAAATCATACCAGTTCTATATCAGTCTTTTGTGGTTTTATTATTATTGTGCCTTCACTTAAAATTTTTCAGTGGCCAGACTTGGTGATCATATAAGCCTTCTCCAACCTTAACAATTCTATAAAATGTTTTATCAAACTGCTTAATATGTAAGCAATTTGGATATTTAGCTTAGTTTCACAGCACTCTCTAAGAAGTACATCTGAAATCACCACAAAATTCATTCTGCAGTCAACAGCTGGCAGCCCTCTCCTGGGTAAAAGGGAAAGTACAAGAGCTTCCATCCATCCATCCCATAAATATCTTATGCAAAATGTAAGATGAATCCTGAAAGCAACACAATTGATGCAGACTTGGTACTTCTCAGGATTAAAGTCACCTTTGCCTTGTCAAAGGGAATCTTTAAGTTCAGACTGCTTCCTTCCAAATGGAGCACTGCAGATGCTCTGCCAAAAAAGGTGCTGCAAAATAAGAGCAAAGTAGGTGGGAAAACTGCAAAGGTTGAAGAACCTTCCCTGAGGCTGTCACTGAAGATGTAACTATGAGAAGTCTAGGACTGAATCTCAGTTTAAGATGACAGTGCCTCTTAAAACCGTTACACCAAACAACAACAAAAAAAATCCAATCCAAAAACAAAACAAAACAAATCCCCATGAACTTATTCAAGTCAGTTAACAGCAGACAACAGGGCTCATGAAAAAGTCTGAAAGCGCAAGCTACAGAGGAATAGTAACAGCAGACTTACAGACTTACTTATCTGGTGTTTATTTTGTTCCGTGTGAGAATGGAGTTAGGGAATGGACTTACTATGGAAGTGTGATATTACAGACAGGGCACAAGTAACAACCAGCCCCAACTGCTGAAAAAAAGGAACCTGTAGGTTAGAGGCGGCAAAAGAGGGGCAAAACTCAAAGTACACCATGATCCCATCCCATGCAAGAGTCTTGACACAATGACATAAAGAGCATTTCTAAATAAAATGGTCTTGTCTGCAGTTTTACACTAGAATTTATGGATTTTACGCTAGCATTTATGAAGAGAGCTGGAAGGTGACCAGTTGCAGTATAACCATGGTTTAAACATTAACAATGAGTATTTCTGATGTCTGAAGTAACACAAAATAATTTCAGCAAACTATTATCAAGTACTGATGGGAATAAACCATTCTGAAAAAATAAATATATAGTATTAAATATATAGTATTATAGGTACTCGACCCAAAGCCAGCATCAATAGATACCAATCTAGTCAGTCCAAATTTAATTAAAATAAGATCAGTTTAAACATTATGTGAGACTCTCACCCCAGGAGTGCAGCCCCAATAAGCAATACCAAACTGGGTATCAAGATGCTGCTGATCGGCATGGAGTGCCAATAGGAATTAATTTTCCAATAAAAAGTTTATTTTTATGACATACAGTGGGCCTGGTGGCTCATCTTTTAGCGATTCTGTATGATGTGGTGTAAGTCATCCAAAAAAGTTAAATATTCTACAGTTACTGGTTCATGCAGCTTAACCTCTTCAAGCAGAGGAGTTAAAGATGGACACAATAACTTGAGTTGATTCACACAAGAAAATCCAATGATTGAGTTCTGACCATTAGATGAAAGCCCTTCTTGCACCCAAAATGCATGAATTGCCAGTGTTTGTAGCAGAAAAGGCATTTATGGAGGAAAACTGCAGTTTGCTCAAGAGCGCTGAACTGTAAAAACAGCTACGTAGAGAAAGATAGACAGAACAATATTCTCTATTAAAAAACCTACTATCCTGTTAGAAAAAGGCCAATTGCAGAATACTGAACTTTTTTGGATGACTTACACCACAGCATACAGAATCTCTAAAAGATGAGCTACCAGGCCCACTGTATGTCATAAAAATAAATTTTTTATTGGAAAATTAATTCTTATACCAGAAACTAATAGCACTCCATTAAAAAAAGGCCAATTGCAGCTAGGCACAAGTCTAAGAAATGTTACTATCATGGGCAGTATTCACTCATCTCAATTTGCATAACATCTCACTGGAAAACATGCATTTGTTTCAAAGACAGACTTCTTTATATGAATTAAAGACAGTACTTCATGTATGTTTTCCTTAGCACTGAACTGCACAGCCTGCTTGGCAGACATAACCCAACCAAGTGCACGCTACAAAAAAATCTTAAAAAACTTTATAATGAGGTTTGGTTCACTTTTTTCTTGCTGACCGCTATAATGAAAAGATTGGATTATAGGCAGTGTCTTGGTTTTGAAAGACAGTTGTCTGCCAGGGAAAACTAGAGCCTCATTTGGAATGGAGAATGTAAACCCCCTTCCCTCCAAATTATTATAATTTTGCAATTAGGGGCTTTCAGGCAAAGATATGGGAAATAGGAGTAACAGTTCTTTACTAGGAATGTTAAAAATAAAAAGGAAAATTCAAATGTAGTAATATAAAAAACCAAACCAAACCAAAACAAAACAAGCAAGGAAGCAAACAAAGATCCTGGAAAAAGCCCTGACAGAGTCAGGGATACGACCTGGCACCCTGTTGGTCAGGGTGTTGGAAGCAGTCCAAATAAATCCTCCTGGAGTAACAGAAGTGATTCAGTGGCGTAGAGATGGTCCTGTAGAAAATCCAGCGGTAACAAGATGGGTCTGGTCTTCCTCTGGGAATCCAGTGGAAAAACTGGATCCCTTGTGTCCTTCAGTCCCAGTTTTTATCTAGCTAGGAACAGCTGGCTCCTCCCCACTGTGTGGAGCATCTCCCAATGGGATGATGGAATGTGCCATGTCATTGGTGGGCCCTAATGGCCCATTATCAGATGTTCCCCTGGAGGATGGAGGGGTGGTGAAAGAGATAAGAAACACTGCCCCACCTGGTTTGACTGGCTGGACCATTATCAGGAGGCATCTGCCCCCCTCCCCCCTGGAGGGGCAAAAGAAGGATAAAACATCTCCAAAAAACCCAGCCTTCAACGGATGAAATAGAACACACATTTCTAGGTTACATTATCCAATACAGGCAGTAAAAGCCTGGTTGGCCAGGTAACATCTGTTGTGCCTCCTGGAGGCATCCTGAACCCCGCTGTGTCCTTGTCCTCAATATTTTACAGTAGCTGATGAATTGCATGGAAATATATTCTAGAGGCAGCTTCCAATATTACTCTTCTTTGTTATTACAAGATCCATTTCCATTCCTCGATGTTGAAAAAAGGCTGACAGGACTTAAAAATCTTTCTTCTTTGTAAATTAATCACATCTTAGTTATCTTTTCATATTTTTGCCTTTTCTCTTGCTGGTTAAGCCAATTTCCCACCTCTTAACGATGCAGTCCCTTTGTTTGGGCTCAGTCCTCATCAATATAAAGTGATGCTGCTGCAGCTGAGTCACCAGGGATGAATGCAGAGCTACAATAACCTCTTACCCCAGCCTAACACTTGTAATGCTGTTAAACCCCATAATTCATTTGCCCCAAGAGAGAAACAGCCTCTAAAACAAAGGCACTGAATTCAAAACGTTTGTTTTCATTTCGAAACCTTAAAGATTCACTCTGCTCAGGCTTTCTGCATGGTCAGAGGACGATGATTAACATATTTGACATGAAACAGGCAGGGTTCCCAAGCAGTAACTTGGCTGGGGAAGGCAGAGCAGCACCTCTAGCGTGGCAATGTCACCTGCTTTGATGCAGCTCCTGGCAGTGCCCTGCTGTTCCATTAGCAAACAGCCTGGGAGCTCAGCTCCAGCTTTGCCAGGGTCACAGGGCCGAGCACAGCACAGCCTCACCTGCTTCCCCGAGCCCAAACAAGGCCAGGACACCCTGATCCACAAATGGGGACAGCAGCTCCTGCTGCTGAGGTTGGCTGGAAACGCAGCAGCTTCAGAAGTGCTGGGTATCCACTTCTAAAAACCCTGATCTGGAATAATTTCAGCTTCAAACCACATGGAAAAAAAAAAAAAATACAAGCATGCATAGCATTTTTCTTTTTATTTCTGTGTAGTTACCAGATTTTTAGGCAAATATGTGTTTGTATAAATAAATAAGTATAGTCAATATAAATATATAGTAAATACAAATATATAGTAAATATATATATATGTGTATGTATGTAATGTTGGGCAGTATATTTCTACACTGTATTCTGACAAACTGCATGGAGGCAAGCTCAGGAATAAACTGATGTGTCTCACTTGAATCCCAACCAGGCAGTGAGCACTAAATGGCTTTCAGTTTGCTCTGGGACACTGCAGGCTCCTTCCCCAGGCCACCACACATCCACAGCAGCTACATGACACATCCCTGCTCACTCCCAGAGAGGGGTCAGGAACAAGTCTGACCTTTCTCCTCCGAACTCTGCCTCAAGGCCATTTGTTACACACAAAATTGACAGAGCATGGGGAGATCTGTGCTCCTGTGTGCCTGTGTGCAACCAATTCTATAAATGTTAAGCTGAACTCGAGGTTTTTAGCTTTCAGACTCACAAGACATCTTTCCTGGCACCTAAGAAAAACTTCTTTAGAAGGCTTCCTGACAGTCTGTAACCATGCCATCAGAAACTTTTGAGAGAATCAAGCAAAAGCTGTGGCCCTGCAGAACTGCCAGACTGACATTGTCATTTATATGCCTCCAAAACATTTAATGGTGCCGGTGGTGTGAATTTGGAGTGGATCAAATTTCCGACATTAGGAAATGGTTCACTGCAGAGCAGACCAACTCTGGATTGTCACAAAGATGACAGGTCTTTTATAAAAATATATTGATAAAAATGTTTAGGAAATAGAAGATGAAATTTTGTTTTCTTTTTTAAAAATAAAAGATGCAAGTATTCCTAACATACGATGAAGTCAAACAATAATTTTCAGTGTTGTTTTCCCTTTATTTTTAGTCTAAGCAATTTGTTTGTCAACAGCCAAATATTGGAGGGGAAGCCAGTTTTCTGGACTGGAGCCATGAATCCAGCACACATCTCCCATTTACCAGGACCCACTGGGAATATCTTCTCATGTGATTCTTAGCAAATCTTGTGATCTGTCCTTGCCACAGGTTCCTCAGCTGTATTCTGGAACTTAGAGCACTTGGCAGTGCCACAGATCTGCTGTGAGAGTTCCTGGCTTGTGAAGTCCACTTACATACCATAGCTACAGCAAATATTAACAGCAGTTTAAATATCTAAAAGGATGCACAAGTGAAGCAGAAAACATAAGGAGTTTCTGGAAAACAAATTATGAATCTGATCCTAATGAAATGCTAAGAAGAGCCTGGTAAGTGATTTTAGCACAAGATATTTAGCTTCAGATGCTCATAAGATCCCATGAAAAGAATTATGAAGATCCCTCAAAGATTTAATTCCACATTCATGGGAAGTGTGGAGCACTGTAACAATTCCCTCTGGCTTCTGGGGTGAGAAATCCCACTGAACAGGTTGGTACCTCTGCAGCCCTGTTTCCAGTTTCACAACACACCATTTGCCTCACCTGTACCACTTGCTTTGCCTCATCATCCTTCCCAAGCACTACACAAATACATCTTTTCAGAGGGAACTGGGCTGCAAAAAGCACCTGTCAAATCTGATCAGACAGAAAGGGAAATGAGTGTTCAGGCACCATCCAGGCATAAAGGGGAAATCCAGCAATAAAACTGGCAACATCTTCCTGTTCAGTCACACTTCACTTGTGTGCCCAGAAAGTAAATGTGAAATACAGCCTAGACTTCCATGAATGTACCACCTAAAAGCTGTTCTTTAAACAGCAGATAGTTGTGCCAAGAGAAACAGAGTATTATTGTTGTTGGATTGTCAAGGCCAAAGAAAGCAGACCCTGGAGAATACTGCTACCCATAGTGACACTATTCTTTTCACTACCAACCCTCAGCAGCCATATAGTATTTTTTGTGATTACTTTAGCTCTCATGATGGTTCAAGATCTTAAAGTCTAGGACAGGGAGTCAGTGCCAAAAAGATTTTATCTATCAAAATGCCTGCAAAAATGCTAAAAAAGCAAAACACCTGCACACAAAAGTCAGTCTGTATTTCTTCTTGGGTATACAATATTAATTTATAGTAGTCATCTGAGATACTTGGACATTTTAATACAGGGCTGCTTTACAATCAGACTTAAATTCCAAACGTGCTCCAGAGGCTTTGGAGCCCTAACAGAGAGGAAAGACAGAAGTGGGAGGAGGTGAGAAAGAAGAAGGCTGGAAAGTTGGTTTATGCCTCTGCACAGAGACAGGGGACAAGACTTGGTAAACACCCTTAAATGTGCATTCTCACATGCAGGTACTTCCATATTTAGGCTTTTAAGTTTGATATCCGGTTTTCACTTCTGTGCTTCTCTGAATCCTGCAAAGGGAGCACAGGAGAAATGAGCTACTGCAAAGGGATGAGTTAAAACTTAATTCTTGTGAATGTAACTTTGATGGACCTCTCAGTATTACCCTAAACAGCATAATTTAAAATGACTGTTTTCAGTTAGGGTATGAACAATCTTTGTTTGAATTCACTGGTTTAATCAGAAAACTGGTGTTTCAAACCAAGTGCTTGACTCCCTTGAGCAAGCACAGTCCGTGTATTTGCTGCATCACTGCTCCCTCTGAGTCAGTGTTCACCTTAAGTCACACTTGGAGTTCTGCCTCATAATTGTACTTTTCACAGCACCATTTCAAAACCTTGAGACAGGGGTGTGTAAGGTAATAATTTGATTCAAAAGTAATGTTTTAGTGAGTCAGTCTCAGTCTTAAAAGTTCTCCAGCAAAAGACAAGCCATGCATCACAGAAAATTTATTAATTTCCAAAAACCACTCAAACTTTACAAAGGCTGGTACATGAAGAGTTTCCTAAATACATTCGCTTTTGCTCTCATAAAAATGATTTCTCGTTCTTACCTCCAGTGTAACCTAAAAATGGCATGAATAAATAGAAAGAAACTGTTATTAAAGCAGAATAAATCGTAACAATAAATGCATGCTTGAATACCCAGCATACTATTTATTGGTGTAATTTTCTGACTTGTGCATTCTGAGAGAAGACAGAGCACCTGTCATCAGATGAAGTGAAATTAAAAGCAGTCTGAGATAATAGTGAATAACAGTGAAGACAGAGAACAACTTCATTGTTTCAATGTTCAGACACAGAAATTATGGATATTGAGAGGGCAATGGGAACTTCAGGCTGTCTTAACAAAAAAACCTGAATCCCTTCAAATAAATTAAAAGAATAAAAATAACTGGGGTGGATTTTGAAAACCTGAAACCAGACAAGTTGCCTAATAATAATGAATCACACTCTCACTGTGTGAATTGAAAGCTAATGATTTCCTCACTACTTCTCTATTCTCCACTGTGATCTTAGAATCACACCCAGCTTTTTTAAAAGGTTTTTTTCTCATCATTGTCACAGCAATTCCATAAAGCCACTAAAACTCTGATGTGAGAATGCTTAAGAACATTTAAACATTATTATACTTGCATATTTTACCACTTGAGAGAAGTTTGAGAATATCTTTCTCCTTCAAGCCTTTGCAGTCTGTCTTCTTACTTTTGCTGCATTAATTGTAGAGGAATCTTTGTAGAATTCCATGTAGGAAAGGCAAGGAAAAAAGTGTTCCCTGGAGGCAATATAAACGTGGTAGGAAAAATAGTAACATTAATTAAAATATCACAAACCGGGTAATTTTAAAAAGCCTGTTCACCCCAGGTTTTTCTACCACTTGATTAAAAAGGAAATGCTCCCAGCTTTCGCCTGTTATTAACTTTCCTTTCCCAATCCTTCAGGGCAAAGAAGACAGAAAGTAGAATAATGGAGTAAAGAAAAAGTCTAGGCTAGACAAACCCCTTCAGGCAAAGGCATAAAGTTCCAAGCTCAAGGTACTAAACCCACAAAACGACACGGCCAAACCGTACCTCCAAATGCCGCCAGCGAGCGCGGCGATTGAACGAGAAGTGGGTGGGTATGCGTGAGCCAGACACAACAACTGCAGCTCCTCAAGAGCAAATCCTGACTCCGTTTCTGAGCCCCTCCACACGGCACATCCACACAAGCTGTGGGGTCACACACCTCAGCAGCATCACTTCCCAGCCCCCCCGGCTCTGTGCTTGCTCAAGCCTGTCCCAGCAGCACAGCAGAACAGGTTCATTGGCGTCACGTGCACCTCAATAACCCACACTGGTTTGTTTTACTCTGCCAGCAGCAAAGGCAGGCGCCTGCACATGGTCATGGTCTCAGCTGAGTGCTTGCAGCTCTACGTGATGCTAAAACTCTGCTGATTGTGACCAGGCCGTCGTATTCCTGCTCCATAAAGGGAGGAAAACGAACAAAAAGTCGGATGCTGAGAGTATCATGTGTCTCAAAGTGCAAACTTAGAAATACGCTCAGGTATCCACAGAGATTCAGCTTAGGAAGGGCAGGCACAGGTAACAGACTTTAAATCCTCTATGAATCTACTGGACTGTGGTGTTATAGCCCTCTATTCCAAATGAGGAAGGGAGGCTCAACCAGCGAGATTTTCCATTTCTGCTGTTAGGTGAAAGACTTTTCTCCAGGGGAACAATGCTGTTGTAGCATTAAATTTTCATTCTCTCAGTGAGTTTACTCACTCAATGTATTTTGACTTATTTTTGTTTTGTTTTCAAAGCTCATGGGAATGTAAAAAAACCAAAAAAACAAACAAACAAACAAACAAAAAAACCACAAACAAACAAAAAAAACAAACAAAAAACCAAAAAACCCACTGAACTGGTTTCTCCTTGGAAATGAATGCTGTTAATGCTGGCACTGCATGTTTGCATGTTTCCATAAACTAGTTTTATCACTCAAACCCTAAGAATTTTCCCTCCCAGAACACTGTAACAAAAGTTAACTTACAAGCTTTCATATGCATCTTTGAACACTGCATTATCATTAATTTGTCAATGACACATGACTGAGCCTGTTCTCTACTTCCTCCTTCCTATCACACCCATGAGAACTTTGCCAGACTGAAATCAGCTATTCTGCTTTTATCAGAAAAAAAACCCCAAAAAACTGCAACTTTTTAAAGTGTCAAAATTTTTCACTACGACAAATAGGTCAGAATTTCAGAAGACAAGTACTTGATTTTTTGTTTCAGTTTCTGTGAGCATGGTTTGATCCAGCTGTGCTTCACTTCTTGAAACACACCATCAAAACTTGACTAGGGTGCAGCAGAAAGCTGATGAAGTCTATGCTGAGTGGTTGATTCCTTCCAAAGAAGAATCCTTAGGATAATAGACTCTTTTCCCTTTCCACACTGGCTTGTTTTAGTCCTCATTGTGCATTAAGAACACAGTAAGAAATATTCCCAATCACAGTAAGAAAACCTCCCAATCCTCACTTTGCAGACTCTCTGGGGCACTCGTCCTTCTGCCCAGCTCTTTTCTGACGTACAAATGCTCCCATATCATTGTAAGAGAGCAGTTTGTACAATGTTATTTTCCCAGCCTACCCTCAGTGCTATTTAAGATGGGTTTGTGGAGTACTGGGGGTGAGAAACATGATCAGTAAATTGGTACCCAAACTCTTTCTCCTCTCCAGTAAGTGAGTAAGATGTGCTGAAGAAGGGAGAGGGGAAAATTAGTAATTTACAACATATGAGAGCAATTTACTGAGTCCTGAAAAAGAATGCATGACTAACTACAGACTGACTCCATTCCTACAGGTACCAAGGGGTTTTAGCTTGTTACCACTGAGTCAAAAGAAACTCCTCATACTAAAACAAACAAAAACCCCAAAGGGAACATCTCTGTGTTGTGTGATAAAATGATAAAGAACTGTGCCATTGAGTCTTTCCAAAGCTGAAAGTTACTGCTGATTTTGCCCTGAAGAAAAGGATCCCCTCTGTTCTCACAGATTCTCAGACCAGAACATACCCATAATATGCAGTTCCACACCTCTGTTTGGCACAGGTATGAACTGACAAACACAACCAACAATCCTTGCTGTGTCTGGCTCATGACAAAACCTCTACCAGCTCTGTGCTAAAAATAAGGGTGTGAGCTACCTCTAAAACACTGAGGATTTAAAATCCACAACCCTCAGACTCTTAAAACCCCTCGAAATTTCCAGGAGGTCCAAGTGCTTCTGAAGTTGTTCATGTACCAAAGCAGATTTTGGAGCGCAGAAACATGACAATTCAATTTAGGAAATACGTGTGAAAATGGGAATTTAAACCTAAACATAGCAAGACCATATTGCAACTTTCCCCCAGCATATTCCTTTCAAGAGCTTACATACTTTCCTCCAGAAAGATGACTGCTTAAAATAGCTGTCAGCTTTCTAAAGGGAGTGATTAATTCCACTGGAGCTATTTCTGCTTCCAAGAGTACTATTAAACTTAACTGACAATGGGAAAGCTGCTGCTAATGGATGTCTCACAGATTTTAAATGAAGCCCACATTTATGCTAAGTTGCTAAGTGTGTGGGGTTTTTTTTAGTTTTATAACTTGATTTTCATTATACAGCCTATCAGTCAATGCTGATAAACCACTGACCCAAGCCATTCAATGACTCCTAGTGACTGCTAGTAATTAGTTAGTAACTGCCTTGTAGCAGTAACTAGTAACTAACTAGTAACTAGTAGCTAGTAACTTGCCTCAGAGGTAGTAGCACCTGAGTAGCAATTCCCAGTAACTACTAGAGCTAGTAAGCCCCTAGTAACTGCTCAGTAACTACAATAAGAGCCTCTCAGTAGCTACTAGGAAGAGTCTAACAACATTGCAATAACTGCATAGTAACTGCTGGTAACAGCGTTGGAGTCCCAGAAACTTAGAATTTGGGGTTTTACTGCATAGTAATACATATGAGTCAAGATGGAGGATTTGGGGTGTTGTCTTTGTCCTTCTTCACCTTTTTCTTCCTTCTTCTTCATGAGTTTGGGTGGTTTTCTGTAATTGGGTGAGAAAGGTCCTCAGGCCTTGGGTGGTCATTATTGGGTCGAAAATATAAATAATATAGGTGTCATCTCCTTATTGGGGGATTATAACTTAAATAACCTTGGAAAGAGTTAGAATCTCTCCATTTTACCTCGTTTCCCTAGCACACTAGTTGGAGCTCACGGTCCGTGAGTCTGTAAATACTGTAAATAGATAAGAGATAATAAACATTCCAAGTCCGAACTCGATCCTACATTTCCTGTGTATTATTCATGCTGACCTTGGCAGAGAAGAAAAGAAGCCAAGATCCTCACATCTTAGTGCCTCACAACTGCTAGTAACGACAGCTGTCTAATATCTGCCCAACAATCACTGAATTACTAATTACTGTCTTGTAACTGCCTAGTAAATAATAGTTACTTCCTAGTGTCTGCCTAACAGCTCCGAGGAGCTACTTAATACCTGCCTATTAATTCCTAGTAACTGCCCTGTAACAGCCTAGTTAATACCAGGTCTAATTCCAGCCCTTCCCTTCATGGCCCCATTGACCTTTCCCTCTTCAGGGCTGAATTCCCCTCAGCCCCCATTGTTTTCACCCCAAGGAGAATGAGCAGAGTAATTCCCCCCCAGTTTTCCCTGCTGTTGCCCCAAAAAGGGGTTTCATCCAGATCAGGGCATCCCCTCACCCTGGGTGGGGTCACATTGGATGGTCAAAGCTGGATTGCAGTGGCAGGATGAGTCTGAGGAGCTCCTGCTTGGCACAGGGATTTTTTTTCCTCTTGCTTTTTCCTTTTTTATTTCTCTCTAATTCAGGACTTGTCTGAGCTCTGCTCGCTACAGTCCAAAGCTGCTGCCATTAAATTTGCTAAAATCGTGCTTTGGATAATTTTTAGAGGGCAGCAGAGGGTGCTGTCAGTTCTGCTGTTGGGAGGATGGGGCCACTCACCTCTCCAGCCCAGAATCCAGACAGACCCAAAGCACAGAATAATCTCCTGCTGAGGGGTCAGCCTTGCTCCATGCTCTAGAATTGGTGTTCTTCTCCAGCTGGCTCTGAAATTCAATGTTTTTTCAAGGGGCTCGAAGTAGGTTCACTGCTCTAAATACAGATTGGAAAAGAAGGAATCCCCGATATCCATCATGTACTTTGAAAAGATAGATTCATTGTTGTAATTATATTATTTCTTCTTTTATTCTACTCTATTCTGTATTATTTGTTATCTGGGAACCAGAAACAGTGCTTGGTGTGATTGATGACTGTTTTCAATATAGCCACCCTCCAAGTTGTGTGAGTTTGGGAGGAAAAAAAAAACCAATCAGCACTGATTTTGTCGTGCTAAAGTCCTTCTGGCAGTTTCCAAAAGATGCCTAGAGCCAAGGGAATAACCTCGGAATAACAGATGTGACCAGAGCATTCTGACATCACCTATCACACACGGAGAGCACTGCAGCTAAAATTGTAATTGCTTGTAGGAGTTAATTACCCGTAGTGACTCTTGTGGGCTGCAGAGTATGAACTGGGAGGCTCGTGCTGATGGCTCTGGGACAGCTCTGGCCCTCCTCAGGAGCAGTGGAGGTGTCTGGTTGTTATTGAGAGGAATGACAAGATTTGTCTTTACAAACAAGCCCTGGGTCTGCTGGTAGATAAAACTAGCACTGAGAGATAAGCGAAACAATGGGAAGGATTCTATTGATTGAAGAATGGAAAAGAAGATACCATAGGTTTGCTTGTAAATGAAACTGAATATTGAAAGATGAAAGCAACAGTGGGGAAAAACCCATAAATCCCATAAAAAATTAAAAATTAGAGGGGGGTTATACATTAAAAGGGGAATCTTAGGCATTTCGGGAAGTCTGTACCTCTCAAGTACCTCAGCCAGTGGGGAAAGAGAGAGGGAAATGCGGCCGGGAAATTAGGATAAAAAAGAGGCTGCATCCTCTGAAAAACTGAGAGACCCCAGGGGAAATGCCCCATGGCCTCTCCCTTTATTCAAATAAAGTAAAAGGACTCCTCTGTCTCCTTTTTGGACACAAACCTCTGGTGTTCGTGGATTAATTTTCCTAACATTATGAAAATACTGCTCATAACCACATGAGCAGCCAGATCACCCTGAATTTATGGAGCTGTGGATTGATACTGTTTGTGCTTGGCACACACAGGCAGGCTATAATACAGGGATTTGTTATGATACCAGACTTCATTTGCAGGCAAGGAACACTGCCAGAGGCTTTTAGCAGAAGGTGTTGAGCAATTCTGTGTCTTGAAGAGCCCAGTGATACTTCCCACTGCCTTGGAAATGTGAAAGATTTATTTTACTGCCACAGGATGCG
Organism: Hirundo rustica; assembly: GCF_015227805.2. Taxonomy (NCBI): domain Eukaryota; kingdom Metazoa; phylum Chordata; class Aves; order Passeriformes; family Hirundinidae; genus Hirundo; species Hirundo rustica. The sequence goes on along the minus strand of NC_053454.1, from coordinate 4,983,441 downwards.
CAGGATTTACCCTCTTTATTTCTCTGCATCTCACTTTTGCTGTTAAACCAAGCAGATTTATCTGTGCAGCACAGAGACGTGGGAAGAGGTTTGCAATCATTGTTATCTGCACAGTGCTTAGAGAAGGAGGAAACAGCATCAGGTTTCCTTGGTGCAGGGTGAGACTAGCAGGAACCAGCCCTGTGAAGTGCTATCAAATGATAAAAAATGCTGAAGGGCAATGTGGGCTGGGTTCAGTTTTCTCAGCGAGGTTCATTCATACATGAAGGCTTTTCCTTGTCTCTCCCTGAACTTGCACTGGTGCAGAGAGTAAAGCCAGGACCTTGCTGCTCCTGAGTTTAGTCTCTCTGCTGGACCCTCATCCAGCCACTCAGGTGGCTCAGATTCTCCTGCTCAGCACTGCAGCTCTCAGGTGCTGTTTCCAAGAGGTTTAGTGTAGCCAAGATGATGAGAGTATCTAGGATGTTCCTGTTGGCTCCCCCAGTCCGTGCCGAACTGTTGGGGTCCTTCCAGCTCCTTCCACACTGCCCTGTACACGTGCTGCCACTGGCATTTGGGAAGTGAATTCCTCTTTTCCTGGTGGTGATGGGATGCTGAGAATGTCAAGGCATGTGTTTCACTGTTATCCCTGCCTCTAAACACGCTGTCCACGTCTTTGAGGGTAAAAATAAAGCGGCTTTGTTTGATTTCTAGAAAAAGCCAGACGACGGTGCAGGGGTCAGCAAAAGGCATCCCAGCCCTCCCCATCGCACTGTCTCAGCTGTTGCTTCCTGAGAGACAGAAGCATGTGGTCGCTAAAAATACCCCGCGAAGAGAATGCATTCCCTCTCCAATGGGAGAGTATAAATTAAGCCGAGTTGTAACATATACAACTTCTCGTGGCTGGGAGAGACATTTCCCAGCCGCGCTTGTGGAGAGGGTTTTCCTAAAGAAGCAGAAACCCCGTCCCCGTCCCGTCCCCGCGTAGCTGGGCGTTTGTGCACAGGATCTCCTGCCCCTCCTGCTCCCACCCCTCGCCCTCCTATGGGAATCCATGTGGCCAGGGGTGGGGGGAGACCAGCTCTCCTTTTATAAGCGTGGCCTGTCCAGGCTGATAGGAGTGGCGGGAGGTTTGGCTCGCTCCGAGACACCCGCCTCCCAAACCTCGGGGTCCCTGGGATGACCAAAGGAGGAATGGAGTCGGTGGAAGTGTTCACAACTGAAGGCAAAGGCAGGGGTTTGAAAGCCCAGAAGGAGTTCTTGCCTGGGGATGTCATCTTCGCCGAGCCAGCCTACGCAGCCGTGGTTTTCGACAGGTAAGAGAAAAGCGCTTCCAAAAACTCAGACCAAAAGCGACCTCGCCGCAAAATTTCACTCGGCTGGTTGGATAGAAGTTTGGAGGTGTCTGGATGGCAGCAGAGAAGGGATTGGAGGGAATTCAGAAGCACTTTTGGAAAGACACATTCGCAGCTTGCCGTGAATGTCCTTCCAAGGGCTCAGATCAGCTTTTTCACTCCCAGTGTGCTGCAGTTTGTTTGTGACCTTGCAAGGTGCTTGATGTCGTAACCTTTTAGAAAAGCAGCGGAAGCTGCACGTATTGGGTGCCTCACAAAACCAGCCCCATGCTACACTGCAGAGAACTGCCAGGAGTTAGGGAATTTGGGAATCTCACACTGACTTTGCTGAATTCTCTGATGGGTAATACATGATAAAAGTGAGTTTTATTGTGCTCTGTTCACGAGTACCATCCCCAGTTGCACTTGCCCTTGAACTAGGAGATGGTGGGGATCAGTGAGTGACACCGTTTCAGTTAAAGAGATTTCATATTCACAGCTGGCTGAGCTCACTGGAGACAAACATCTGCTTTTGCTCTTTCACAAGACTGGTTTTAAATTTATGTTCATGCTGATCTAGCCAGACTCCGAGTTCTGGTGCAAGGATATTTTTCCTTTCTGCTGCTTGTTTTCATCACAACATTCACTCAACCTGTGTTACTGGTGTGGCTGGTAGGTGCTCACTTCTGCCCTTTGAATCAGTGAAAGATTCACCTAAATAACCTGGAAAAGATGCAAAGAACAGATTTCTATGTTGATCTCCATTGGGCGAAATCTAAATTAAAGCCTCTGACAGAAATGAAATTTCTTCAGCCTTATAACATGCTAACAGAACAGAATGTGTGTCAAATTTTTAAACTGAGGACTTGGATGGCAGCTGAAGGTTTAATTCTGAGCTTAAAAAAGTTATGAGCGTTCTTCAAAGGCATCATGGTGAGTCCTAAGACTGAATTTTCAGCCCCGAACAGCCAGTGACTTTAGGAAATACCCTGCACACTGAACAGGGCTGTGAAAAATTCTGCATAGCTGAGTTTTGTCTGATTAAATCGGCTCTGCTAACCAAGTCTGGGGCACAAGCAGAGGTCGTGCTGCTGTATTAACTCACATCATCTCGTAGCTGAAGCTGATCAGTGCCACTGTGTGATCTGGCAGCAGCAGAGAATTGGATATTAAATAAGCAGAGGAAGAAATAAGTTTTTTGTGTGTCTTTCTTTCACTGTTTCTTTGTCCTTTAACTGTCAGTGGGTGAACATGATTATGAATCTTTGCCATAGCAGGAATGACACTTTTAGTTTTTATTTTAATGTGTCATTGCAAGAGCTCACATTAAAAATGTCATTTTTCACTTTAAAATGTTGAGTTCTTGAAGCCTTAACCCTGAGCTCAATTACAGGAGTTAGTGACAAAATCATTTCTCCTTGATGCGTCCTTTTAGCTCCTCAGTTAGTACTTCAGTTTCACTCATGTCACTAGCTGGAATTTTGTGGTGATTTGCTTCAGAAGTGCCTATGGACAATTATTTCTCTCAATGCCTTATTAATTTTTTTTTTTTTTTTTTTTTAACCACTGAAAACATTTTGACTTTCGATGGTGGCTTAAAGATATTTTTTTCTTCTATGTGAAAGGTTGCACCATGCATGGGAGCAGAGCCGCCCATGTCGAAGAGCTGCAACTTTGGTGCATTTTCAAATGTCACTTGTGTAATGTGAGAAAAGGGCAGAAGCGATCACTGCATCAGCTCTTAGACTGCAGACTGTGTCTAAGGCTGAGGTTTCCAACAGAAACCTCAGATGGGGAGAGATGTGTTTCCCTGCCCTTCCTCCCCAAGCTGGGGAGGTTTAGCTCCCAGAGGGCAGGTCCAGAGGTTGAGCAGCAGGAAGTCAAGGTAAACACAGCCCTTCTCTGCAACTGTTGTGCAATAATAATGGATTCTTACCCTCCTGTGACACATTTCATCTCAAAGCACTGAATATGGGGCAGTGGAGAAAGGCAGTCCCAAAACCTCTGAAAGGGACTAAATGCTTGTTGATAAGAGCTTGGCAGGATATGGCCCGGGTGTGAGAGGTATAATGGAAACACACATTTTTTTTCTTGTGGATATTACCCTGATGCTTTTCTTACACACTCAAGGCTTTGGTTTTAAAGGTACCTTCTATTGCTGTCCCAGGGTTGCATCAAACCCCACTGAATTGACTGCTGTCAAAGGAGGGTTACCTGCATCCTCATATTCCTTATTCCTGTAAGAATAAATCCACACCTGGCCATGGTAACTGGTTTTGCCCCATAAGAACTGCTGCTGCCTCTGCATGGATGAAAAGCCAAGAGAAGAGGCATGTGCTTTTCCTTGCCCACAAACACAGTTTGTGTTTTGTTCAGGTCCTAAACAAATTACTGTTGAGGCTACACTACTAAAAATGGGTCTCAGCTGCACGGGGAAACCCAAAATCCAGAGTCCCTCATCCTAATTCAACTCAGTATCTCCCGTGCCTTGCTGAAATCACTGTGTACGTGTACTATGGAAAAGGGACTCAGCTATGAATGATAGATGGGATTAAGTTTTTGGCTCAGGCCCTACCAAAAATGTGATCAGATTTTCCAGAGATCTCAGCTTTCTTTGTGCATAAAGACCACACAGATGCACTAGAGTGCAGAGCTGCTCTCTAATTTGCAGCCCTTTGAAGAACTCAGTCCTTTAGGAAGTCTCCTACCAGTCTGTGGGTATTGAGACCCTGAAATCCTTCCCCTGACTTTGCTGTTGAAAGGCATAGGGAAGGCAGTTGTAGTGCAGAGGCCACACAGTGATCTTGTGTATGGCAGCATAGGATGTGCAGGAGAAGCAAAGGTCTTTTTGAGAAAATCAGACTGGGACAGCAGCCACAATTTACCTGGCCAATAACCAGATGGTCAAGTTTAAAGTCAGGAGCTTTGACAATGGCAAATAAATGCCATTCCTGTACTTACCCAGAAAGTCAGGGTTGCTGTCACTGCTGGTTACCTCCTCCACTGCTGGGAGATGTTTGGAGAGGATCTTTGATCCCTTCACTATGGATCCAATCCAGGGCAACAGGATATCATAGTACAGACTCCAACTTGATTTATATGTGTAGATAGACACCTAGACAGAGACACACGTGAGGAGAACTTGAAGTAATTACTTGAAGTAATTTGGAACCAAGGCTGTCACCCAATTGCACTTTATTGATGGCTGTCTTCCAGTAGGAGGCTGAGTTTGAGGAAGTGTGGGGATTTTATTTTGCTGGAAAAAAGGAGAAATGTTTTCTTTGACGAAACTCTGTCATCACGTGTCCCTGCAGAGCCTAACACTGGACTTCTGTGTCCAGACAAGTGAATCCAATGCTAAATGCTGATGTAATCAATGGAACTCTGTATGTGCAGTGAACACAGACATCTACCATGGAGCTGAATGGCTTTCCAGACCCCACTGAGTGCAGTGCTGGAATCTCTACTCAGACACAGGGGGTACAGATGAGCACATCTAAGTGTCTAAATCTACAGGCTGCATCCCACCCTGGACGCCCCTGAAGGTCACAGAGACCCTGAAAGCCCCTAAAGTCATTAGGATTGGGGAGGGCTTGTGCTCTTCAGCCCAATGATGGTCATCTGAGCAGCAGTTTCTTACACAGTGCCAGAGACTTTTAATCTAGAAGTACATAAAACCCAAAGAAAAATGACATTCCTATAAACACCAGCCAGCTCATAGTCAGATTTTAGGAGTATGACTCACTAGGCTAACCCTGTTCATTGCAGGGCAGTTGGACTAGGACTAGATGACCTTTAAAGGTCCCTTCCAACCCAAACCATTCTGATTTTATGATTCTGTAACTTAGTTGCTTAACACAGTGTATACTTAGCGGTGATTCCTGTATCAAGCTGTTACTTCGACCTGAATGAGAGCTGGCTGCTTAAAGAAATGGTGAATAGTGATGGAAAAGAGGTGCAGAACTCTGTGTGATTTCCAGGATAAAGCACAGACACAACCTGATCTCTGATTCAGCCTTGCTGCTGTCAGCTGAAATATCACTCAGAAAACACCACTCTCAGGCCTGATTTGCCCTGACGTAGAAGCAGAAAGCTGGAAATGCATCTTCTCAAGGGATTCTTTGCTTTGGTTGGGGTAATTTTTCTATTTTTTCTATTTGCAAAGGCCCTGAGCCTCTCACTGAAGCTTTCTCTAATCCTTCCTCCCTCTTTGCTTTCTCCTTGAAGATCCCAGGTCTCCTTTCCTCCATCACCTTCATGATGATGGCATTCCCAGTGCCTGGGCTCAATGTACTCTATGTGACCTTCTCCCCTGACACATCACTTGGCTCCCGAGCCTGCAAGAGTTTACATTTCCTATAAGCAAGGGGATGCCTCATTTGTCTCTGTCAGCCTTTTCCAAGAGGTTTGCTCTTTAAGCAGCAGGATTTGAGGGACAGTAGTCAAGGAAAACAGTGTCAGGTGGTGGAAAGCCAAGATCACCTGAAGATCTGCTTGATGAGTGATCTGCAAATTGATAAAAAACTGAGATCATGCGATTTTTGCATGTCTTTTTGATGTATGAAAGAGGCCGAAAACATTTTCCAAGGAAATGTGGGGAGCTCTGCTATCATAGTTAGGATGATCTAGAGATATAAGAAATCCAAAATTTTCCATAACAGCATGACTGAAAAAATTATGGGAATTAATTCTTTGAGCTGACACTGATAAAAACTGAGAGTTAATGTGATTGTATTCACATTTTTTAAAGTGTTCTGGGGACTGATTTTTTTATTACAATCTCATTTGTTCAAAAGCTTAATTAAAACCTGGGAGAAACCCCAGCTTTTTAAAGAAAACCTCACCCACACCTCTAAGAAGCGGCTGGGAAATCTTGAAAGACTAAAAAGAAAATAGTCAAAAATAAGTCTAAAATAAATCCTCCTCTCAAATCAGAAAAACTAGGATATATCACCCCTGACATTTTAAAGATGAAAGTACTAAGCTCCAACCCCTTTTTAAAGGAGAAAACCCATTCTTATGTTAATAATTCATCTTTAGGTAACAGGTACATTTTCTTAGGCTGTTGTCTCTAATGAAGTGCTACAGCCTCTGCTTTGAAAACCAAGGAGACTTTGCCTCCATCTTAAGCTGCTCTTACGCTGTTCTTTGTAGCAGACTGAGGAGAGAGATGCCCTGCCAAGCAATAATAAATAGGATTTAGGTGTAAATTAGGCTGTGTGTAACAACTGTGATGCACAGGACAGCATGGACTGACGTTAAACACTTTGTGAGCTACTCAGTGAAATCCTCCTCCGCTCTTTACACTAAAACCATCTCACCTGGCTTTTCCAGGCCAGTGAATGAGATGTTTTGTGTGATGGATGGCAGATGTTTGGGTTGTGCATGTCTCTGAGATGAGGTTAATACATTTCCTGTGACAGTGCTCAACCCTGGCAGGTCCAGCAGACCTTAATCTGTCTGAATCCAATCCAAGCGGCCACAAGAGTTATTTGTTTCTTGCTCTTTCGCCGCGAGCCGTGCTTGCAGGAGCCGTGGTTTAGTTGTCAGTGCTGTGTTACCTCTTGCATTTGTTGGCTGGCACTTTGAATCACTGGTTTTGTAGCTACATTCAGGATTAGTTGGAGTTGTGTGGCTCACCTATGTAACACCAGAGTCCAGCTCAGTTGATGCTGGGGTGGGAAGCCGAGGAAACCTGAGGCTCCCCAGAACGTCATTCAGTGAGTCAGCCAGTGGCATCTGCCCTCTAAGCCAGTCCTAAATCCCTGACCTGGCAAGCTTGGGATGGGCTGGAGGAATCACTGCACTAAAGAAGATCCTTCTTTTGAGCAGGGTGAGAACCAGTTCTCACTATGTGTGGAACAGGGCAGTGATCACCTCCGAGGCTGTGGTGTGCAGAGACAGAGCAGAAAGCAGTGGTGTTATTCCTGAGATGAAGCCAGGGAAGCTGAGCAGCAAGACCCAGAGGGTTCAAACCTCCAGGGCTCTTTGGTAGGTGCCACAGCAGGAGTCACCTCCCCAGGGTCCTCTCCAGAAACTTCTGGTGCTGCCTGGCCATGCAATATCCTGACTTCATGGGCATGGGCTGCTCTCTGTACTGGAGGGGAGGTCTGGGATACCTGGAACCATTTGGATTGTGTTAAACACAGAAACCCAAATTGTTTCCAGACCAGAGAGAGGTTTTATAGACCAATGATTTCCACAAGCTGAGACATTTTAAATTTAATCTCAGGCTGCTGCACTTGGAGAACCTTAACATTGCAGATGGGGTGAGAGAGGAGGCTGTGAACCACTGCAAGCCCTTGGTGTCCTGGGTGTTGTGTGTCCCCAGCACAGGTGGGGTCAGAACCCAGCCAAGGGAGAGCCCCACTTTGTGATTCCCTCTTGGGGCATCCAGCTCTGAGCTCCTCTGACACAGCAGGAGTTTGCACAACTGCCAAGGGGCACCCCGGGGATTTAGGCGCTTGCAGATGCTTAAGCAATGTTAATTGAAGTTTTATGGAATAGATTGCAAACACTTGTTTCTCCTGATCTTTTTAGCATGCCAAGAGCTGAGCCCTGGCCTCTGGAGTCCTGATAACACACAGTATCAATAAATCCAGTCTTCTTTGAAACCATTTGGGGGGCATGGATGATCCCATATTGGTTTTGTAAGAGCTGCAGTATTTCTTACACTTGCCAGACAGATTACCTGTGAGCAATTGTCTCTGCAGTTTCAATACCATAAGCGCTGCTCCTTTTCCTTCTCAGAAAGTCTTGTATAACTTTTTTGGTGCATTTCTGCATCTCCTCAGAAATGAGGGATTTCCAGAGCTGATGGTAAGTTCTGCCAGCCAGGTTTGCTTTGGAAAACCTGGACACACCATGCAATAAACAGCAAAATGCAAAGTTGGTGTTCCAGTATTTTTTTATTCTCATGGAGCAAACTAAGGGGAGAGAAGCACATGTTGGAAGACTTAGATTTTTCTGCACCACGTTCCCTTCCAACCTGTCATTCCTCTCTACAAGGAAGTTTTTTGTTGTTGTTGTTTGGTTGGTTTTTTTTCTCCTGACTGTCCTTAAGACACCCAGGTGGCAGGAGGGACCCCCATTCCCCATGTGAGATATCTCCCTGTGCTTCCTGGCACGATGCAACCATGTGGGTTTTATCAGCTCTCTGGCTCTGCTTTGCCTTACAAGGAGTGCGATCTCTCTTGTACCTCTCTGCCCCCTTGACCTGACAGCTGACAGAGCACAGCCTCACATTTCTCACCAGCTCTCAGCTCTTCCATTTGACACACTGGAGCTGGCTGCATCCCCCTTTTCCCAGACATGTTTCCCCCTGCCCCATCCCAGGTGCTTGCCTTGAGCTGGGCTCCCTCCAGCACTGCTCACTCTCCTAACCCTCATTTTCCAAATCTCATTTTTGCACGTGGTTTTGTCTGATGTGGGTCATCCTGCTTTTAAATCCATAGCCCTCATTAACCTGCAAGAGCTAAGGCACAGGGTAGATTATGTCAGCAGCTCATATAATCTTTTCAGAGAAAAGAAAATGCATTTTAAATGTGCTGTGCTATAGATAAAATACACATATGTATGTGTCTACCTATATTATAGGTATAGTAGAGAGGAAGGACAATCTTTGGGCTGGATTCCCTGGGGCTGTGAGTCTGATTTCTGCTTGTGGCACATCCTCCTTATGGGATCATCAATAATTTTTTTTATTTTCCCGTGCCTCAGTTTCCCCACTCTGTTCTGTGCACAATTATAAATGTTCCTTTGATCATGAAGCCTCTGTGGTCCCTGAGTTTTTGCAGTGAGCAGAACCTCCCTTCTGGCACCAGCAGTGGCTGAGTGATGGGAATTTAAATTCTCCTGTACTGTCAAGCCTGGCTGGAGGCCCAGATAAAGTGGGTGGTTGCCTGGAGAAGCAGACAGCTGGAGACACCAAATCAGGCAGTGAAAAGCCTTCTCTAGCAGCAAGGGGAAAGTCCCAAAATTTTTTGGACAGGGGACCAAAGTGTCTCCCCCTCCCTCTCAGTGAGTTAAGTTCTAGGAGCAAAAGCTGGATGCATGAAGGGGCATATAGGGGAGGTTTCCCCTCAATCTGGGACCTTGGACACTCTCAGAGGGAGGATGTGAGGTCAGATTTCTTCATCAGTATCCTCCCTTAGCCTTGGCTATAGTTACGTGCATACAATTGTAGGGTGCTTCTTGGAAACCCCATTTGGAATCCCCCAAAGATGAAATACCCCTTTTGAAGGGGTCCCAGTTATTCCATCACCTTTTATCATACAACAACAGCACCAGGCAAGAACACAAGGATTAAGCTGGGTGGGATACTTCTCCATCCTCCTCAAAAATCTTGAGGGGTTCATTTTTGTGGCTGTGGGGAGCCCAGGGGTGCAAAACCAGTGGGATCTTCACTGGGCAGAGCGGGTCCTCCCTGATCCAAGGTGTCCTTCTGTCCTTCCAGCCTGACACACGTCATCTGTCACACCTGCTTCAAGCGGCAGGAGAGGCTGCACCGCTGCGGGCAGTGCAAGTTCGCCTACTACTGCGACAGGACCTGCCAGAGAGCAGCCTGGCTCAACCACAAAAATGAGTGCTCTGCCATCAAGAGGCACGGCAAGGCACCCACGGAAAACATCAGGTGAGAGCCGTGACCTGGGAGAGGACAGAGCACCCCATGGCAGGGAGGAGCTGGGTGGCCTGATTTGGGCGAGGTGGAGGTGGGAGGAGGGTTAGGGTAAGGCAGGAGCATCCCTGAGATAGGGAAGGTATGTGGGGGAGCATCAGTGGTGCAAGAGACGTGTTCCTCTTTGGGTTTTTTTCGCTGCTGGGCCCCAAAAAGTCTGAATGTGGTGAGGCAAACCCACCCTGGTGTTGGAGTCCAGGGCATTCCTTTGGTTGCCCTGGAGGGTCAGGGACCTGGGCAGGGGGGTCTGGGACCCCAGCCCAGGGCTCAGAGAGACACTGGCTTTGATTTCTGTCCATGGGAAAAACTTCCTACACTGAGAGAAGGTTTACATGCCACAAGAATGTGAGAAATAGTTGTTTAGCTTATCACAGAATGAGAAAATAATAGTTTTAGGTTTCTAGCATTGAAGTGAATGGGGACAAGATGGAGAATCTGGGGCGTTGTCTCCTTCTCCTTCCCCTTCTTCTTCCCTCACTCCATTGCTGCATTGACGTGGCACAAAGTAGTTAGTGAGGATTGGGTCAAAGTAAAGATGACCTTTTTAGTAATAGCGATAGACATTGGTAAGAAATAGTAAATAAGAAATACGTAGTAATTAGTATAAAAGATAAGGACAGCCCAGCTCGGGGGGAGACGTGAGGAATCCATGCAGCTGCGAACATCTTGTCGGACTCCGAGAAAATTGTAAGATAAGAAACAATAAACGAAGTATGCAACCTTGAGAAATCTAAACCTGAGAACTCCATCTCTTCCTTCGGCTCGGCTCGGAGCTGTGCAGGGGAGCAAAGACCCTGAAACCACCTCAATGTTGGGGTAAGCCCCCGACACCCTGGATGGTTTAGGAGGTGTGGGAAACTAGGGAGGAGGTGGGAAAGTGAAAGGAGAGATGGATTCTCCCCCAGTTTGCCTACAGGAAACATTCATTTGTCTTCACATTCTGGCTCCACCATAAAAAAAAAAAAAAGAGAGAGGAAACCTCAAGGAAATGGGAGCAGCTGCGAGGGGCTGGGGACCTGGGGGTCCGTAGCCCTTCTCCCGATGAGAACGCAGCTGCTGGGACAAACCCCCGCATCTCCCTTCCCTGCAGAAGGCTGGGGCTGGTGACCACCCATCACCCACCCGATGCTGAGCCTGTCTCAGCCGGGCTGCCTGCCCCCATTTCCCCGCCAGGAGATGAATTTTGACGGTCCTTTGTTCTCTCCTCGTGGCGCCGGTGCTGAACGCCCACGGCTGTGCCCCGGCCAGGCTGGCTGCCCGCATCCTCTGGAAGATGGAGCGGGAGGGCAGCGGGCTGTCCGAGGGCTGCCTGGTGTCCATCGACGAGCTGCAGAACCACGTGGAGAGCTTCGGAGAGGACGAGAAGAGGGAGCTGCGAGCTGACGTGGAGAGTTTCCTGGAGTTCTGGCCGCCCCACTGCCAGCAGTTCGGGATGCAGCTCATCTCCCACGTTTTCGGAGTGGTATGCCGGAGGGGAGGGGGAGCTTGTCATGCCAGATGCGGGGAGGAACTCCCCAGCTGGCCTGATGAGAGGATGGCTGACTTCATCCCATTCCCCACCTGCTTCTCCTCTGCACTGCCTCTGGGAAATTGAGGCATGGCAAGGGCTTAAACATCTTGTCTGTCTGTATGTGCAGACAAGTGGTTTGCTCAATCACGGGTGCCCATTTTCATCACTGGGCATCTCTCTGCACCCGGGAGAACTGAGAAAACACATTTTTAGTAAATACACCTAAATATATTTGAATAGAGCAGATCTGTTCTAGTACATACATTAATGTCTATTAATATTGTGTGCATTAGAATTTTTTTTTTTTTTTTTTTACTCTGACATAACATATATAATGGAAATATATTTAACAAAATCCATTACTAAGCCGTTAACTACAAATTTTTGTTCTCGGTGTGGCAGAGAGGGAAATTCCAGCTCAGGCTGAGCTGCTCTGCTCCCAGCCCTGGGTATCCCTGCATTACCCCCTCAGCTCCCAACGCTGCCAAAAGCGGCCACAAAACGCTCACCCCACTGCCAGTGGCTGCTGTGCAAGACAAACTGGCCTTTGTCACTCCAGTACAGGGAGAGGGCACAGCATGCTTTGGTACCCACACCACAAAGAAATTCCAGTCCACTGTGACCAGCACAAGTTGTCTGTGGAAAAGCAAGGAAGGACAGAAAAACTACAGAATCAGGTCACAAAGCAAATAAAACTATTAACAGGGAAAATAATCAGCAGCTGAGTCCTTTGGTTTATCCTATCACATTTTCTCTTTGCAGGTATTTCCATTATTTATGTTTGTGACTAAAAACTGTTCTTTCCATACATGATAACAGTGTATCATATAGAAAAGGGAAATAATTCATTCTTGGAATATATGTCATACAAAAGCAGTCATTCTGAACATTCACAGCAAAGTGTAGAAGCCGTTTTTTTATGAGCTTTGAGGGCAACCCAGCAAATACAACCAGGCTGAATGCAGCAGTCAAGGTTATTTTCTAACTGATGCCTGTTTTCACGAGTGTGAACTTTGCTTTCTGCTTGAAATGCCCCAAAATAATTTTTTCCTGTGATCTTTCTCTGAATTATTTTCAGGAACCAAATATAAGGAAACCAATGCATGGCTAAATCAAGTTTCTCTCAGGCATCCCAAGCGAACACTGGCAGCAAATATTCCTTAACATTTACTCAGCTCTGCCCTGGTCCCTCTGCATGAGTCCTGCATTGCTTCTCTTCCGATGTTTTATCCCAGCTGGAGTGTTTCAGCTTTTTCTCCTTTAATGCTTCTTCCTGCCTGTGTTTTGGGACTAGATCAGCTGCAATGGCTTTACCCTCAGTGACCAAAGAGGACTGCAGGCTGTTGGTGTGGGAATCTTCCCCAACCTCTGCCAGGCCAACCACGACTGCTGGCCCAACTGCACTGTCGTCTTCAACAATGGCAAGTGAGTGGATTTCTTTCCTTTGGTGCAGCAGGGATGCATCCTAACAGCCAGCTCAGCAGGTTCTGCCATCCTCAGTGTCAGGTCCCTGCCCCAGAAAAATCTATTCATTCTTATTTCCTTCTCTAGCTAAAGAAAAAACAAAAAAACCCAAAACCAAATCAAACAAACAAAACCCCCAAAAAACCCACAAAAAGCAAACAAGCAAAACCCCAAAAAACAAACACCAAAAAACTCCCCCCAGAAAACCCCAATAGTATTTTCTTGCTAAAGACAAACTGGTTTCCCTCCTTGTTATTTAAAGATTTTTCATCTGATGCACTAACAAATACAGAAGGTTTGACCCCAAATCCAGCAACCAGCAAAGAATTTTTCACTGGTTTCTTTTGAGTTTTGTAACTAGACTCAAAAAACAGGTAGCTAAAATAGTAAGTAGCTGTTTAACTCACCCCTTATATCGAAGCCTCATTTATAGGTAGTTAAGGAGTAATTCCACTTAGTAAATTATTAAGTGTCACAGTGAGTCCACAGTCCAAGAGTTTCTCCTAACCAAGGCTTGCAATCAGCTGTGTCTCACTATCTGCTGTGTTTATAACCCCTCTTAACACAACCCCCATCTGGTGAGAGTGTACCATCTCAATTAATCACCGATTAACTCTTTAGCTGCGGGACATAAGTGACAGCTGTGATTGTTATCTGCCAGCAGAGTCAACTGAGGGTGCAGGAGGCTCTCAGTCCCTGGGCATTCCCTATTCCCACCCAAGTCCTGTAAGAAAACCTCTGCAGGACGAGTGAGATGGAAAAAGATCCAGTGGGAAATGTGGGGATGTTTCACCAGAGCTGGGGGTGGAGGTAGCCCACAGGAGGGATGCTCTCCCTCCCCAGTTTCCAAGCTGTGTCAGGTATAAACTCCTGTTGATTCAGGAAGTTTCACTGTGTGCAAAACATTAACTGTGGGAAATTGCTTGCCAAAACCTGCACAGCCACAGGATTTCCTCTGATCTTTCTGCTACTGTTTTACAGCTACCTGTCTTCGCTAAACTTTAGTGCTATAACTTAACCACCCCTCTTCCCCCCAGCATCTCTTTTTTAACTAACACATTGGTTCTGCGCTCCAGTTATCACTGCTGGTTTTCCCTGATAAAACTGCACCAGCACTCACCAAGCAGCTGGGAAACGAGCCAAGAGAAAACAAAACTGCATTAGGATGATTACCCTCGGTGGGAAATAGGGTCTGATCCAAAGTCAGGTTGGAGTCTGTGATACCAGTGATATCTATCACCACCATGATACCCAGTTGTCCAGGACTGGATCCATAGTGGGCTGATGGGAGAGCCCTCCCAAACAGCTCCCAGCAGTGGAGGAGGTAACCAGCAGTGATAACAGCCCTGACTTTCTGGGTAAGTACAGGAATGGCATTTATTTGCCTGGCAGCTTGTCAAAGCTCCCACATGTATCTGGTTACTGACTTTAAACTTGACCATCTGGTTATTGGCCAGGTAAATTGTGGCTGCTGTCCCAGTCTGATTTCCATTTCAAGCTGTGTTCTACAGAGCACAACCACTGATGTCAGTGGAGACCTTTCTGTGCAGGAGATCCAGGCCCCTTGTTCCTGCCAAAAATCAGGAGCAGGTTTTGCACATTCCCTGACCTAGACCACTCCTAAAATCACAGTGCCAGGGCAGTTCTCCCCCAAATCCTCCAGGGCCCAGTGATGGACAATTTGGTCCTGGCAGCTGCACATCAAAAGGGAAGCTCTCATGCAGTGCCACGTGAGCCAGGCACAGGGAACCCCCTTGTCTCCTGTCAGTACAATGTCCAGTGCTATGCCATGTACCCATTTATTTCGTTGTTGTACTTGTACATGTGTAAACTGCAGATGTTTGTTTTGTCTTTCAGTCATGAGGCTGTAAGATCAATGTTCCACACACAGATGAGGTGGGTCAGTCTTTGAAAGCATCATTCTCCTCCATTACCCTGTACCCCTCATGCCCCGTGTTTAATGCAAGAGGTGCAAAGACCCCGAGGGGCTCCCTCTGTTTACTCCAAATTCCACTCTTCCTGTTTTTAAACTTCTCCTCTTCCCCTATGTAAAGCCCCACTAAACCCAAACCTCACTTAACTCTGCATTTTGTAGTAAATTAAAATGGCAGTGGTAATACTGTGACTGTTCCCTAGGGTGAATTCCCTCTCTGCCTTCCCACCCTCTCCCTTGGCTTCCTCCCTGTCAGTATTTCCCCTCTCCACTTCTCATTTCTCCTCCCCTGACCATGGCAAGAGCATGAAAGTCAGAACAAGGTCTCGCTAATCTTGTACAGCCCAAAATAAAACCTTGCGTGTTAGGAGATGAGAAATGACTGTGTTACTGACATACTAAATAACTCCACGTTTCTCCTGCAACAAACTGTGCCCCAGGAATGTGTTGTCTACAGTAGCAGTGCCATGAGATGCAGGTTTCAATTCCTTTTTATCATAATCCATGATTAATGTTCCACCTTTTAATGATGCCACTGTTACCTGATCCAAACCAAACAAATCCCAAAAACACATGCAAAAGAAATCTTTTCTTAACTCATGGCATTTGGTATATTATAGTCAGTGTTCTTAAGGGGACACTGTTGTCTATAAAATTTAATTTCAAGCAGGCATGCATTTTCCTCAAAGAAGACGTGAAATACATTCAAAGTGCTCTTCCTCACCACTGAATCTTACTCAGTTCATTATAAATAGGGCCATTAAAAAAAAAGGTTTCACTTCTGATTACAGTTGCTATTTGGGGCAGTTTGAGTTTTGAGCTATCAGGCACTTGCTGTGCCTGTGCATGCAGCCATCAAGGTCTCTGCTGCTCATGGCAGACACTGGAGGAAGAGCCCTTGACCAGCTCAGTGGTGTGCTCCTGGCTGACAGTGTCTCCTTAACTCCAGTATTTAAAATATGCCATGTGTTTCCTGGCTTACCCCAAAGGCTTTCAATCCCCCTCCACACAAGGGATGGATGCTTAAAATACCCCTACAGTGCTTGGGCTATCAGGGGCATCATGAAAGTCAGAGGCTTGATTTTGCTTCTCTGGTTGCATGACTCACTTTAAGGAGGATCCTGTGAAGTGTGAAGAGGAATGTTGATATGTGTAAACTTCTCAGATGGGAATTGCTCTTTTTTGTGCACTTCCTCCTGGAGCAGCTGGTTGCACCTTTCTCTGTCTGGCATTTTCCTGTGGTTGTGACACAACTAATAGCTGCCCTTCCTGACACTGGCATGTTTGGTGATAAATTCTATATGAAATATGTTGCTGAAATGGCAACACCCGGAGAAGATCAAGACCAGCCTCGAAGAAGAATTTTCACAGCAGCTTTAGCAGAGCTGGAAGATTCAGAGCTACACCCTTGGAACTGAGAGCCTGTAACAGGAATTCCAAGGGAATTAGAAGGGAATTGCAGGAGAATTACGGTCCCTTTGCAAAAACATGATCACAGAGTAAGTCACGTCCTCCCCAAAAGGTTTACTTTTAAAGCACCTGGTGGTACCTGTGAGTCCTCTGCCTCCTCTGCCTTTAGTGAGGCTTCTGTTGGGTTCCACCTAGAGCTCCTCATGCTCGGGTGGGAGCCAGCAGGTCCCACCCAGGTCCATCTCAGGGCAGACATGTACATTAAACACGCTGTTGAGCTCACTGGTATTTGGGAGAGGAGGTGGATACAAAAGAACCACCTCACTGTTGCCATCTGATGGATTTTTTTCCCCCGTTCTGGCCAAATTCTCTGGCCAGTTGTGCCTGTTTAGCCCCTACAGCTGACAGATGGCCCAAAGTAACTGGGAGATTCAGCATGTAGAGTGAAACAGCAAGGGAATGGTTCTGAATCTCAACATTATTTAACACCTTTTGCAGGGAATTACATGAGGGAAAGGCAGGTACAAAGGTCTGGCTTTCCAAAGCCCATCCTCAGGGGCTTGCCGTGGATTTCAGTAACAGAGACTGGCAACTGAATTGTGGTAATAGGTCACATGAGTCATTTAAAAACAGACTCTCTCCAGATAATTATTTCTAAGTTTTTATGTGGAAATGAATGAAGAGGGTGAGGGCAATCTCTTATGCAGCACCCAGAGGGAATTTGTCTTAACTTTTCAAAGTGAAAATGATACTGAAGGCAGCAGAACTTGGGATCTGGGAGTATAGCCAGGGGTGTGTGGGTAGCATGCAAAGCAGTACTTAAAAAAAGACCCAAAATCCAAACTCAGCACTTTGGTGTGTATTTCTGATCTAATTTTTTTTTTTTTTTCCTTCTGGTGAGATCTCCTGCAACGAACTAAAAGTTGATGTCTCGCTTCAGCCCCCATATGTGGATAAAGTAACGGAGCCATAACCTTTTTATAGCTCAGACCTTTACATATCCCTGCCAGGGACTTGTAGAGGGGCAGGAAAACCTGGTGTGGCTGTGTTCTTGCTCTGTGTTCAGTTAACCAGACTGCTGTTCACCTCTGCACTGCCTCCCCGAAGGCTTAAAGCAGCGCCTTAGGGCGAGGGCTCACCTCTGCAAGGCAGGGCAGGCTGCAGGATTTCTCCCTGCCCACTCTGTGGCTGCACTTCTGCTTCTGCTGCTTCTCCAAACGCGCTTCCCACCTCCTGTGCCCCCAGGATCGAGCTGCGGGCCCTGACCAGGATTTCTCCGGGGGATGAGCTGACGGTTTCCTACGTGGATTTCCTCAGCCTGAGCGAGGAGCGGCGGAAGCAGCTGAAGAAGCAGTATTACTTCGACTGCACGTGCGAGCACTGCAAGAAACAGCTCAAGGATGACCTGATGCTGGCAGTGAAGGCAGGGGAGAGCAAGGTATGGTTTGTCCTGCGGTGCCCAAACCCAGCCGTGGCTGCATCTCCTCTGCCAAGGCATCTGTGGGTCTCCAGGACCGTGGTTTCTCAGCACGGGGACGCTCTCGCTAGGGACAGAGTCAGATTTTGGCAAAAGCACGACTAATGCCAATGTCAAAAAATGAGAACAGAACTGAACCTCGACTGGGCACAACAGCAGTTCAAGCCCACCGTGCAACGCCAGCTTTATCCTTATTAGGCAAGGTAAATACAGCTGTTAATTTACAAAAGCCCCCTGAAGTGGCCTTTAACTTAAAAGTCCATCAATAGACAGAACGCAAAAATATTGGAAAATCAGGTCTAGAGCTGAGAAAAATGCTGGCATTTAGGTTGTGGTGTTGGGTTTTTTTTTCCTGAGAAACTGTAAGGGAATGTACATTTTGAACACAGACAGAAAAAAATGTGTTGCAGGTGACCCATGGTGGCAGGACAACGGAGTGCTGCCGGAACTCCGTGGTTTGTACCATCACACTGGCTCCAGGAATGTGGGAAACCTGAACTTCCCGTCCCTCTTTGCAAAGGCCTGTCACAAGGAGTTTGCACCTTCACCTGACATTTTTGCATGCTTGCTCTGGGCAGACTGACTGCGAGGAATTAACGTGTTTAATTGCTCATTTTGAAGGAATCTTTCTTTTCCTTGGAGGTCTCACAAAGTCATCAAGTAGGAGGATATAAGACTGTGCTGCTGCTGGCAGTGGGATGTGTTGCTCAGCCAGCAGCTCCAGTTTATGAGTGTGCTGGCAGCTGTAGGAGTTTCTTTTTAGTTCCTCTGTCCAAGGATATAATTGCTCATAGGTTTTGTGCTCTCAGGCAGTGTTAGCTTGGGGATTTCTACTCCTGCAAGCCTTATAAAGTGTATAAGGGAAAGCAAAGGAAGGCAGAGCAATAAATGTCTCATCAAGTCATTGATCTGCACTGTTGAACAGTCACACTGTGAATCAAACAGTACAGCTCAGGGGATGATGTGGAGCAGGTGGGAAATGAAACAGAGAAGCTGGAAGGAGGAAATGTGACCTCACAGAAGCAGTGCCACCAGGAGAGGCCCAGTGAGATGCAGGAGCTCAGCCTCCCTCTCAGGAAGCCAAGCTCAGTCCTGTAACTCTTCTTTCAGAGAGATGGCAGCCAGGAAAGGCTGGATGCTGCAGAGTGTAATTTTTTCCTTGAGAAAGGTTTAGAGAAATAGCATTGAGCTGATATAAGGGAGCTCCCTTATGGGAAACAGGAGATGGGACTAGAGGAGACCCTTTCCTTCCTGGGTCAAGTTCTCCTCTGGTGCAAAAGACCCTGCTGTATAACCCCATTTAAATGATCAAGCTTCATATTACAGCTAATCCTGACTACTGTAGTTCTCCACTTATAAAGCTGTCCCAGAGCTCAGTTCTCTGATGCAGAAAGATTTTTATCTGGCTTTCTGCAGGAGTATTTCTGAACACATCCTCCAGTAGACAGCATAAAAAAAAAAATCTCATCCCTCATTCAACACCTGCTGTCAAGCCTTGACTAAACAGTGAGACCATGAATCACAGAATGATTAGGCTTGGAAGAGACCTTATCATTCATCTCATTCCATCTGCCCTTCCACTAGACATGCACCATCCCTTTTGTGAGCATTAGAGATGCTGTGCAGCACTCAGCAGGAAAACATGCACTTCTGAGGGAATGTCCTCCACAGTCTGAAGTGCTTGTGCAGGAAAAGCCTGTGAGCATGCAAGGTGCATGATTTCAGCTATCAAAAATACACCTCATCCACAGACAATAAGCATCCAGGCTGACCTCACCCGCAGGGCGTGTTGGCTCTGTCACATTTCCCGGGTTCAGGCACACTTGCCTGGGAGGAGCAGCGCCCACAGCTGTGTGGAAAAAGTGCTAGAAATACATGGGAGATCTTCAGCTTCCATCCCCAACAGCTGCTCTGACCTCCAGTCCTTCACCCCTTCCAAAGAGCAGCAAAGTCCCCATTGTTTGTAGTGGCAACTGACTTAGAACACTACTAAAGGCAAGGGAGGATTTTTAGGAGACAAAGACACAGTGGAAATGCTGGTTAAGGTCCCTGTTCTGGGAGTCCTGACTCAGACAGCACAGCAAATTGATTTGCACTGATGTTAACATTGCCTTGGATGTGCTCTGTGCCCCAGGACACCCTGTGTGCTGCTCAGACAGCTGCCCAAATCTGATCAGCAACAATAGCTTCAGTATAAGACTACAGAATAATAAATCATAACACAAATGTATCCGTAAACAGATAGGGGTAAATGGATCTGAAAATGATGGGTTTTCCTTCAATGCTAAACTTTGAATGAATTTCAGATTCCTCAAAAGTCTAATTCACCAGGTGTGAAAAAAAAGACAGTAGGACAGTCCTACAGTCCTGACGCCCAATCTTTGCATCCTTCACTGCAATGTTGGGACTCTGCTTTTGATCTACACCCAGGGGTCTTTCCTCGCTGCTGGCTCTGCTCTGCGTCTCCAGATCAGGCTCTTCCCAAAAACTCCTGGAGTCATGTGACTGTGGACTGATTTCAGATTTCCTCATCAAAGGAAAGGAAGGTCATGCTAGCTAGGATAGTTGGAAAATGCAAATTTGAAGGGCTCAGAGAAGCAGAAGATGAATGGTTGTGCTGGATATCATGCTATATTTCAGTATGAAAAGAAGAAAGAGGAGGCAGCTAATTATGAGCTCATCAGTGTTTTCCCAGTGTTCCTAGCTGCGCTTCACATCTCTAAATGCATGAAAACGCATGGTGAAACACAAACGTGTCTGAGGTGTGCAGGAAAACACATTTCCCTATGCACCCAGAGGTGCAGCTGAAATCTGAGTTCAGCCATCTTAGGATATTTGGAACTAATGACAGCATTTCTCAGGGTAGGTAAAATTCAGGGATCTTTCCTATTCCACAGATCTCTCATTCGGGAGCCTCATTTCCCTCTAGCAGCTGCACTAGGAGCACCTGACAGTCACCAGCTGGTGGCTTTCACAGCCTCTTTGGTATCTCATGAGACCTCTCCATTGCAGGGTGAATTCTGTCCCTTTTCCAGCGGGGAAGAGTGGCAGGGAGAGTTGAGGAACCTAGTCATGCATGTCAGAAGCACATGGCCACTGCCCTGATGGGCAACACTCTCACTGAAGTCAGCAGGACCTTCACCTTCTGACCTGGAACTGGGACCACTGCAGCCCACTGCAGCGGTGGGCAGGTCTGAGGGACACACCGGTATTTGCAAACAGCAGTGGGAAGTGGTGATGTGGGAAGCATCCCACTAAGCCGATTTGGACCAGGCATTCTTTCAACCAATCTCTTTTGGCATGTGTGAGGCAGTGCGTTTTCCCCATTGGTTTTCCTGCTGTTGTCCCCAGCCCTCTGCAGACACGGTGAAGGAGGTGATCCAGCTCTCCAAGGACACGCTGGAGAAGATCAACAAGGCCCGCATGGAGGGTCATTACCACGAGGTGAGTCCTGGTACTTCTGCTCTCTTGCTGCACACACGTTGCCCAGGAAAGGAGGCTTTGTTCCCCTCTACATTCATGATTGATGGCTGAAACAACTGCAAAGCACAGCCATGTCTGAGACATCCCAGACTAACCTCTTTTGTAGCGATGACACAAGGACGTTCAGGTGGCTTCCAGCACCTCTGACTGACACAGATGTTGAATCCAGGGCTCCTGGGTGAAACTCATGAGTTACAGGGCAGGTGTAACCAGTCAGCTCTGCCTCACACAAAGAAGGACAATGGGTTTGGGAGTGGAACAAGACCATCAGGGGGTTGTGTTGATCTCTTCAGTGCTTTGTGTTGCTCATTTGTTGGGTGCTGGGGACAGGCGTGTGGTTTGGGTGAACCATGTCCCACCTTGGAGCCCAAGCTACAAGGGCAACGGGTGAGAGAGCTCAAGTGATTTCTTTTCTTCTCCCTCCTTTGCTCACCCAGGAAATAATTAATTGTTCTCCTCAGAGAGCACTCAAGGTTGAGTAATGACCTCTGGGTTTTAACAGTCTTTGGGAAAAGGCTGAATCTCCCTAGAACAGAAATCTGGACACTGACTCATGGCTAGGTCAGTGCAGCTCTGTGTCTCCAGCCCCAAGGCGTCACGAAGAGTGTTCCTTGCATTGAATATTTTCAGGAGATTGGGTGGATGGCACTGGGGTATAAGAGTCCTACAGGCACTTGGTACCTGAATACACCCAGCCTCCTGGAGTCTTTCTTCTCCTGAGCAGTAGATATCACTTTTTCCTCACCAGTTTTATGAGTGTAACCCTGGGAGAGAAAGCTGTGAGTGCCAATCATCTTCCTAGGCTGATGCTTCTCAACAAATCAAAGCACATCCTCTCTTCCCCAACTTTCACAGAGGCTGACTTGGTCTCTGGGACGGCTGTGGACTGTGCAAACCACAGGGTCTTGGTGTGGCAGCTTCAGGCCCAAAGGTGCTTGGACTCACCCTTCCTCTCCCTGCTTCCTCCACCCTCAGGTTGTGAAGCTGTGCCGTGACTGCCTGAAGAAACAGGAGCCTGTGCTGGGGGACACAAACATCTACCTGCTGAGGATCCTCAGCATTGCCTCCGAGGTGCTCTCCTACCTCCAGATGTTTGAGGAAGCAGCTGACTACGCCAAGAGGATGGTGGATGGCTACCTGTGAGTCTGTGCCCTACCTCTGGCAGCTCTCTGTGCTCATGCCATGTTAAGCAGTGTGTTACAGGAATAATTTTTTTAGTCTGTTCCCGTCAGGGTGGTGAAATTCATATGGGGACCTTTTTGTACTGCCAGACAGAGAGGGATCCCTTCTTAAATGCACAAGGGCTCCCAAACACCTTGATTCACTGAACTGGAACTGGTAAATTGCTTAGGAACATCTTCCATTGGCCTTTTTGTTTTGTCTCACAAGCATCTCAGGGCTGCCCTGACAGCAAGACACAGAGCCTGGGTGCAGGACAAAGAGGCTGTGACTGCAGGAGATGGCCTGTTCCCTGCACCCTGCAGGAAGGAGGGGTCAAAGAGGAACCATGTCAAATGCCTCTCACTCACTCTCCTCACTCCTGAATAATACATGGATTTTGTCTTGACTAATTATATGGTCCTGTGATAAAAGTTTAGTGAGAATAAAGAAATTCAGGTTTAGTTCATGTAAATCCAGGGTAAACCTCACATTAAAAATTATGTGTTTTATTATTACTGAGGTTTTATGACAGGATGGATGAGTATTTAACAGAAGAAAAAAAAAAAAAAAGGAAAGAAAGAAAAATAACAGAAACTGTAGAGAAGAGAGAAGAGAGAAAAGCCTAATTCTTCATCTCATTCACTCTCCTGCTGAGGGCATCTCGCACTCATTACTTGTCTTTTTGGTCAGTTCTACCCCAAAAGGCCTGTTATATTTTGTTCTTTTGCAGAGGAGTGACAGAGCCACCTCTCTGGCTCGCAGGCTGGACAAGCAACTTCATGTGCCAGCCCTGGCACTGATCTAATTGACTGAGAGAAAATTCTTTCCCCTCTGTGTTCCTCAGTTTTTCAGACCATGGTGAGGAGCTCAGTAGTTTCCTTTCTTGCTTTAAGTGCCAATTCATAATTCCAAAGAAGCTCTTGAGGGCAGGTTTTCAGCTAAGTCCAAGCAGCTTCTAACTCCACTTTAGCTTTTAAATTTGGATGTAAAGGAGAGGTTTCATTTTTCCCACCTTAGGCACTGAAAATTCCCACATGAAGGGATGCATATGCAGAGGGTAAGATGAACATTTCTGGAGTCTCTGGAATCACCTGTTTCTCTTCCTGTTTTGAATGAGAAATTGGTGATTGTTGCACTGTTTCCCCACTAAATGTGTCAAGCTAAGCTGGTGCCAGCTGAGCTACAGGGTCAGATCTGTGTTCTGTTTGTGCCAAAATACTGACAGAGCATGGTGTTGTCTTGGCATGAGATGACAGAGCTTGGCTTTCTCCAAGCCAGGTGCTGAACTTTCCCAGTTCACATCCCATCTTTCACAACTCATGTTTTTTTACAGCTCTGTCCTTGAGTAATGTGTCCTTGCCCCTTTCTAAGGACACATTTCGGGGGCACCGGCAGCAACAGCCTCTTCACCTAAGTAAACTCTGCTCTTTGGCAAACACATCGTGTCAGTGACACTTTTGGGAACGCAGATTTCTCCTGAACTAAAATTACCCAACGTTTTTCCAGGAAGATTTACCATCCCAACAACGCGCAGCTGGGCATGGCCGTGATGCGGGCAGGAGTGACTCACTGGCACGCTGGCCTCATTGAAGCTGGCCATGGCTTGATCTGCAAAGCCTACGCCATTCTTCTGATAACTCATGGACCTTCCCACCCCATTACCAAAGACCTGGAGGTAGGTGTCATCTCCTGTCTTGTCTCTGCTCTCTGTCTGGGCAAGATTACGGTCAAGCCATAGAAACAACCTCCCCTAAGAGCTGAATTAAGTGCTGACTGCTTCTTACTAGTGCTATGGTTTTATCTAGATTATGTTACATTCTGCTGGGAAATGCATGTCCTTTCTTATTGGACATTTTCATCCCTGACCAACAGCTTTTATTCTGCACCAGAACACAGATGAGAAATGGCAGCTGAGCCCCCGAATCTTCTTTGAAATTGCTGTGCCAAAAGACAGAGCCCCCCATTCTCCCAACAGGCTGATTTCACTGCTCTCAGATGGATGACGTTGCAAGTTGAGCAGATCAAATTACACGTGGTGGATGTGCCCAGTTTACCGCCTGATCTTCTTTATTGGTGTCCATTCTTCTTTATTTACCACTCCCCACTCCTTCTGAGCAGCAGTGTATTTGTTTCCTCAGATGACTGACAGGTGCAATTCCTAGCTTAGAGTCAAGAGTGGAGATCCCAGGGAATTACATCTGCTCAGACTTGAGGAATTATTTACAATTGCAGCTGGGGATCTATTATTTCCTTAGCCCCTAATTCACTTCATGTGACCTGTTTGCTTCATAGCATTCTCCTTTATTACCCCCCCCAAAATTATAGGATACCAGATGAAATCCTTTATTGATGCCTTAGTCCCCATATAGCAGGGCTATAAGCTTTAGTAGTGCAATTTTTGATCTTCAGAAAAATTAGTATCTACTACCTGAAGCCAACCTGTTGACTGTTTTCAGATGTGTAGCAAAGAATGAGACACAGCACCTCCATTTCTGTGTTTCCCTTCACTTTTTAGGAAGAAAATAGTGGCTATATGGCACATGCTTATCTCTGTGCTCCTAAACAAAGGGTTGAATAAATGCACAGATGGGTGTAAAAATATATCCTAGAATCTCTTCTGATCCTTTGCTGCAATGCAGCACTAGGAATGGCTGCTGCTGATTGATCAGGGGTGTAAAGGGTGCAACTGTGGGGCTGAGCAACCCTCTTCTCCCACTTGAGGTGACCACCATCCTGGTGATGGGCCAGCCCAAGGGCCAGCCCCGGCGTGTGGATGGGAAGTGCACTCATTTCCTGGCTCTGCACAGCATCACCTCTTGGTCCTGCATGGATTTGGGGAGCACGAGGCTTCCCAGTAGCCTGTGGAAAAGCTGGATGTGGGAGAGGCTGATGCCTTTTTCAGTACACAGGCAAAGGAGAGTGAGAAAGGAGCAGAATATCTGTGTCAGCTTTGGTCCTGCTGACACTGAGGGCGAGGTGCCTCAGTCACTGCACGGCCCAGGGCATCCCCTGGGGACACTGCCTGTGTTTGATCCCCTTGCTTGGAGGGCCTCTGTGTCACAGGGTTTGTAACCTGCTGCGTCCCTCAGGTCATGCGTGTGCAGACGGAGATGGAGCTGCGCATGTTCCAGCAGAACGAGTTCATGTATTACAAGATGAGGGAAGCTGCCCTCAAGAACCAGAAGATCCAAGTCATGCCTGAACCCAGCAATGAGAACACGCCAAGCCTCTTCCACAAAAAGGAATGAGCCCAGAGCTTGACACCAATTCATCCTGCAGGGTAACACCATCTGTGGCACTTCCAAACACTGGGAATGTGATACACGAGGATTTCTTCCAGTGGCACAAGTCTGGCAGCATGGACCTGCTGGGGGAGCATCCTGAAAGCTCTCCTGAGGGCTTAAAGCAGAAGAGGTCCTGGCAGAAACAACATCCCTTTTTCTATCACTAAGGCATTAAATAATCAAAGCAAAAAACCCTGTTATAAAATTATTTACATTTTTATTGGAAGCCTGTTTCTCTCTTTACGCGTCCTGATTCTGAATTCCTTTATTTAGTTTTGATTGATTTTTCCTAAAAGGTTCTACCACTTCCTTGGGATGACATAATTTCTTTCCAGTGGTGTCCATGGGATGATAGAAGTGGGAAGCCAAGAAGTCTCATGTACACCTGTGGGCAATGAACGCAAACTGAACAAGACCCACAGATGGTGTTTTGTGTTAAATGAAATTTTTCTGATGAAAAACAGCTGGAAAATTATTCTGCAGCTGGCACAGGTGCAACATCAAACTGTGGGCCACTTGCAAGTGAGACTAACTGGGATCCCTACATCAAGATAAGTTAATTGAGATAAATTATTCTCTTTAGTTACAAATCAGAAAATGTCAGCAGTGATGGACATGGGGCCATGCCAGAAGCCAGTTGCTATAGTTTGGTGCACTGGCTGGGGGGATTGTTCTAACTGGACAAGCGGTTTCCAGGGAGGGGAATCCACCCTTGCTCGTCTTTAGGGTGAGTTGGGGCTCTGATCCCTTAAAACACCTGCCTTTAAGCTTAAGTGTTTAATCAATTTTGTGCTGAGAAAAAAAGGATAGTCCATAGATCAGCTACCAATGGACTGCCAGCAGAACTAAGCAGAAGTCTAATGGCTAAAGTCAGGTTTCTAGATAAAAAAATATATATATTTGTTGTCTGCCCATATGTCTCAAAATCCAACTGATTTCCTGCCACTTCCAGTGGCAGCCAGGAGAGGAACAGGTTTATTCAAGAATCTCCTACCTGCTCCTCAGAACAATGACAAGAAAACAAAACCAGGGCTTTTCCTCTTTGACATTTCCCAGTGATTTTGCTGATGTTTCTCCAGATCTGAGTTCACTAAAGACCAACATCTGCTTTTTAGGCACTGTATAGCTAAGCCCTTCCATTTGTCTGTGAGGTCCCTCTGCTGCCCTGTGTAACAATCCATATTGGCTCAGTTCTTGGCATGAGGATCAGTGTTGATCTGTGATATGAAAACCTTTCCTGAGCAGAGAGGAGTCCTGGCACCAGTCTTGGAAATGGGAGAGAAGAGGGAAGAGTCTCCCTTCCTGTGTGCAGCAGAAAACCACATCTCCATTTGGCCTGAAGTGCCAAGAAAGAATAAAGGAGATGGCTTTGGTGCTCAAGCAAAGTTTTGATTTGGGTCAACAACCAGCCCATCTCCTGCCAGGAGAGAAAACCTGTATTTCACCCTGGAAGGAGTGTTTGATTCCAGTTCAACCCAATTTATCAGGTGCAGCTTGGGGTGAAACACACAATGGATACTTGAAGGCAGTTGTGACCCTCCTGCAGATGGGGAGGAGATGGGGACAGGGTGGCCAGAGCCCATAGGGTTGGATCCTACTGCAGAGGTGTGAGGATGAAGGCAGCAGCTGGTAGCCTGTGCTGATTTCTTTCCCAAGGCTGCTTTCTAAACAGGATCCATCTAAACCAAATTCTTTGGCCCTGCTGGTCACTCTGATCACATTGGCCATGTCTGTAAGGAAAGGGAACAGAGCCCTTTTCCTGCTCAGTGCTTCCCAGCCCAGATCAGCCATGGGTGCAGGACCCACCGGGGCATTCCCAGCAGGATGCTGGCACCTGTCCCCAGGAAAGAGCTGGAAGAACACTGATGTGCATGTGTCACTCAGTGGTTCTGAGCCTGTGCCCTGCCTCAACTCATTCCCCAACATGAGCACACCCTTAGCTCAGTTTGTTGCCAAATTTCTGCCACTGCTTCCATGAGCTTTGGAGGCTTGTGTCTATTTATAGTAGCAGTGAAGAGGCTGATGACAATGAAGAGGCTTCAATAAAAATTTTATTTTACTGGACACATTTTACACAGTAAAATATGTGTAAGATGTCTAGATCCTCTTGCTGACTCTCTTGAGGGTGACATCACCCACGGTCATTGTCTGAAAAAGAAATGGAAAGTGTCAGCTTTTTATGAATTTGTAGTATCATTGAAGATCTCAAGTTGGAAGGCACACATAAGGATCATCATGGTATTTAGCTCCAAACTGTAATTAGACCTGGTCTTGCAAATCAAAACAGGATTGATCCCCAGTCTATCTCTTTTAAACTGAATTTTTAAAGCTTTGGATTTCTTCATGAGTACCCCAAAGCAGGTAGGGATAAGCTGGCATCCCTCAGCTGGGATCAGTTTGCCTCACCCTTCTTTTCTAGGAATGCCAAGTCCTGGCACATATCTATTCCTCAGGGTAGGTAAGAACATGCCCTCATTACCCAAAACTTTGATGAGTTGCTCCTAAACTGGGATCTTAAAATGTACTTTCTGGATCACACTCTAATGAGAAACTGCCTTCAGTTTCTGGTTGCAGAGCCTGTGTGCAAGCATGTGCTCTGCTCCAGCACCTCCCAGTGCCTCTGTACCTTCCTAGGGCAGGCCCCTGGGGGCAGCTCTGTTATTCCAGCCACCACAGCCCTTCTACACTTACGTAGGTGATGGTGTCTCCGTTGAGCTCTGTGACGGAGTTCATCCCTTTCGCCTGTGCGACCAGTTTGTTGTTACCCTCCATCTGCACAACAACCTGGTGGAAGACAGAAGCATCCATGTTATTGCTGGAGACCACCTCGACCCCTGCATTTTGTTCTTCCCTTGCTGTAGCAGGAGGGGACTGCAGAGCTACCTGAGCTGCACATTTAAAAAGGCTACAGACAGCACCAGCACCCCCAGGGCAGCTGTCACTGATCAATGAAATTAATCAAATAAATAAGACAGCAAAGCCCATTTCTGTGTATCTGTCTTGCCCAGCTATAAGATATGTTCTTTTCCTCCTGAGCTGCTGATGTACAGAGGCTAAAACTCTTCTAATAACTGCTTCTCCCTGGTTTGTGGCAGAGGGTGTGCAGTGATGCTGGAATCGTGACACAGCTGGTACAGCTCTCAGAGCCCCATCCACAGGGCATTTCTTTAGTGGTCATCCCTCCTGCTTTCAAAAGTCCCTGCAATTCCATCTTCTCCCGAGGCAGAGATGAGAGGCAGTATTCGCCAGCGGTGTTGCCTTGACATTGTGTCATTGGAAACTGATGTCCAGGAGCAGGAGCCGACCCAAGTTCAAGGGTGGTAACTCCCCACCTTGCCAAATCATCTCACCCAGGGTAACCTGAAGCAGTGGGAAAAGCTAGCAGAGAAGCTAACAGCTACTGGGACTTAAAAGCAGAGATTTATTGGTTTATGATTCATTGTCTGATTTTTCTACATTACCTTTGAGTCAACACAAAGCAGAGGTATGTTTTGTGTTGCAACATGACACAAAGTCAATCCTTTTCCACCTCAAATCTTTCAGAACTCTTCCTGTCAAAATTTTTTACCAAAGCATCTCTATCCCCCTTTTCCAATTGGGATACTAAAACATTGGCTTCTAGTGTTTTCCAAAGTGACTATTAAAATGGATATAGAAATGCAAAGCTTCTTCAGCAGGAAGCGCAGTACATTAATTAATACCTGTGGTATGGTCAGTCCCTTTGCCCAGAGGGAATGGTTGGAAAGGAAATTTAATATCCCTGAGCCCCCACAGCCCTGGCAGAGGAGGGGCTGCTCACTCACCTTCACTTTCTCTCCATTCATCAGCTCTATCTCACTCTCCTCCCCGATGGTGAACTGGTTTTTTATCACTTTGGAGCCAGTGGTCACAGTCATTGAGAAGTTTTTCCCATCCTGCACAATTTCTGAGATGCTCTTGAGGTCCTTGCCCTTCTGGATCTGGTCCTCAGGGAGCCCTGCCCAGGAACAAGAGACATTGAGTGAACAGTGGAGCCATCTGAGGGCAGATTGCTGCCGCTGAACAAATCAGTGTAGCAGGATTTGGGGACCTAGAGTTGGGAACATTTCTATTCCAGTGTGGAAAAACCCTGCAATGATGATGCTTCCTCAAGAGCCATATGTCCCTGAGTCTGACAGGGAGGAAGATCAATACTGTCATCCTGAGTTTTGTGTGGGAACTGGACATGTCCCATGTCTCGCTGACCTGACTGGGAGCAGAAACATCACCTCTCTAAGGATACATCCTGCTTTCCTTCCTTCACTGACAGGCAAGGAAAAATGGATTAAGTCAAGACAGAATAAAGGAACAAAGCAGGTTTTTTAATGAGATTCAGGGTTCCTCAGAACCAGCTTATAAAATCTTCTCCCAAAGCCTGAAGGTGATCTGACAGGTAGAGCCCTTCTGGCACATAACTGTGCAGAAATAGTGCAAAGCCCCCTGGATCCCTGCAGGACCACATTCCCTGTCACAGACACAGGTGAAAATCTATCAGAAACATTCATCATTTAGCATTTAAACAACACTGACTATTTTTCTGATGAATGGTGGGATGTGAGGCTTGGCAGCTTCGCAGCACAGTGGCTGAGCAATGTCCTGCTTGCCCTCAAATTTCACAGGCTGATGGAGCAGATCTGCAGTGCCCTTAAGCCACCAAGGTCCTGCTGGCTTATCACATGTGTGCAGGACTCAGCCACACTGGCCAGTGGCTGCAGAACCTGCCAGGACTGACTTCCTGCAAGCCATAAAACTTGACCCATCATCTCTTGGCCCCGCACCACAGCCAGAGAGATGCTTTCTCTTCTATTCTGAGGTCACATCTCCACAAAAATACATTTAAAATCCCAATAATTACAAGGTGACAGGCAGAAATAGGAACATCTCAGAGATGTCTCAATCTACATCATCAGCACAGTTGGCTCCCAAAAATAAGTGGGATCTGCAGAGACAAAGCAGCACGTAGCACACGCAGGCACTTACCGATGGCTCTCATGAAGGGCTCAAAGTTTTCCTGGGACTGGAGCTCGTATTTTCCAGTGAAGCTCATGGTGGAAAGGCTCTCTGTGCTCCTAACACAAGAGAAGGTGCCTTGCTAGTTAGCAGAGCTTGGTTTTATATCATCCTTCTGCCTTAAAAGTTGGCCAGAGGTAAAATGATGTAATTGGTTTATGGGCATGTTCAAACATTAACGTAAAAGTGGGCAATGGTCAGTGATAAATTGCTCTACATTTTACAGACTGCAATTTACAACGTGGGGGCAGGGAAAACCCCATAAAATATATTTATGGAGGTGGCAATGTGGCATCCATAAACAAATGATGAAAAAAAAAAAAAAAAGTGCAAAGAGCTGCATTATCACGGGAAGGAGCCAAATCATCTAATCAATTTGCAGTCTGGAAGCATGTGTCTGGAGGAGGACAATGTGGTGACTGAGTGTCCCCTGGAGCTGACACTGGGGGGTTTCTGCCCACTGGCATGTGCATGGCAGGTCTTTCGCAGGCAGAATAGTGGCTGCACACTGGCAGGGACTGACTCGCTCACAGACCTGTGCTGGTGGGCTTTGCTGTAACCCAGATGTAGCAGCAGCACAAAGCCATCGCTGTTCCCTAAGAAAAATACTCAAATCAACTCCTGCCCTTGCACTGGCCCACCTGAAGACTGCAGTTTGTATCAGGCTCCAGCTCTACGGTCCTGTGTGGATAAAGAGCTGGTGTCATTAGGGATCTACCAAACTGCCATCTCCTCTCCCCAGAGGAGCCACAGTCACTCATGCACTGAAGAAACATTTCAGCCCTTAGAGCTGCAATTCTCCCAAGTGCCACATCAGAAGAAGGGCCAGCAGCAACCTCCCTCCAAAGCAGGACTCCAAGCTGGCCTCCTCTTTCAGTTCTGTCCCTTTGGCTGAACATCCCAGATTGCTTTATGGCATCTGAGCATCCATCCTCTGGGTCTGGACTCCCAGGCTTGGCTTCTTGCCTTAATGAATTCCTTCTCCCTCCCAAAGTCAGCTCACATTTTTGTCCTTTTTTTTGAAGTGAAATCATGTGTAAGAATGAAAAAGACCTATCTCCTTCTGATTTGGAGATGCTGTCAGAGCCTTCTGTTGCTGTCTGTCTGGCTGCTGCTGCCCCAGCCCCACTCTCCGTGCTGCAGTAATGAGCCTCATTTTCTGGTTAATTAGTACAGGCAGCATCTGCCAGATGAGGAATGAGAGGGAAAACCTTGGCTGCTGGAACAGACAGTTGATGAAGTTGGCTGGGAGTGGGGGAAATCTGTAGGGACATCATCCCTGAGCACCATGGATGGAGCCAGGCAGGTTCAGAGAGCATTCCTGGAGGGGCTTGACTCAGCAATTTCTCCAAACAGCTTTTCGGCTCTTTTTCCATTTTATTCCCTCAGGAATGATGCTGTGTTAGGAACTGCCTGCCTCAGGTGAATAACCTGGTGTCACACGGGGCTGTGCTGGCATGTCCCTTTTCAGTGTCCTCTTCATGGGGACAGTGGTGACTGACCTCTTTTGCTGTGTCCTGGCAGCAGCCTGAGCTGGAAGACCCCTGCCTCCTGTCAGCCCATGTTCTCTGGCCATGAGCCACCTGGAAGCACATGTGTGCTGCCTACATTTTCATGCCCTGGACCTCCAGCTGTCCCTCCAGGCAATTCAGGTCCCTCCTCTTTGCATGATGGGGAGGGAGATTAGGCTTGAAAAAACTGCAGAGTTCCCAGGCCCACAGTGCCCATGGAAACTAAGGTCCTAAGGGCTGGATATCACAAATCAAACCTTAAAAGAGGAATATAATTGTCCAGGACTCACTTGGTAACTGGGCAGAGTTCTTTCCATTCACAGAAATGGATAACTCATGAGGGAATTCACCCTGTTTGGAACCCAAGTTGTTTTCTGTAGGTACCCTCTCCTCCTCAGCTTACTGTGAATAGCTGTAGCATATCTGCGCTCTTAATTTGCTATTGCTTAAGTGAAGACTATGGATCACTGTCAGAAAATTTGGAAATGTGGCTAACTGATTTTTGATCCATGAACAAAAATAAAACATCTTTGTGTTCTGTTGGGCACAACATTATTTTATTTTCTTTAGCAAAGAAAAGCAGTTTGTATTAAAGAAAGGAGAAATGCTTATTGAATGAAATTTGGCCAAGGTAATTATTATCTAGCCAGGCCTGCTAAGCAAATGGCAGGTGAGATAAACTTAATCTCAATAGCAAAGTTCAGAATACTTGTACCTGTCCCTAACAGAATATGACATCTTTTAAAATATCATATAATTTTAACTTTCCAGGGCCAAGAGAACGCACCTGATTTGCATTAACATGAGGCCATGTCAATTGATAATTTGATTAAAGTAAATCCATACCCTAAAACTTGAATCAGGTTTGTATAAAGAGAAAAGGCATAGATCATTTTCAAAAGTCATTGAGGAAGCTACATCTTGAGGGAACTCAGCAGGTACTTCTGTCTTTAAGTTGCTTCAAAAATAAATCAGAAGGTCTTGGAAGCTTGTCAAGGAAAACAACAACAACAACAAAGATTGAAGACTCTTTATTTCTGCTTCTTATACCTGCATCAGAGATAGGGACACGCAGAATTTCTCAGGCAAGAATATCACCAGTGGATCAGCCATGGTTTTGGCCAAATTTTAAATCCCACCTTCTCTGTCTCCCTGGGAACTCATCCTTGGTCTCCAACCTCCACCTCTTAAAGGAGAGGTGCTCAACCCAAAACCTCCCAAACTGCAATTTGTGGCTGGTGCCTCATGTTATAACATCTACAATCAAGAAGAGTTTGGCTCTATCACCTCTGCAGCTGCCTCTGGAGCAGTTGCATCCTTTTATGACATCCCCTCAACCCTTCCCTGGGATTTCTGAGTTCAGCTCTCACTTTCACTCAGTGTCTGGGAAGCCACCCTCCTACCTGCACTCCTTCTTGATGAGTTGGACACTATGTCCAGATTTTGAGGTTTAAGGCTCCTACAGGAAAAAAAAAAGAAAAAAAAAAAAAGAAAAAAAAAAAAATCTTTGCCACCTCCAGTTCAAACTGAAATTCGTAATTAAATTCTAAACTACAAAAATGACTTTACAGCCAAAGCAATGTATGGGGAGAGGCACTTTCCTGTAGCCCAGGGGAGGGTCCCTGGCAGCCTTGTGGAGGTCTGGGCATGTCTTCATGCATCTCTCCTCTATCACCTCACTCACTGCTCTTATCTATCCCACCAGTGACCCCCCAGACTTCCATGGGCCCAGCACCTCAGTGCTTTGGGAAGCTGGGGCCAGGCTCTACACTAGGATTTTCTTGGCCCAAATGTGAAAGGCTACAAGCCAGGACCTTTGATGATTCAGTCCTGGATTTTTCTAGTGCAGGTCCAGTTGAACACCCTAAAACCCCTGGCCATATTTTTTTTTTAAGCTTGGTCACAAGCTTGCCAGTCACAGATCCCCAGGTGGGCTCCCCTCTGTCTCAACCTATAGTATTGTTGGGTAATTCTATTTCTGCTGCCCTTGAACCTGGGAACTTGGTCTGCTGCCAGGTTTTCACATCTCTGGTACGATTATTTTGAACCTTGAGGAACAAAGGTTTCTTCATCAGGCCACATGGCTGCATTGCTTTGAAAGGCTGGATGGGATGGAGAAGATGCTCCTGCTTCCCTGAGCTCTCCACCCCTCTTGGTTTTCTTTGTGCTGTGTTACCAAGACAGCATTGAGATTAAATACAGCACCCTTCCCAGATTTTTCTCTTTTTAAAATGCCCTTGGCAGTCTGCTGAGATTCCTGCCTCCAAGCTGCGGATGTGCAAGCACCATTTCATATAGGTTTAGATTAGATATGTCATTATCAGAGCCCTGATTAGAATGCCAAAAGCACTAGTTTGTGCAGAGAACTGCTGCTTGATAAAGTTTTCCATCGATGCTGATATTCAGAGAAGGGCAGCCCTCAGCCCTTGTCATCTTATTGCAAAGGTACCAAAGGGGGCAAAGGGTTGGTGTTACTTCTTCAAGGTCAAGGCAGCTAAAAGCAGTTTAGCTCTGCTTATCAATAATCACCTGGGGAGCAGAGCTTACAGAAGAGTTGGACTTTGCTGCTGGGATCTTGGATTAGGGTAGGAATTAAGATGCTGGCTCTGCCACCCACTCCCCATTTTCTTGCCTCCAACATCTGTGGTGTAGTGCTGTGGCCTCTCTCCAGGCACAGGGACCCCTCTGCTTATGCCCTCAGAGGATGTGTATTGTCCTTGCAGCTCAGCCTTTGGTGGGATGAAGCTGCCCTCCATCCCACAGCCAAGCTCATGGAGTCAGGGTAAAGGACTGAAAATGGTGCTAATTGCTTAAGGAATTAGTTTGTGCCAGGGCAAGGAAAGAAAATGTTGGGAAAGAAATAGAGCCATTAGCAGTCAATGTTCTTGAGTGAGGAAGATCTGGAAGACACCCACAAAGCAGAGCCAGTGAAGATCTAACCAATGGTGCATCTGACCCCACCACACATCTGCAGTGCAAATGTCTCCCTCTGATCCAGGCACACGAAGAGCCCCTGATACACAATTGGGAAAAGGAAACCTTCATCTGAGCAAGTGCAGGAGATTGGCGTGTTGGCATGGAAAGGGCAGCAGCCTCCAAGTGCCCACAGGTGAACTCCAGTCCTGGAGGGACACTTGGCTGTCACTGTGGACCAGTACTCACCCGTCCAGCTGTGCTCCCCTTCATCCTGATTTATCAAGCACAGTGCCTCACTCAGCACTCCTCACAAAGGGTTACAGCTGATCACTCAAGGAGAGCATCTCGAGGCCAGACAAGCATGGGGAGGAGCCTGTTCCTGTCTCTCCCTGAGATGAATACATAACCACAATATATATATAAAATGAAGGAAAGTCCAGGCAATAACTCCTAAGACCTTCCCTAGCAGACAGTGCTCCTTGGCTGGGGAAAGCAATGAGCCAAGAGTGATGCACCAGCCAGAGGGTCAGTGCTGAGGCAGGACACACCTGCGAGGAGGGCAGAGAACTGCATGGAATCCAACAGCAACTGAGTTTTCACCAGGTTCAAAGCCACAGAGGTGCTCCATGGAAACAACCATGGTGCCAGAAAGACCAAAGCTGTGGACAAAGCCCAGGATTGGCACTGTCCATGTCCCACTTGGTCCTGTTGTGTTTTTACAGTCAAAGTGCCTCCCGGAGCACAGGTACCCCCTCTTTGCACATTATGGAGCCTGACTTTCCCAAGGTCACCAGGAGAAGATGATAAAGCATCTTTCTTGTCCAGTCCCTAACTGGGGGTTGTAGAGCCCATATGCCATGGGATTGCAGATTTTGATTAAAAATGTGGCTCAGGGCTATAATGTAAACTTCAGCATGGTAGAACCAGATTGCACAACCTTCTCCAGGTAACAGCTTCTCCAATATGCCACTTGGGAAGCCAGAGCTGCACAATTCCTTGAGCTCCCTTTCTGCTCTGCCTTTATGCACTTTGGCCAACAAGACTCAAACAGCAACACAGATGTCTTTGACCTGGTTGTGAAACACCTTGCTCTGAGGAAAGAACATTGCACCTTGATGTGGGGAAAGGGCTGATGTGCTGGCACCTCCTTGCCCTGCAAAATCACCAGAGGTGGAAAAGCCTGTATGAGCACACTTACAGGCAAGAGGAGGTGATCCATGTGGAAGTTCTCCCTCATGACATCTGAAATACTGGCAATTTAGATTAGATTTAAAAAGTAGGGGAAAGTGTCAGCGTGAAGCACAAAGAAATCACACGCAGACAAGAGATTTCTGCAGAGGTTCTTCTGATCCAGCTTCCAGCTGAAAAGGTGGAGAGAAGAGACCCCTTTGTTTATTCTTTTACTTTTATACATTTGTGGGTCTAGCAGAAGATTGGCTTTTTGGGGTTTCCACCCCTCAGCCTCAGTGGCCAGACGAATTGTCAGTTACAATTGTTTTCAGGTTAGAAATATGCAAACAAAGGACAAAGAATGAAAAACAAAAGATTTGTTTATATTACTTCTGTGGGAAAGGTAGAAAAACTGCTCTAATGTTCTACAGTAACTAAAAGATCTGACTCCATTTATGAAAATCAAAAGGCGAGTAAAGAAACTCAGAAAAACCAGGGTAACAGGAAAGAGCCACCTTTGCTGTAACAAAGATGCAGCTTTGTACAGTTTTGTTTATTTGCAGTCATATAATTATGTCTTATATCTCCTTGACAGGAGACTCAAAGAAATAATTCTGGGTGCATGTTTGCCTGTGCAGCTGCAAACATTCTGAAAACTTCTTTTGCTCCCTTCCTAGTGTAGGTTCTGAGCCTGATTAAGGTGTGGATCTATCTCTGAGAAGGCAGAACTGAAATACTTTGACTTCTGGCCAGACCTTGCAGTTTCTACATGGAATCTCCCTGTTTTCCCTGTGAATGTTCACACTTTTGTACATGAGAGGGCAGGGGCCAGTAACTTCAACAACCCCCAGTGATAAGCTCCTATGATTTTTCTCAGCCCCTGGGAAGTACTTTGTACAGGGTAATAAATGGCATTGTAAAATCCCAAATATCCTGGTCACTGCCCTTCTGGGCCTGCTGGGTGTTGTCTGGGTCACTTACAAGTCTGAAAACTTTTGTTTGTGTGCATTTTTCAGACCCCAGACAGCTTGTGGGCAGAGACAGGACTGGGAGATACGGGGACATTTTTGTGCTGCTCAGGGTTTTTTAATTAAATTTGGTGGTTTTTGGACTTGGATGAGAGTTGGGGTCCTTTCTGTGTGCCCTTTTCTGAGTGTCTCACTGGGGACAGGAGAGATCTTGCTGAAAAGAAGGTGATAAAATCCCAGGATGGGTTTCTTTGGGGAGAAGATGGGTGAACACGAAGAACCTCCTTCCCACCCTGGATCAGCTTTGTATCCAACACTCCTGCCGCGGATCACCGCCCGTGCTTCCTTTTCTTCAGCTCCAAAACTTTGGAGATGTGTTTCCCAGACACCTTTTGCTGGAATAGCTGGGTGGAGGGACCTGTGGGAGGGTGGAAAAGGCTGGATGAGATGAGGGAAAGGGATGTGCATCGCCTCCAGGATGCCGGGACACAAGGCACTGCCGCCATCTAGTGATGTGGGACTCGCCGGTGGCTCCGGCAGAGCCGCTGCTCCACGGCGCTCCTGGGGATGCTCTGCCGGGGACCCCGAGCCAACGTGCCTCCGGTGCTTGGGACATGCAGAGGGGCCCACTTTGCTGGAGAAGATGAAAAAGCTGCTCAGAAAACACGAAGCTGAGAGAGCACGATTGCTGTGCTTCACTTTGAGTGCTGCAACGCTGGGGGCTGAGACAGGAAATTTTAGGGGGATTTGCGCAGGGAAATAGATGAAATTTTGCTGTTATACATGTCTTTCTGCTTCCTCAGTCCTCGACACGCTTTGGGATACCTTTGGAAGGTGGAGAGGCTGAGGAAATTCTACCTGGAGGGATGAAAAATTATTAAAAAAAACCCAAAAAACCAACCCATTGGTAAAGTCTGATTGCAGCCTTATCTGGGGTTTACAAATACAGGTGATTCCTGACATATGAGTCCAGAGACCACGAACTACTCAGGAAAGGGCAAAGTGGAATTGCAAATCCCAGCAAGAATATGAAGGTGCTGAGTAAGACCAGGTTAATTAGAGGCTATTACATTTTCCAGCTCTTCATCTGTTGCTGTAGTAGATGAGTCCTGACAGGCAGCTTGGACACACTCCTCCACTCCTTTTCTTAAAAATTCAAAATAATATCAAAGAATCATAGAATGAATCATGGAATCACAGAATGGCTTGGGTTGGAAGGGACCTGAAAAATCAACTGGTCCCAACTTCCCTGCCAGGGGCAGGGACACCTTTCACTGGATCAGGCTGCTCAGAGCCCCACCCAAAATGAAATGCCACTCTAAACCTGAGTGCATGGAAATCACAGGGCTGAGCATGGGAAAGCCTCTCCAAGTAAACGGCACTGCCATCCTCTTCTGTGTCCCAGGCTGTGTTCTGTGCCCACGTGTGACTGCCACATCAGCAGTCACTGCACCCCAGAATTAACCACTGACCTTGTTAGTGAGGGTTATCACTGCTGATAGAGCCAGGGCAGAGCTGTGGCAACAGCCTCTTTGCAAATGCAGAGCAGCAGCTATCCTGGTGCAATTTTTTTTTTTTTCCCAGGGCTCCTGAATCCCAGAGGGATGTAATGCTGAAGGCATCATCAATCTCTTTGTAAGCTCTCCACTTGGAAAAAAAAAAAAAATTAGATGCATTAATAGAGTCATTTCACACAGGTAAAACACATATTGAAAGAATTAGCCATATGGTAAGTGAATTCCCAAAGGCATAAGGTCCCATGCTGGCAGGAATAGGTGAGGTCTCATTGAAGTGTGCTGGGTGACTCTTGCAAAGATGTACATTGGTGATATTAAATATTTGCATCAGTAATAAAAACTATCAGCTTGTGCAGTCCTTCCTATGGATTTGACCCTGTCCTTGCTCTAGCCTGAATTTGAGCTGAGCTCTAAGTGTGCTCTGCCTCTGCATGAGCAAGGAAGGAAAATCCTGAATTCACCTTGGCACACTATCATGAGAAAGGGAAGAGGTTAGAACAGAGGAGGCAAACCTCATATCCTGCAGCGTTTGTTAGTTCCTTTAGTTCTAATATTTCACTGTTTTGTCCAGAGATACTATTTGCAGGTTTTTTGGTCAGCTACCACTGGAGCATGTTGAGGAGCTGAGACTCTGTTTTGGAGATATCAGCCACTCCCCTCAGCATCCAAGTAAACCTGGGGGCTTCCAGTGACTCCAGGGATGGTGATGGGGAGGTTTCACCAGGGATTGAAGCCTGAAGAACAAGGTCCAGCCTTGCTGTTTTATCCAGAACCTTCTGAAAAGACCTGGACCCACATCTGGAATGGGGACAGACCTCCATTACAGGGTGAACACCCCACTGCATGCCAGTGGGCCACAAGGATGTGGTGACTACAGGTACGGGGAGGACTGTGGGGTCACAGCAGGTTTGGATGGCTCAGGCTTCATCTTTGCAATGTCATGAGGAATACTGAGCACAGAGATGGTGGGGAGATGCAGGCTGGTTGGTAATACAATCTGTATAATTATAGATAAGTAGATTCCTTCCTAGCTGATTTCCTAGACGTATGTTCTGCTCTGCCCCACTGTTCGAGCTCAGATATATTATTAAAAAGCTTCTGTTTGCTTCCTGCTCTGCCACAGCTGCCCTGTTCAACCTTGACAACACCATTCACAGGCAGCTCTGTCCAGAGCCTGAAATTTACCTACTGCCTCTACCTGAAGAGCCTGCAGAAAGAGTCTTTGGGATGTTGGGTGTGGAAAATTCATTTTCCACACCAGTGTCCAGGGCAGTGACTGGACCACTCTCTACCAGAGACTTTTCTCTTTGCTCCAGTTAGAACCATAAGACTAATGAGAGAGAGATGACGTATTTAGGGTCAGACTCCAGTGCTTTGGCAGTGATGTGTCTCTTGCAGCAGACGTGGGCTCCGTGGCTCAGAGCAGGCTGTTATCAGCCATCCTTTGTACCTCTGCTCCTGCCTGCCTGGGCTAAAATCCTTCTGCTTTTTCCAGCACTGAGCTGTGCCCTGGGTTTGTACAGCCACCGGTCCTGTGCTGACCTTGCCCTTCTAAAAACCCTGCTTGTGTTAAAATTAAAAGCAGCAAAAGGATGCACAGCCCTTCCCTGCATAGAGCTGGATTTTTTTTTTTTTTTTGCACAACATGTCTCCTCTCTCTTGTGCCTCGCTTTCCTCGTTGATGTGACAGGGCTGTTGAGAGAGAGGCTGAGCTGAGTTCCAGACTGATTGTGCTTGCCAGGGACTTCAGAGGTTTCCTGACCCAAACCCTTCTTTAAGCAGCTTCAACCTCAAGTTTAAATCCAAACTCACGCATTAGTCGGGTGTCTCCACGTTTCCCCAGTCGAAATTTTAGCGTCTCCAGGGCTATACGAGAGACCACAAGGTCTCCATGCCCTGTGCCCGATCACTCTCAGCTTAAAAACTCTCCTAATATTTAACCAGGTTTCCCCCTCGCTGCAGCTGGCACCCGCTGCTCCTTGTCCCGACTCCTGGCAGCAGCAGAAGCAGCCGAGCCCCGTTTTCCCCCGGCATTCCCATTCCCAGGCTTGCTGCAGGCCGTCTCTGCGCCGTGGCACCGGGAACACCGGCGGCTGGCAGCGAGGGACGAGTTTTCCGTGAGCACAAGTGCAAAGGGTGGCCGGGCAGGGAGCGGTGGCCGCGGCTGGTTCGGCCGCTTCCCCGCGCTGTGGAGCCGCGCTGAGGGGCGGCGGCCCCGGCCCGGGGCCTGAGGTGGGCACAGCCGCGGGCTGCCGGCGCCAGGGGGAGCGGCGGCCGCTCGGGGCATTGGCGCCGATCCGGGGGAATTTAGCTCAGCCCTTCCTACGCTGCGTCAAATCCTGTCCTTAGTTTAACCCCTTTGGACAAAATCAGCCTGCTCTAAAAGCATAGTGTGTTTTTTTGGTGGTTTTTTTTTTTCCTTTAACTTTAAAGTTCCAGCTTTTGCAAACAGCCCACAAAGGGACATGACGCGCTTCTGCTGCGACTTCTGCGCCGTCAGGGCTTTTCCTCACGGGGGAAGCGTCTCCACGGGCAGGGTGGAGGGAAAGCGGGATAAGGAGGCTTCAAGCTTGGCACAAAGCCCAGGCAGCCTTTCCACCCCCTGCAGAACTCCCTGACCCTGCTTGCTCCAGCTTCCTTGTGGGAGGAGGTGGTTTGTTCCCTGGGCAGTTCTGCCTGCCCACAGGGCAGGTTTTGGAGGGAGTTGTTTTGGGATGAGGGCCTGTTCCTGGTGTGGGGGTGCCTTGGGTTGGTGGCAGTGATTGTGATGCCTCCCCAGCAGCCATGGAGTATGTCAGCACACGGGGAGGCACCAGGGCCGTGGACTTCGAGGGAGCCCTTTTCTCTGGCTATGCACCCGATGGGGGCCTCTTCATGCCCCAGCACATCCCCTCGCTGGACAGGGACACCCTGCAAAGGTGGAGCAGCCTTTCCTACCCTGAGCTGGTGAAGGAGCTGTGCTCCCTCTTCATCCCGGCCACGCTGGTCCCACGGAATGCACTCAACGGTGAGCTGAGTGGGGAGCTGCTCGCAGGGATGTGCACAAGGATTTGAGGGGTTCGGATGTGTCTGCCTGCCTTTCCTCCACCCTCTTCACAGCCCTCAAGAGGAAGGAGCCTGCTGCTCCATTGCCTGGCTCCTTTCTGTAGCCTCTTCTCCTCTGTCACCTTGCTGGCACTAGTGGAAAAAGTGTCCCCTGTGTATAAACAGGGGTTCTGGTGACAGCAACAAGTTGATGTTGTGGCCCTGCACCCTCCAGGGCTTTCTGCTGCTTCACACTTGCCTTGACATCTGGTTTTTTAATGTTTCTAACACTTATGAGCTCTCTTTTCCACCAGAGGGCAGCTGCAACCTCTGTTTCAATCGCACATTGGTATAAAACTCAGGTTTCCGGTATTTTATGTTTTAATACAGTTTTCTGATTGTGTGGCATGTCCCCTGGGATTACTTAGAACGGAGTTATCAAACATTGTGAAGCTGGGCTGGTTCATGCCTAATAATCACAAATAAATTGTTGGACATCTGTCACTGCACCAGCAACTGAGAGCCTTTGGTTGTGCAGGGTGGTATCCAGGAGCACGAAGAGCACAGATGCAGGAATCCATGAGTCAGAAAAACACTCCTCTAATTGAACCATTTTCCCTCTAGAGCTGATCAACAGGGCCTTCAGCAGATTCAGACACAAGAATGTTGTGCATCTGTCCAGGCTGAAAGAGGGGCTGAACATTTTGGAGCTCTGGCATGGTGTTACATATGCATTTAAGGACCTGTCCTTGTCCTGCACAGGACAGTTTTTACAGTATTTCTTGGAGAAAAAGCAGAAGCATGTCAATATTCTGGTGGGTGAGTATGACTTCTTGGAGGTAAGATTCTTGGGCAGGCCTTTACCTTGAGAGCCATCATCCTATAGCCCTCCCCAAAGATGCCCCAGGACGGTATTGCCTCGTAATCTCCAGGCAATGCCAAGGTGGCTGCTCTGGCCAAAAGCATCTCATGGAGCATCTCTGCATCTTTGTCTTAAAGTGTGGTGATGCAGGTCTGATTGACACTGCAATTTTTTGCTTTTCTTGGTGCTTTCTCACTTTGAGACAGGGACTTCAGGGGACACAGGGAGCTCAGCCATCGAGAGCGTGAGAGGGCAGAAGAACGTGGACATCTTTGTTCTGCTGCCCAAGGGGTTCTGCACGCAGATACAGGAACTTCAGATGACCACTGTCATTGAAGACAACGTCCATGTCTTTGCTGGTTGGCACTGCTGTTTGGACTGTCCGCTTTATGTCCCTGCTGTGTCAAAACCTTGACCCTAAAAGTCTGAGAGGGCTGCTCAGCGGGATTTGCAGCTTTAGCAGCTGCAACCAGCCAGGTCATTGCTGTCATCATGCCCAGACATATGGCTAACAGGAGACAACATCCCCAGTTTGGCATTCAAGCAGTTCCTTTTCTCCTGGCCACAGATCAGAGCTGCCTCCATGCATGTGGTTGCTGTTTGGCTGAACTAAATTCAGCACCGTTTTTTGGTCACTAAAAGGATTTGGAGCTGTCTCCATGGATTGGCATCACCACTGGCTACTTGAGCTGCTTGAGTTCCCATGGACTCCTCTGCTCAGTCAAGTCTCACCTTGGCATCTCACCAGAGGACGCAGCATTTGCCTTCCTGGCAAGTTGATGTCTGG
This sequence comes from Hirundo rustica, assembly GCF_015227805.2. NCBI lineage: Eukaryota > Metazoa > Chordata > Aves > Passeriformes > Hirundinidae > Hirundo > Hirundo rustica. The sequence continues at coordinate 4,939,946 of NC_053454.1, read as the reverse complement.
TAGAAGCAAGAGCCCAGAGTGCTGTGTCTGCAGAAACCACCTGACATCCACAGGGTGCCACTCAGGCCCTGGTTCACACAGCCCTCAGGGCAGATGGGCAACTCAGGACTCTCCTGGCCACAGCAAACCCCAGAGCTTGACAGCAACCCTATTTCTGTGCAGAAATACCTCATGCCTGATGCACTGCTGCTGGCAGATCTAATCTTTCCTTTCTCCTTTTGACAGCTCATGGGAACAGCGATGAAATCGATGAGCCGATCAAGGAACTGTTTGCCGATGTGGACTTTGTTGGAAAATACCACCTGATGAGCTTGAATTCCGTCAACTGGTCCAGGATTATGGTGCAGATCGCTCACTACTTCTATGCTTACTTTCAGTGCGCCCCATCCCTGGATATCACCCCGCTGCCAATGGTGGAAATTGTTGTGCCAACAGGAGGAGGAGGAAATATCACGGGTAAAGGGGAAAAAAAGATGGGTTAGATAAGAGGGAGAGAATGCTGTGATCTATGGACCAAAAGCACTTTGCAGATACTGGGTATTGCTATTTATTAAAACACCCACTCTCTGGTAGGATTTCTTCAGAACCACTTATATTTTATTACTCATGTATGGTTATTACTCAATTTAGGTGTCACTGATGATTTGCAAGGTGCAGAAAAACCCAAACCACCCTTTGATGATGACTGTAACTATCTTGAAGATGGGCACGTTAGGAGAGGACAGAATGTGTTTGATGCAGAAAAGAGGGAAAACGCTGTGGCTCTGATTTCTTAAGTGAGACATTAACAGAGGTGTGGTCCTGCCTGGTCCTCTCTGGTTTGCATGGTAATGCATGGTCAGGAGAACCACTCTTAATTGCATAATTTGGCCTTCTAAATGAGAGTCCATGAATTGCCTTAGTCCCAAAATAGGTGTAGAACTGTTTTATGAAAGCAATAAAGGATTTTATATATTCACTGCTCTCCCAGCCTGCCCATCAGAGAGGCAGAAGCTCAAAATCTTTATCTCTCCTGCTTGCCTGGCAGCTGTCTGAACTCTCAGTCCCCTGCCTATACACCAGCAAAAGTGGAGATGAGCCAGGGTCTGTGTTCAGTGGCAAGTGGAGCTTTGCATCCCTGGATTTTATAATCTGTGCTCTACTGAACCACTGAAGTCAGATATCTCGGAGTCCACTATGGAATATCATTTGTGTCTGCTTCTGAACGAGCTGCTCCATCAATTTGTACAATGACTTCTTTGCTAAATCTCCTTCAAATGTTTCTTCATCAAGCACTCATGCATTTTTTTCACTTACTTTCCCTAGCTGGCTGCATTGCCCAGAAAATGGGTCTCCCAATTCGACTTACTACAGTGGTGAACAGCAATGACATCATTCATAGGACTGTTCAACACGGGGATTTCTCACTGGCAGAGAGCGTGAAGGCTACGTTAGCATCAGCCATGGATATCCAGGTATGTAGTGAACTGGCCAAAATGCAAAAATAGAAAATATTGTTATTGTTTTGGGTTTTTTTTAATCTTGTACTGTGTTCTGCCTGTAAAATTCTGCCACTTGATGATGCATTAGGAGGTGTGACTCATATTAACCATTTATGCTACAGACTGCTGTGCTGAGATGGATCAAACACCTGCTCCCTCACTTTTCAGGGCCTGATTTTCTGATCTTCGTTGTTGAGTGCTGGGTTTCCAGGCGTTCATTCTGTGCAAGCTTAGCAGACAGGAACATTTCCACAACATGTGACAACTAGAGAACTAAAAATGCCATCGTGTCTTAAGGGTTTTGTTTTTGAAAAGCTCCACACAGGGCAGGATGAGAGACCAGAAGGAGGTAGAGAAGTCCATAAGAAATGCCTCGTTCATGGCCGCCTGCAGCTTGCTCAGAGCAAAACAAGTCCCAGCAGGCAGGGAAAGGCCTCAGAAAGAAAAGTCATGGAGGTACAGAAACCAAACACCTGGAAGCAAATACCTCTCCTTTCATTCCCACCCTGGGATCCTCAGGGATTGGATCTGCTTCCAAACAAGTGATCAAAGTGGGAAACCTTTGGTGTTGTATCTCTGTGGCCTTAAGCTACCTGGATTTTCCAAAAGCTGTTCAAACACACTGGGAGGACCTGGGTGTCTGGAGGGACTGCCATGCTTTGCAGTCACTAACTCGCTATGTCCGTGTTTTGAGGCTGTACTCTGCAGCTTGGCTTTCCCCCTGAGCCAGGAGCTTGTGGGGCTCCTCAGAGCTCCAAGGGTAACTGGGCTCCTCTCACAGCCCCTCTCCCTTCAGTAGCACTGGTCAGCAAGTGGCAGACTTTGGGATCTTGGGGGCAGAGAGTCAGGTGAGGAGATTTCCTGAGATTCCTGAGGAGCTGGATGAGTTGCCCCCTCTGCACATTCCCCTCTACAGCTGCACGGGAGGTAATTGTTCAGCTCACATCTGAAGCATCCATGCAAATATTTCCATAGCTAAAGAGAGCATTTGTTCTGAAGGGGAATTCAGGAGGTCTCTGTTTGGGACCTGTTTAAAGCAGGTTCAGCCTTGAGGTCAGGTGGGATTGCTCAAGGCTTTGTCCATTTGGGTGTTGGAAACCTTCAAAGATGGAGAATGCACAGCCTCTTTAGGCTGCTGCTTCTGCAGACTAAAGTAAAGCAGAGAAAACTTTCCTGTTAGACGCTGCCTGAAGAGCTGAAGGTGAAGCAGAAAGTCTGGTGTGGATGAGCCTTGCAAGGAGCAATCCCAGGACAATCCCAGCAGATGCTGTGTCTTTGCAGCCAGGCAGGGGCTGTTCTCTGTCTCTGAGGTCAGGAAGAACCACACAGCTCTTATCAACACTCCAGAAATTTGTTCCCAGCATCATCTGCCTTCCAAACTAGGCCCCAACATTCTCTTGGAGGTCTCTGGTGGTGTGGGCCAGAAGCAAAAGCCTTACTTAGATGGTAGGGTTGGTACTTGCACCAGTGCCCTGGCCCAGTTCAACTTAATGGTGTCAACATAGTGTTCTGTAATGGAAACCATAAGGCTGGTGGGAATGGAGGGTGAAGGGGAAATGTGGGAAATATGTGGGAAGGATGTGGGGACAGCAGAAAGAAGGACAGGAGAAAGGATGTCAGGAGCACAGTGTTGGAGGCACCTCCAGGAGCAGGTCATGGAAGTCTAGGCATGCCGGCCTGTATCTTCTCAGGACAGCCTAAAACAGGGGACAGCCTAGAGCAAAGGGCAGGCTACACCCAGACTAGACTGAAGATTAGAGGCTGGAGGCTCTGGGAGACGATGGTGGGAAGATGGAGAACAGAACTGGGGCCATAAGACACCCAGATAAGGACACAAAAGGCTGAGTAAGTCCTGATGACTCGACAAGGTAGGACAGGATGGAGTGACAAAAGGTGACAGGCGCTGTCAGCTGCTAGAAGTTATGAAGAGTTTATCCAAACCCATCTCTTGAACCCAGGAGGTGAGATGAGGACTCTGTAAGTTGATGCCCCTTGTCCTGTCTGTCCCTACAAGGTATCTCGGCCAAACCACCTGGATGAATATTTCTTGGTGCTGGTAAATGTGCAGGAATGAGGCAGGGCAGAGAGGTCGGTTTGGGACCCTCCTGTATGGTCTTGCACAGAGTTCTACTGCAGTGTTGCAAGGCTGATTGCTACACAGCCATATAGGCCAGTCAGGCCCTATATGTGCCCTGTAAGTTTGTGGAGATTATCAGCCAGCCCTGCAGCGAGCTGGGTGTCTCATTAAGTCACGCAGGAGCTGGGTGACTCACAGCAGCATCTGCAGCACTGAGTAAACAGCTGGATATTTCTGGTTCTCCAGTACACAGTGTGTTATTAACCTGGGCTCATCATAGCGATGGTACAGATGTGGTCATGCTGTTGATTCACCAGTCATCCCTTCATTTTCTGTTTTAATCTGATGGTCACTGTCAGACTGCTCTGACAGGTCAGAGGTTCAAAAGACATTGTGTTCCCAAAGACCTGTCCTGGGATGTAGGTGAGCAAAGGGAAGACAAAAAGCCCACCCTGGCTTCCACCAAGAAAAACACAGCGGTAGGACCTCAGCCCTGATGAGACATCAGAGAATCCACAGGGATGCTTCCCCCCTGGTTTGAATTTCCTCACCTATTGCCTTGTTATCACAGGAGCCTTACAATGTGGAGAGGATCCTTTGGCTGCTCTCAGGCTCTGACAGTCACCTGATAAAAACTCTGATGGAGCAATTCAACATCTCTAAAAGGCTGAAGCTGCCAGAGGATTTGCACAGAAAGGTCAGTTCCTCACACAACGTTGTGCCTGTGTGTGTAAGATTATTGCTACCAGGTATTCCCAATTCATTTTCAGAAGGAAAAAAAAAAAAAAAATCATATCATAGAATATGCAACCAAAAAATTTAAGTGTGAGGCCAGAAGTTTTGTATCAATGTGTGTCCATGGAGATACTAAAACCCTTTTTTTTTTTTTTTTTTTTTTTTTTTTAAGAATGCTCTTTCTTCTTCACAAAACTAACTTTAAAATTTCCTGAA